>NC_080632.1:71726768-72042727 GCF_027887145.1 Ammospiza caudacuta | reverse complement strand
AGCTGGGTCAGGTAGTAGCCAGAATAGACAACAGAAAAGATGGTGCAAACGGCGGCACAGACTTGCCCAATCATTTTGGCAGTGCTGTGCGCGTTTGCACGCTGAGTGCCAGCCAAGGGAAAGCCAAGACTCCTCTCGGGGTGCAGGCCGTCTGCTGAGAGCTCCTTGAGCACAAGGATCCTCCTGCAGGGAGCCAGCGGAAGAGCTGCTCTGGACGACCAGGCCTGGCGCGCACCGGGACAATGCTGTGCTGACAGCACTGTGACGTGGCACCTCTGGCTTGACCTCACAATGGCAGCTGCTCTGTGGCTTTCTTGTGCCCAGCAAGACAACCTTGTGTACAGCTGATGCAAAAGAAAAGCCTGGGAAATTCTCCTCACTCACAAAGGCAGTGCTCAAGGCATGCCAGGGGAACTCAGAAAATGCACCAATCCAAGCGGCATCCAAGCAATGCAAGCAAACATGACTCTTGGTCCCAAAAGCTTTGACTGAAAGCAAGTCTGCTTCTTCTAGGTGGCATCCTAGCTGGTTTGGAAAAGCCTAACTTCTTCAGTGACATTTAGATGGCAAACGAAGCAAAGATAATAAATTTCCAGGACTATTGTAGGCTGCAGTTGCTCCTGGAGCACGCGGGTGCATGCTGACCTATGGAGGGGCTTTACAGCTGGCCTGCAAGCAAAGCCGAGTTCATGGAAGAAATAGCAGTTGATGGTTTTTGAGTGTATCCATAGCAAGGAAGAAGACAAGGCCGTCAGCATGGAAACCCATTAGAAGAGATTCAGGAAAAGTTGTGTATGCTAGACTAGGTGCCGAAGTAGATGTGCATACGTGCCTTATAAATTTCTGTAAAACTTTTGCCAGTTGTATTGACGTTAATTGCTTTGCACCAATGGATAGAAGAAGTTATTGTGATGTAGTTAGTGACTTGAGATCACGCTTTGTTAAGAGTGTATAAGCTGGAGAACATGCAGAATAAAACAAACAAACCTTTTTCTTCTTGGACCCTGATCACGTGTGTATGCCACGTCCGGCCTAACGGTGACGCTTGCCCCATCTCTGGGTCAAGAAACAAGTCTTGTCTGACTGGTAACTTTTCAACAAGCTGAGAAAGAAATTAGTAGCTGGACATGCAGATTTCTGAAGAGAGGAAAGAAAAGTGTTGACAAGAATAAACCTAAGTTTTCAATGCCTGAAGCACTCAAAAATAACATGTTTTGGGATAGTGTACCATATGTTAGACAGAGTTAAAACAAACCACAACTCATTAGTATCTGGACTTCATTGCCCACTCTGCTTAGAGATGTTGCTTGAAGGCACTTGGTGTCAAGGATCCAGTTCCTGTAGATCACTGTCGACGTAGATCAAAATCCTCCCAACAAATCAGTGTCAAAACCAGCAAGAGTGAGACTTTTGTCCTTGGCAGTAGCTTCCAGGTGCTCCTGGAAGTCACCAGGCCTTGACACAAAGATGTGTATTCAACGGAGGGAGAGAAGCATCATGCTTAGCTCTAAATGTGACCTTTGCTAGCAGATCACACTAGCAGGCAATAAATTACATTTGTTCTGCACTTCGGCAGAGCCAAGATTGGAATCAAAGTCTAGATCACAGGAGAAGATCACACGAGCCTCAGCTTTTCCAGAAGAGGAAAAATACAAAGGATAGTAAATTTGCGTTGGGTTTACAGGCTATTTTTGCAGATCGATAGACAAGGGATGAAGCTTAAAAGATGAGAGCAAAGGAAAATCAACAGATATGCTGAAAGTGAGTGAAGAGTAAGGGGACCTCAAATTAACTGAAAAGCTGCACAGAAAGCTTCTCTACTTTGTGCACTTGCCTCAAGTTTTCAATGGCAAAATCTAGGAGTACTTCAAACTTATTTTTATTAATTCTAGAAGAAAGACAATCAAAACGGTGTACTTCTGCTTACAGTATCAAGTAAAGCACAGGAAGCCATTAGAGTAAGAAAAATTGTGTTCAGACGGCTGAGGCAGCCTTAGGGGTAGGAGGAATGGGGAGGCGTGGAAATCAGGCCTGTGGGCAACATTCAAGGAGCATCCAGTCCCTGAGCAGTCCCTCTCAGTGGGTATGCCAGCAGATGGAGGCGAAATGGAGCCACAGCTGGGTGGGAAAAGGGCCGGGGTGGGGAGCCGTGCTCAGCAGGGGCTCCTGCATCAAATTGCTCAATGACAGGTGTGCTATGCTGTGTGCATGTTTCCAACACCTGGCAACAGCAGGCTGGCCCAGAGGTGGGAAAAGGCCAAGGAGGCAGCAGAGTGGGAATGGGGCTCTGCAGGAGGCCCTGGTGGTTGCACACCCCTGTAGGGGATGAGGCTGGCCCAGAGGGTCCCTGGGGGTCTGGGGTGAAAAGCGGGGAAAAGAGAAGCAGGGAGGAAATGCCAGATGCTGCCGCTGTGAGAATGCCATTCCATCCCACAGGTGACATAGTGAGAGGAGGGTGGCAACAAAATGGTGATTGCTGCTGATCAGCCTGACATCTGATCAAGACAAGAGGCCCAGAAAGGACTGCACATCTGCCTCCTAGTGCTGTCCTGAATGGCAGCTCATTACCTGGTGTTCATTACCTGTAGGTCTCTCAGCTTCCCACAGGCATGCCACACTTCAGGTAAGCAAAGCTGCTTACCTCACTATGTTCTTTGGGCCTCTGAAAGGGACTGTCCACTTAGCTACAGCCTGGCAAGGAAGGGAGTCTTACAACACTCTGGATATTTTCGACTTTTATTGACACTCGGGCTGAAACAAAGTATCCCCTCGCTGCTTCTTCATCTTCATCATTCTGTCCTGCAGGTGGCCTGCTCAGGCTGACAGCTTGGAGCGCCTGCAGGCTCCAGTTCTGCTGCAGCCCAGCTTTTCCTCTCACTGCTTAATTCTTATTATGACAATTCTTTCATTTCTACTTCAAAGCTTCCCTAAATTAACAACACTCTATCCTAAGCTAAACAATCCTCTACTATCCAAGCTGTCTACGTTCTATAGTCCTTAAAAGTTGATCCCTATAGTTCCTAATTTTTTTCAATTTTCATCTCTTGCAGAAAGAAAAACAACAGAGCTTTAAATTGAACCTAACAACATATCTAACCTAACCTAACCTAACCTAATCTAATCCAACCTAATGCTAACCTAACCCAACCTAACCTAACTGCTAACCTAACAGCTAACCTAACAGCTAAACTGAGCAAATATCTACACTATCATGTTTCCTGGCTACGGCACAGCTCCTCTTCAACCTCGGGGGATGGCTGAAGCTCTGCCTAAAGATGACACATCCCCTTTTCCCTCCTCTTGGCTGGCGGGGCATCAGGGCCTCCTCAGGCGCAGGTGTCTCCTCTCCAGTCTTCCTGCACTTGCTTGGCTGAGATGATCAGAGCAGCCAGGCTGGAGGCAGGATCGCCTGAGGTCACGAAGGGATGCTGCCCAGAGGAAAAAGAACAAAGAAAGGAACTCTTACTTTCCAGGATCACTTGAGCCTGCGGGCTCAAGCAGGATTCCCTGGCTACCAGCAAGACACACAAAGAGCACTGAGGGCAGCATGTCCCCCTGCGCCTTCCTGTCCTGGCAGCTTTCTGTGCCACGTGGCCCACACTCCTCCTCCTCCTCATCCCTTCATGCAGGTGTCCTCAGCTGCCAGGGCTTTTTGCCCCTTTGCTTTTTCTTACCTGTAGGAGCTCCTGGGCAGACCAGCGCCTGTCCTCATCTGCCTGCAGGCAGCAGCGGAGGAAGTCGCGCAGGAGAGCCGAGTGGTGCCTGGGGTTCTGCAGTTTTGGGGGCCCGTTCCTTTCTAGCAGTTCAAAAACCTACAGCACATGGATGCAAGAGGACACTCCACCTGCTCCTTTGCTAGCCACACACAGCTCTCTCCACACAGAGCCCTCTTGCTAAGCTGCACCTTACCCGGAGACGGGCTTCCCGCTGGTAAGGAGCTTCCCCTTCCACCATTTCCAGCCCCATGATCCCCAGGGACCAGATGTCCACTTTGGGGCCGTAGGCTTCTCCTCTCACCACCTCCGGTGCCATCCAGCTGGGAGTGCCGACGCTGGAGCTGCGCTTGCTGTGCTCAGGGCTGAGCTGAGCACAGAGGCCAAAGTCACCTGAGGACAAAAACAAAGCCTGTCAAAGCCAGCTACCACTGGCAAAGCAGCCAAAACCATTGCCCTGACCAGGCCATGCTGAATCTAACTGAAAAAGCAGCTGAGCTCTCCTTCCACGTGCCTGGAGCCAGGCAAATAAGGCATCGGCCGCTTCAAAAACACCCTGACGATTCACGCACTGGCCAAGCCGCGCTTCTGCCCCAGTGGCCGTCACCAAAATGCAAGCGCACGGCATATGCTGGACATGCTGCAGCCCAGCAGGGATACCCACCCAACTTGACGGATCCGTCCGTGCCCACCAGGACGTTGCAACTTTTGATGTCTCTGTGGATGACTTGGCGGGAATGAAGGAAATGCAGTCCTTGCAGGCACTGAGAGAGAAAAAGGAGGGAGGGAAAGTTAACCTGCAGGATCTGATTTCATCCCACCCGCAAGGAAAGAGCTCAAGGGGATTGGCGGCTTTCTCAGGGAATTGTGAGCGAGGGCGAAACATCACGCTGCTGTCACCATGAAGAGCTTGCTGCTTCAACACTCTTGGAAGTTTTTTCTAGATTTCCAAGCAAAGGCATCTGGGCTCCCAAAAGTTCCACCGGCCTTGGGTAGGAAGCGCGCCACCTTTGGCTGGGAGGCGGCACGGCAAAGAATTTTGGGGAAGCCTAGTGGCAGCAGAAGAGGAAGCTGCTGGTGACAGCAGCACCTTCGAGCTGTTCCACAATGCATCGCCATGCAGGCTGCAATGCTAGCCTTTGAAGCTGAGGACAGCTCTTTGCCCTTAGCTTGAAATTCTGCCACCCGCATGCTGCCTTCCAGTGGCAAGCAATGTAGGACAGACAGACAGGCTCCAGGCAAACATTCCCAGGCAAAGCTGAGAAGAGGAAGAAAGAGAAATTGAGCCAGTGAGCGAGCACCAAGGCCAGAGGACAGACAGGATGGAAGAGTGCAAGAACAGAGCCTGAGGAGTGCGAGGGCACCGGCAGGCAGTACACTTCCCATGCTCTTTCTTCTCCTGTGTGGCGTGACAGCAGCAGCAGCAGCAGCAGCAGCAAAAGAAAGGTGAGAGCAAGAAATCTCGGCTCTCCTTAAGCTCCAGCTGACAAGCAGCATCCGGGCAGTCTTGGGCAAGCACAAGCGGGATCCCTCACCTCCCGACAGACAGCGCCTATCTGTCCTTCCTCCAGGTACACTGCCCTCAGCACATCAAACAAGGTGCCGCCGTCCATGAACTCCATGGCCAGCCAGAGCTCCGCATCCACCAGGTAGCTGAAAGAAGAAAACCACGGCATGGAGCAACAGAATGGGCATAGCCTCAGTCACCCCAGGGCCTGAGACAGGTTTTTGCAGCTGCTCTCCAAGCTACGGGTGCCACAAGAGACTGTTGAACACCAGCTCAACCTCCTCCCACGCTCTGGAGACACGCAGAGAAATCATCCCCAGCTCTGTTCTCTGCCAGCGACCAAAGGGCATCGTCTCTTTGCGCTTGCACCAGCTAAAGCTACATTGACACCAGAATATGCCAACCTGTCTAAGTAGGTAACGATATTGGGACTCCTGTTGTCCCTCATGGCCAGGATTTCATTGGCAGCCAGCTCCTCGGACATCTCCTCCTCGAGTGACATGATCTTGATTGCCACCTGCAATGACATTGGCCACCGGTACCTTGAGAAGACGCACCCCGCTCGAGATCACAAGGAGCACGGAGCGAGTGCTGGTGCAATGAGGCAGCACGCTGGGCCAAAGTGCCTTGTCACTAGACAGCAGAGCTTAGCAGAAGCACCAAAAGCCATCCCAAATGCATTCTGCCGCCTGAGCCTCGACTGTATTTCAGAGGAACAGCCCCTGCTGCAGACATGGAGCTGCCACCCAAACCTCCAAGCACAGCTCACAGCAGCGGGCAAAGCGCTCCAGAGCTGCAAAATGGCGTGGGGCTCTTGGCACTTTACCTGTTGTCCGCTGCTGGTGTCAAGGGCTTTATAAACAGCTCCAAACCCTCTAGAAAGACCAAAGCAGCAGAAAGAGACCTTTATCCCTCTGGCAGTGAAAGCAAGCCCAGGCAGCAGATCTCCCCAGGCTGCCTGGACGCCTTCCTTAGAAAAAATGCCTGGCTGCAGCATCTCTTCGGCCAACAGCATGTTAGCCCGTGAGCCCTCTGCCATGCGGGGCAGGCTGTCCAAGGGAACACTAAGGTGCAGCATGAAGACCAAGGGCCGCTGGAAATCTCCAAGGCGCACACCCTGCCAGGTCATTTCAGAACCTAAGGGGAACTCTCTCCTTGTGCGGGTGTGCATGCATGTGTGTGTCAAAAAAGGGAGAACAATTTGAGTCAGAAGACTGTCCTTGACAATCTGACCTTTCTTGGATGGCAAGGTGCTCTTTCAGGCCACAAAGCTGCAGGGCCAGGGCTTCTCCCAGCTCCTGCTCCTCACTGCTGCAAGCAAGACACTGCCAGCATCAACTTGTCTTTGATGAGGCCTTTGCATTGCTCTGACCGAGCAGTCCAGGCAGGCGACACGAGGTCAAGCCGGAGCCTGACCATGACTGGAGCTTGCCTGACTTCACGCTTGATATTGCACCAGCCAAAGACCTGGCCCACGCTTTTGTAAAATGAGCTGACGTCACGCTTACCCTCGCCCGAGTTCCTCAAATGCCGTGTATTTGCCCGTTGGCCGGCCCGGACTCACGATGCTCCCTGAAAGACAAAAGCAGTGCAGGGCGCTCACTCGCACACAGAGACGCCGCTGCCCAGAGCGTCCCAAAGGCAGCCCCACTGCCCGCAGCTCTGGGCCCTTTGCGGTCCCGCGGCTTCCAGCTGCTGAGACCAGCAAGTGGGAGGGCCATCTTCTCCACCTTTCATCAGGTGGCCTTTCCAAGAAGGCCTTGATTTCTTTCAAGAGCAGCATCTCACGCGATAAGCCAAAATGATGAGCCCTTAAGAAGGGGGCCCTAAGAGGTAAGCAAGGGCCTTTGCTGCCTCCGCAGTCACACCCACCATCACTGGCAGGTCCACTGCCAGGGACACAAAGTGTCTGGGCCGGAGGAGGAGTAAGAACCAGAGCCAGAAAACACCTGGGGCCAGACAGCTCCCTGGGCAATAGTCACTTGCTACGTGCCAGCCTTCTGCTCAAGCAGAAACAATCTCTGCTTTTGTCTTTGGCCCAGAAGGCAGCCCAGGCAGGGCCAAGCCAGGCCCAGCCGCCCTCACAGGCAGCAGGGACTCCCTGAGCGCTGCCGCGCTTCCTCAGAGCAGTACAACACCTTCTGCAGAGAGGCCTAAGTGCCTCTGAGACTGAGGGCCAGCATCTGGCGCAGCCTACACCCAGACACTCGCACAAGACCCTGCTCTGGCAGACAAGAAATGCACCAGACGGACGTACTCAGTGTCTTCAGGCCCTGCTCCTCCCTCATCTCGGGCTGCTGGGCTGCGCTGCTGCAGGAAGTGCCGGCAGCGGGGCTTGAGCTGGCTGCTGCAGGCCATGCTGGTCCGGCGGCACCAGGTTGAATGGCAGAGCGTGTCTTGCGCTGGGACAAGAAAGGATTGCCCGTCAGAAGGGTGGCTGGCACTCATGCCCCCCCCTAAGCGCACAGCAAAAGCAAGGCCTTGGGAAGGTGCTGCCAGCCACGGCCAGGCCTCTCCAGCTGGAGCAGTTCCCATGTCCCCTTCTCAAAGGCACCTTCGGGAGAAGCCCAAAGGCTACTTGGATCCAGCCCCTCCCGACCACCTCCATGCTCCACGTGTTCAGCTTTTCTGCAAGACACTGGCAACAAGGTATCGATGGGGCTGCCAAATCCACAAAGAGATCAGAGCAGGGCCCCAGAGCCTCGCTGCTTTCCTCCTCCTGTCTTTTCCTGGGCCGGAATGAAATCAGCCCGGAGTTGGCAGGCAACAGTCTGCTCAGAAGCCCGCAGCGTGTCCCTTCTCTGATCTGTTTCACGGATTTCCCTTCTCTATGGCAGCCTTTAGAGAGCGGCCCTTGGGAGCCGCCTTCCAGCCCTGCCCAGACCCACCCGCCCTTTTACAATGCAGGGCTGCCGAGGATTCTCCTCTCCAAACTCTGCTCTGACCGGCTGGAAGTGAAGCACAGCCTGAAGCTAATTAGTCCACGGAGACAGCAGGTCCCTTCCAGGGGCCAGTGTCTGCCAGGTACCCTGCAAGGCTGTCAACTGCGTATTTGGGCCGCGCGGTCCGCTGACCACAGGCAGCCTGCACTGACAACGGGCACAAGGGGCTGACTCCTGCACTGAGAGTCACTCAATGCTGCCTCCTGTCTGATCCCAAGAGACACTCTGGCGCCCTCTCAGCATCCCAGCTTCAATGTCAAACTTCAGAACCCATTGGCCAGGGCTCCCCAGCTTGCCTGAAGCCGCACTACGTCACAGCAGGCACACGGCTGCCAGCATCTTCAGCCACGAGCAACAAGGGCTGCTCCAAAACGGGTAGCCTGGCCGTGCGCCAAAGGCAGTGCCAAGCTCAGCTGTCACTTACTGGCTCTGCAAGTTCAGGCTGTGAAGGGACAGCGGCTGAAGGTTTCATCTTCCTTTGCTCCTCTTCATCCTCTTCCTCAATGACAGAGGCAGCCAGAGGAGCTGCTGACCCTGCTGTTGTGCCCTGCAGGCAGACAGAAGTGAGAGAGATGGGCAAAAGCCAGTGCCTTAGGAGCTGCTTTCTATTGAGCTGGGAAAGCACCCAGAAGAAGGGCAAATCATAGACTTTGATACAAGTGGGCCTCTGAGTCACGCAAAGCCGAGGAAGCTGGCTGAACGAGCTGCTACTCCATCTTGCTGTGCATTTGAGCTTCCCTGCTGCCTAGAAGCAGCAAGATGCCTTGGAGCTGTCCCTTTTGCCTTTCATCTCTTGAAAGGCTTTTCACTGGAAAATCAGCAAACAGCCAGTGCTCCCTTTGCTACTGCTGATGCCACCGGGCAGCTGGCCTTTCCTTCAGCCTCCCACGCCGGCACTCCACACTCGGCTGCAACAGGCCAAGCTGGCAGAATTGCTGCACAATTCTCACACGCCAGCAACGTCTCAGCTTCCTTTGCCACTCACCAAAGGACAGGCTTGTCTCCATCCGCGTGTCAGGTGACCTGCAGCCAGCAAGGCAAAAGGAACCAGAGGCCCTTAGAAAAGTGCCTGTGCTGGCCACTCCCACAGCACAAGGCAGTCCCAACACAGAGCATTTCCCTTTCCCAACATGCCTCCAGGAGCAACAGCTCTTTCCCACAGCAAGCAAGAGAACAAGAAGGACCCTAGAGGAGCCTCTGGCTACATTTGGGCCTCTTTTGCCAAGAGAGAAATAGGAAGACGGTGCTGGAAATGCCCGCTGCTCTTCAAAACTTTGAGCTTCTCTTGTGCCTAACAGCTCAAGCTACATTTCCCTCTTCCCTTTCCTGCATTTTCCATATACATTCTTTTAAATTGCACGCCCTAATTCCCATCCCTTGGCTGAAGATGATAGCCCAGCAAAGCTTCCACAAAGGGTCCCTTCCCTGTGGCAGCTCCCTGCTGAAGCAGCCCAGGAACAGCTGCTGGGCTCAGCAGCAAACCCTCCCTGCACTGGAGTTTGTGCTGCATGGCCAAGGCAATCGCAGTCTTGGCACAGCATCAAAGGCTCAAGTCATGCAGCCAAGGCCTCTAAGGGGTAGAATATGGAGCAAAAGGTGCTTTCCTTCACTCCTGGAGAGAACCAGTGAGTTGGTAGAAATACTTCTGAGGATCTGCCCTCAGAGTCTGCAATTTGCAGCTTGTCTTGCTTGAAGCAGCAAGCTGAGGAAATGACAGACTCCGCTGCCGCGCACTCTCCCGGGGAGGGAAGGCAACCGCTGCAGGTTGCATGGCAAATAGTCTGCACGCGCTACCCAGTACAGATGCCCCCTTTGTAGCTGATGCTGCTGGCAGGACATTGACCAAAGCAGTGGCACCTTCACGGCCATTCTGTTCCCAAAGAAACTGGGCCACTGCTGCGGCATAAAGAGCAGAGCCAAGCAAAAGTCGGGCAATGCCAGCCCCAGGAGAAACCTTTACTTACGAGTCAGCTGGGTCAGGTAGTAGCCAGAATAGACAACAGAAAAGATGGTGCAAACGGCGGCACAGACTTGCCCAATCATTTTGGCAGTGCTGTGCGCGTTTGCACGCTGAGTGCCAGCCAAGGGAAAGCCAAGACTCCTCTCGGGGTGCAGGCCGTCTGCTGAGAGCTCCTTGAGCACAAGGATCCTCCTGCAGGGAGCCAGCGGAAGAGCTGCTCTGGACGACCAGGCCTGGCGCGCACCGGGACAACGCTGTGCTGACAGCACTGTGACGTGGCACCTCTGGCTTGACCTCACAATGGCAGCTGCTCTGTGGCTTTCTTGTGCCCAGCAAGACAACCTTGTGTACAGCTGATGCAAAAGAAAAGCCTGGGAAATTCTCCTCACTCACAAAGGCAGTGCTCAAGGCATGCCAGGGGAACTCAGAAAATGCACCAATCCAAGCGGCATCCAAGCAATGCAAGCAAACATGACTCTTGGTCCCAAAAGCTTTGACTGAAAGCAAGTCTGCTTCTTCTAGGTGGCATCCTAGCTGGTTTGGAAAAGCCTAACTTCTTCAGTGACATTTAGATGGCAAACGAAGCAAAGATAATAAATTTCCAGGACTATTGTAGGCTGCAGTTGCTCCTGGAGCACGCGGGTGCATGCTGACCTATGGAGGGGCTTTACAGCTGGCCTGCAAGCAAAGCCGAGTTCATGGAAGAAATAGCAGTTGATGGTTTTTGAGTGTATCCATAGCAAGGAAGAAGACAAGGCCGTCAGCATGGAAACCCATTAGAAGAGATTCAGGAAAAGTTGTGTATGCTAGACTAGGTGCCGAAGTAGATGTGCATACGTGCCTTATAAATTTCTGTAAAACTTTTGCCAGTTGTATTGACGTTAATTGCTTTGCACCAATGGATAGAAGAAGTTATTGTGATGTAGTTAGTGACTTGAGATCACGCTTTGTTAAGAGTGTATAAGCTGGAGAACATGCAGAATAAAACAAACAAACCTTTTTCTTCTTGGACCCTGATCACGTGTGTATGCCACGTCCGGCCTAACGGTGACGCTTGCCCCATCTCTGGGTCAAGAAACAAGTCTTGTCTGACTGGTAACTTTTCAACAAGCTGAGAAAGAAATTAGTAGCTGGACATGCAGATTTCTGAAGAGAGGAAAGAAAAGTGTTGACAAGAATAAACCTAAGTTTTCAATGCCTGAAGCACTCAAAAATAACATGTTTTGGGATAGTGTACCATATGTTAGACAGAGTTAAAACAAACCACAACTCATTAGTATCTGGACTTCATTGCCCACTCTGCTTAGAGATGTTGCTTGAAGGCACTTGGTGTCAAGGATCCAGTTCCTGTAGATCACTGTCGACGTAGATCAAAATCCTCCCAACAAATCAGTGTCAAAACCAGCAAGAGTGAGACTTTTGTCCTTGGCAGTAGCTTCCAGGTGCTCCTGGAAGTCACCAGGCCTTGACACAAAGATGTGTATTCAACGGAGGGAGAGAAGCATCATGCTTAGCTCTAAATGTGACCTTTGCTAGCAGATCACACTAGCAGGCAATAAATTACATTTGTTCTGCACTTCGGCAGAGCCAAGATTGGAATCAAAGTCTAGATCACAGGAGAAGATCACACGAGCCTCAGCTTTTCCAGAAGAGGAAAAATACAAAGGATAGTAAATTTGCGTTGGGTTTACAGGCTATTTTTGCAGATCGATAGACAAGGGATGAAGCTTAAAAGATGAGAGCAAAGGAAAATCAACAGATATGCTGAAAGTGAGTGAAGAGTAAGGGGACCTCAAATTAACTGAAAAGCTGCACAGAAAGCTTCTCTACTTTGTGCACTTGCCTCAAGTTTTCAATGGCAAAATCTAGGAGTACTTCAAACTTATTTTTATTAATTCTAGAAGAAAGACAATCAAAACGGTGTACTTCTGCTTACAGTATCAAGTAAAGCACAGGAAGCCATTAGAGTAAGAAAAATTGTGTTCAGACGGCTGAGGCAGCCTTAGGGGTAGGAGGAATGGGGAGGCGTGGAAATCAGGCCTGTGGGCAACATTCAAGGAGCATCCAGTCCCTGAGCAGTCCCTCTCAGTGGGTATGCCAGCAGATGGAGGCGAAATGGAGCCACAGCTGGGTGGGAAAAGGGCTGGGGTGGGGAGCCGTGCTCAGCAGGGGCTCCTGCATCAAATTGCTCAATGACAGGTGTGCTATGCTGTGTGCATGTTTCCAACACCTGGCAACAGCAGGCTGGCCCAGAGGTGGGAAAAGGCCAAGGAGGCAGCAGAGTGGGAATGGGGCTCTGCAGGAGGCCCTGGTGGTTGCACACCCCTGTAGGGGATGAGGCTGGCCCAGAGGGTCCCTGGGGGTCTGGGGTGAAAAGCGGGGAAAAGAGAAGCAGGGAGGAAATGCCAGATGCTGCCGCTGTGAGAATGCCATTCCATCCCACAGGTGACATAGTGAGAGGAGGGTGGCAACAAAATGGTGATTGCTGCTGATCAGCCTGACATCTGATCAAGACAAGAGGCCCAGAAAGGACTGCACATCTGCCTCCTAGTGCTGTCCTGAATGGCAGCTCATTACCTGGTGTTCATTACCTGTAGGTCTCTCAGCTTCCCACAGGCATGCCACACTTCAGGTAAGCAAAGCTGCTTACCTCACTATGTTCTTTGGGCCTCTGAAAGGGACTGTCCACTTAGCTACAGCCTGGCAAGGAAGGGAGTCTTACAACACTCTGGATATTTTCGACTTTTATTGACACTCGGGCTGAAACAAAGTATCCCCTCGCTGCTTCTTCATCTTCATCATTCTGTCCTGCAGGTGGCCTGCTCAGGCTGACAGCTTGGAGCGCCTGCAGGCTCCAGTTCTGCTGCAGCCCAGCTTTTCCTCTCACTGCTTAATTCTTATTATGACAATTCTTTCATTTCTACTTCAAAGCTTCCCTAAATTAACAACACTCTATCCTAAGCTAAACAATCCTCTACTATCCAAGCTGTCTACGTTCTATAGTCCTTAAAAGTTGATCCCTATAGTTCCTAATTTTTTTCAATTTTCATCTCTTGCAGAAAGAAAAACAACAGAGCTTTAAATTGAACCTAACAACATATCTAACCTAACCTAACCTAACCTAATCTAATCCAACCTAATGCTAACCTAACCCAACCTAACCTAACTGCTAACCTAACAGCTAACCTAACAGCTAAACTGAGCAAATATCTACACTATCATGTTTCCTGGCTACGGCACAGCTCCTCTTCAACCTCGGGGGATGGCTGAAGCTCTGCCTAAAGATGACACATCCCCTTTTCCCTCCTCTTGGCTGGCGGGGCATCAGGGCCTCCTCAGGCGCAGGTGTCTCCTCTCCAGTCTTCCTGCACTTGCTTGGCTGAGATGATCAGAGCAGCCAGGCTGGAGGCAGGATCGCCTGAGGTCACGAAGGGATGCTGCCCAGAGGAAAAAGAACAAAGAAAGGAACTCTTACTTTCCAGGATCACTTGAGCCTGCGGGCTCAAGCAGGATTCCCTGGCTACCAGCAAGACACACAAAGAGCACTGAGGGCAGCATGTCCCCCTGCGCCTTCCTGTCCTGGCAGCTTTCTGTGCCACGTGGCCCACACTCCTCCTCCTCCTCATCCCTTCATGCAGGTGTCCTCAGCTGCCAGGGCTTTTTGCCCCTTTGCTTTTTCTTACCTGTAGGAGCTCCTGGGCAGACCAGCGCCTGTCCTCATCTGCCTGCAGGCAGCAGCGGAGGAAGTCGCGCAGGAGAGCCGAGTGGTGCCTGGGGTTCTGCAGTTTTGGGGGCCCGTTCCTTTCTAGCAGTTCAAAAACCTACAGCACATGGATGCAAGAGGACACTCCACCTGCTCCTTTGCTAGCCACACACAGCTCTCTCCACACAGAGCCCTCTTGCTAAGCTGCACCTTACCCGGAGACGGGCTTCCCGCTGGTAAGGAGCTTCCCCTTCCACCATTTCCAGCCCCATGATCCCCAGGGACCAGATGTCCACTTTGGGGCCGTAGGCTTCTCCTCTCACCACCTCCGGTGCCATCCAGCTGGGAGTGCCGACGCTGGAGCTGCGCTTGCTGTGCTCAGGGCTGAGCTGAGCACAGAGGCCAAAGTCACCTGAGGACAAAAACAAAGCCTGTCAAAGCCAGCTACCACTGGCAAAGCAGCCAAAACCATTGCCCTGACCAGGCCATGCTGAATCTAACTGAAAAAGCAGCTGAGCTCTCCTTCCACGTGCCTGGAGCCAGGCAAATAAGGCATCGGCCGCTTCAAAAACACCCTGACGATTCACGCACTGGCCAAGCCGCGCTTCTGCCCCAGTGGCCGTCACCAAAATGCAAGCACACGGCATATGCTGGACATGCTGCAGCCCAGCAGGGATACCCACCCAACTTGACGGATCCGTCCGTGCCCACCAGGACGTTGCAACTTTTGATGTCTCTGTGGATGACTTGGCGGGAATGAAGGAAATGCAGTCCTTGCAGGCACTGAGAGAGAAAAAGGAGGGAGGGAAAGTTAACCTGCAGGATCTGATTTCATCCCACCCGCAAGGAAAGAGCTCAACGGGATTGGCGGTTTCTCAGGGAATTGTGAGCGAGGGCAAAACATCACGCTGCTGTCACCATGAAGAGCTTGCTGCTTCAACACTCTTGGAAGTTTTTTCTAGATTTCCAAGCAAAGGCATCTGGGCTCCCAAAAGTTCCACCGGCCTTGGGTAGGAAGCGCGCCACCTTTGGCTGGGAGGCGGCACGGCAAAGAATTTTGGGGAAGCCTAGTGGCAGCAGAAGAGGAAGCTGCTGGTGACAGCAGCACCTTCGAGCTGTTCCACAATGCATCGCCATGCAGGCTGCAATGCTAGCTTTTGAAGCTGAGGACAGCTCTTTGCCCTTAGCTTGAAATTCTGCCACCCGCATGCTGCCTTCCAGTGGCAAGCAATGTAGGATAGACAGACAGGCTCCAGGCAAACATTCCCAGGCAAAGCTGAGAAGAGGAAGAAAGAGAAATTGAGCCAGTGAGCGAGCACCAAGGCCAGAGGACAGACAGGATGGAAGAGTGCAAGAACAGAGCCTGAGGAGTGCGAGGGCACCGGCAGGCAGTACACTTCCCATGCTCTTTCTTCTCCTGTGTGGCGTGACAGCAGCAGCAGCAGCAGCAGCAGCAAAAGAAAGGTGAGAGCAAGAAATCTCGGCTCTCCTTAAGCTCCAGCTGACAAGCAGCATCCGGGCAGTCTTGGGCAAGCACAAGCGGGATCCCTCACCTCCCGACAGACAGCGCCTATCTGTCCTTCCTCCAGGTACACTGCCCTTAGCACATCAAACAAGGTGCCGCCGTCCATGAACTCCATGGCCAGCCAGAGCTCCGCATCCACCAGGTAGCTGAAAGAAGAAAACCACGGCATGGAGCAACAGAATGGGCATAGCCTCAGTCACCCCAGGGCCTGAGACAGGTTTTTGCAGCTGCTCTCCAAGCTACGGGTGCCACAAGAGACTGTTGAACACCAGCTCCACCTCCTCCCACGCTCTGGAGACACGCAGAGAAATCATCCCCAGCTCTGTTCTCTGCCAGCGACCAAAGGGCATCGTCTCTTTGCGCTTGCACCAGCTAAAGCTACATTGACACCAGAATATGCCAACCTGTCTAAGTAGGTAACGATATTGGGACTCCTGTTGTCCCTCATGGCCAGGATTTCATTGGCAGCCAGCTCCTCGGACATCTCCTCCTCGAGTGACATGATCTTGATTGCCACCTGCAATGACATTGGCCACCGGTACCTTGAGAAGACGCACCCCGCTCGAGATCACAAGGAGCACGGAGCGAGTGCTGGTGCAATGAGGCAGCACGCTGGGCCAAAGTGCCTTGTCACTAGACAGCAGAGCTTAGCAGAAGCACCAAAAGCCATCCCATATGCATTCTGCCGCCTGAGCCTCGACTGTATTTCAGAGGAACAGCCCCTGCTGCAGACATGGAGCTGCCACCCAAACCTCCAAGCACAGCTCACAGCAGCGGGCAAAGCGCTCCAGAGCTGCAAAATGGCGTGGGGCTCTTGGCACTTTACCTGTTGTCCGCTGCTGGTGTCAAGGGCTTTATAAACAGCTCCAAACCCTCTAGAAAGACCAAAGCAGCAGAAAGAGACCTTTATCCCTCTGGCAGTGAAAGCAAGCCCAGGCAGCAGATCTCCCCAGGCTGCCTGGACGCCTTCCTTAGAAAAAATGCCTGGCTGCAGCATCTCTTCGGCCAACAGCATGTTAGCCCGTGAGCCCTCTGCCATGCGGGGCAGGCTGTCCAAGGGAACACTAAGGTGCAGCATGAAGACCAAGGGCCGCTGGAAATCTCCAAGGCGCACACCCTGCCAGGTCATTTCAGAACCTAAGGGGAACTCTCTCCTTGTGCGGGTGTGCATGCATGTGTGTGTCAAAAAAGGGAGAACAATTTGAGTCAGAAGACTGTCCTTGACAATCTGACCTTTCTTGGATGGCAAGGTGCTCTTTCAGGCCACAAAGCTGCAGGGCCAGGGCTTCTCCCAGCTCCTGCTCCTCACTGCTGCAAGCAAGACACTGCCAGCATCAACTTGTCTTTGATGAGGCCTTTGCATTGCTCTGACCGAGCAGTCCAGGCAGGCGACACGAGGTCAAGCCGGAGCCTGACCATGACTGGAGCTTGCCTGACTTCACGCTTGATATTGCACCAGCCAAAGACCTGGCCCACACTTTTGTAAAATGAGCTGACGTCACGCTTACCCTCGCCCGAGTTCCTCAAATGCCGTGTATTTGCCCGTTGGCCGGCCCGGACTCACGATGCTCCCTGAAAGACAAAAGCAGTGCAGGGCGCTCACTCGCACACAGAGACGCCGCTGCCCAGAGCGTCCCAAAGGCAGCCCCACTGCCCGCAGCTCTGGGCCCTTTGCGGTCCCGCGGCTTCCAGCTGCTGAGACCAGCAAGTGGGAGGGCCATCTTCTCCACCTTTCATCAGGTGGCCTTTCCAAGAAGGCCTTGATTTCTTTCAAGAGCAGCATCTCACGCGATAAGCCAAAATGATGAGCCCTTAAGAAGGGGGCCCTAAGAGGTAAGCAAGGGCCTTTGCTGCCTCCGCAGTCACACCCACCATCACTGGCAGGTCCACTGCCAGGGGCACAAAGTGTCTGGGCCGGAGGAGGAGTAAGAACCAGAGCCAGAAAACACCTGGGGCCAGACAGCTCCCTGGGCAATAGTCACTTGCTACGTGCCAGCCTTCTGCTCAAGCAGAAACAATCTCTGCTTTTGTCTTTGGCCCAGAAGGCAGCCCAGGCAGGGCCAAGCCAGGCCCAGCCGCCCTCACAGGCAGCAGGGACTCCCTGAGCGCTGCCGCGCTTCCTCAGAGCAGTACAACACCTTCTGCAGAGAGGCCTAAGTGCCTCTGAGACTGAGGGCCAGCATCTGGCGCAGCCTACACCCAGACACTCGCACAAGACCCTGCTCTGGCAGACAAGAAATGCACCAGACGGACGTACTCAGTGTCTTCAGGCCCTGCTCCTCCCTCATCTCGGGCTGCTGGGCTGCGCTGCTGCAGGAAGTGCCGGCAGCGGGGCTTGAGCTGGCTGCTGCAGGCCATGCTGGTCCGGCGGCACCAGGTTGAATGGCAGAGCGTGTCTTGCGCTGGGACAAGAAAGGATTGCCCGTCAGAAGGGTGGCTGGCACTCATGCCCCCCCCTAAGCGCACAGCAAAAGCAAGGCCTTGGGAAGGTGCTGCCAGCCACGGCCAGGCCTCTCCAGCTGGAGCAGTTCCCATGTCCCCTTCTCAAAGGCACCTTCGGGAGAAGCCCAAAGGCTACTTGGATCCAGCCCCTCCCGACCACCTCCATGCTCCACGTGTTCAGCTTTTCTGCAAGACACTGGCAACAAGGTATCGATGGGGCTGCCAAATCCACAAAGAGATCAGAGCAGGGCCCCAGAGCCTCGCTGCTTTCCTCCTCCTGTCTTTTCCTGGGCCGGAATGAAATCAGCCCGGAGTTGGCAGGCAACAGTCTGCTCAGAAGCCCGCAGCGTGTCCCTTCTCTGATCTGTTTCACGGATTTCCCTTCTCTATGGCAGCCTTTAGAGAGCGGCCCTTGGGAGCCGCCTTCCAGCCCTGCCCAGACCCACCCGCCCTTTTACAATGCAGGGCTGCCGAGGATTCTCCTCTCCAAACTCTGCTCTGACCGGCTGGAAGTGAAGCACAGCCTGAAGCTAATTAGTCCACGGAGACAGCAGGTCCCTTCCAGGGGCCAGTGTCTGCCAGGTACCCTGCAAGGCTGTCAACTGCGTATTTGGGCCGCGCGGTCCGCTGACCACAGGCAGCCTGCACTGACAACGGGCACAAGGGGCTGACTCCTGCACTGAGAGTCACTCAATGCTGCCTCCTGTCTGATCCCAAGAGACACTCTGGCGCCCTCTCAGCATCCCAGCTTCAATGTCAAACTTCAGAACCCATTGGCCAGGGCTCCCCAGCTTGCCTGAAGCCGCACTACGTCACAGCAGGCACACGGCTGCCAGCATCTTCAGCCACGAGCAACAAGGGCTGCTCCAAAACGGGTAGCCTGGCCGTGCGCCAAAGGCAGTGCCAAGCTCAGCTGTCACTTACTGGCTCTGCAAGTTCAGGCTGTGAAGGGACAGCGGCTGAAGGTTTCATCTTCCTTTGCTCCTCTTCATCCTCTTCCTCAATGACAGAGGCAGCCAGAGGAGCTGCTGACCCTGCTGTTGTGCCCTGCAGGCAGACAGAAGTGAGAGAGATGGGCAAAAGCCAGTGCCTTAGGAGCTGCTTTCTATTGAGCTGGGAAAGCACCCAGAAGAAGGGCAAATCATAGACTTTGATACAAGTGGGCCTCTGAGTCACGCAAAGCCGAGGAAGCTGGCTGAACGAGCTGCTACTCCATCTTGCTGTGCATTTGAGCTTCCCTGCTGCCTAGAAGCAGCAAGATGCCTTGGAGCTGTCCCTTTTGCCTTTCATCTCTTGAAAGGCTTTTCACTGGAAAATCAGCAAACAGCCAGTGCTCCCTTTGCTACTGCTGATGCCACCGGGCAGCTGGCCTTTCCTTCAGCCTCCCACGCCGGCACTCCACACTCGGCTGCAACAGGCCAAGCTGGCAGAATTGCTGCACAATTCTCACACGCCAGCAACGTCTCAGCTTCCTTTGCCACTCACCAAAGGACAGGCTTGTCTCCATCCGCGTGTCAGGTGACCTGCAGCCAGCAAGGCAAAAGGAACCAGAGGCCCTTAGAAAAGTGCCTGTGCTGGCCACTCCCACAGCACAAGGCAGTCCCAACACAGAGCATTTCCCTTTCCCAACATGCCTCCAGGAGCAACAGCTCTTTCCCACAGCAAGCAAGAGAACAAGAAGGACCCTAGAGGAGCCTCTGGCTACATTTGGGCCTCTTTTGCCAAGAGAGAAATAGGAAGACGGTGCTGGAAATGCCCGCTGCTCTTCAAAACTTTGAGCTTCTCTTGTGCCTAACAGCTCAAGCTACATTTCCCTCTTCCCTTTCCTGCATTTTCCATATACATTCTTTTAAATTGCACGCCCTAATTCCCATCCCTTGGCTGAAGATGATAGCCCAGCAAAGCTTCCACAAAGGGTCCCTTCCCTGTGGCAGCTCCCTGCTGAAGCAGCCCAGGAACAGCTGCTGGGCTCAGCAGCAAACCCTCCCTGCACTGGAGTTTGTGCTGCATGGCCAAGGCAATCGCAGTCTTGGCACAGCATCAAAGGCTCAAGTCATGCAGCCAAGGCCTCTAAGGGGTAGAATATGGAGCAAAAGGTGCTTTCCTTCACTCCTGGAGAGAACCACTGAGTTGGTAGAAATACTTCTGAGGATCTGCCCTCAGAGTCTGCAATTTGCAGCTTGTCTTGCTTGAAGCAGCAAGCTGAGGAAATGACAGACTCCGCTGCCGCGCACTCTCCCGGGGAGGGAAGGCAACCGCTGCAGGTTGCATGGCAAATAGTCTGCACGCGCTACCCAGTACAGATGCCCCCTTTGTAGCTGATGCTGCTGGCAGGACATTGACCAAAGCGGTGGCACCTTCACGGCCATTCTGTTCCCAAAGAAACTGGGCCACTGCTGCGGCATAAAGAGCAGAGCCAAGCAAAAGTCGGGCAATGCCAGCCCCAGGAGAAACCTTTACTTACGAGTCAGCTGGGTCAGGTAGTAGCCAGAATAGACAACAGAAAAGATGGTGCAAACGGCGGCACAGACTTGCCCAATCATTTTGGCAGTGCTGTGCGCGTTTGCACGCTGAGTGCCAGCCAAGGGAAAGCCAAGACTCCTCTCGGGGTGCAGGCCGTCTGCTGAGAGCTCCTTGAGCACAAGGATCCTCCTGCAGGGAGCCAGCGGAAGAGCTGCTCTGGACGACCAGGCCTGGCGCGCACCGGGACAACGCTGTGCTGACAGCACTGTGACGTGGCACCTCTGGCTTGACCTCACAATGGCAGCTGCTCTGTGGCTTTCTTGTGCCCAGCAAGACAACCTTGTGTACAGCTGATGCAAAAGAAAAGCCTGGGAAATTCTCCTCACTCACAAAGGCAGTGCTCAAGGCATGCCAGGGGAACTCAGAAAATGCACCAATCCAAGCGGCATCCAAGCAATGCAAGCAAACATGACTCTTGGTCCCAAAAGCTTTGACTGAAAGCAAGTCTGCTTCTTCTAGGTGGCATCCTAGCTGGTTTGGAAAAGCCTAACTTCTTCAGTGACATTTAGATGGCAAACGAAGCAAAGATAATAAATTTCCAGGACTATTGTAGGCTGCAGTTGCTCCTTGAGCACGCGGGTGCATGCTGACCTATGGAGGGGCTTTACAGCTGGCCTGCAAGCAAAGCCGAGTTCATGGAAGAAATAGCAGTTGATGGTTTTTGAGTGTATCCATAGCAAGGAAGAAGACAAGGCCGTCAGCATGGAAACCCATTAGAAGAGATTCAGGAAAAGTTGTGTATGCTAGACTAGGTGCCGAAGTAGATGTGCATACGTGCCTTATAAATTTCTGTAAAACTTTTGCCAGTTGTATTGACGTTAATTGCTTTGCACCAATGGATAGAAGAAGTTATTGTGATGTAGTTAGTGACTTGAGATCACGCTTTGTTAAGAGTGTATAAGCTGGAGAACATGCAGAATAAAACAAACAAACCTTTTTCTTCTTGGACCCTGATCACGTGTGTATGCCACGTCCGGCCTAACGGTGACGCTTGCCCCATCTCTGGGTCAAGAAACAAGTCTTGTCTGACTGGTAACTTTTCAACAAGCTGAGAAAGAAATTAGTAGCTGGACATGCAGATTTCTGAAGAGAGGAAAGAAAAGTGTTGACAAGAATAAACCTAAGTTTTCAATGCCTGAAGCACTCAAAAATAACATGTTTTGGGATAGTGTACCATATGTTAGACAGAGTTAAAACAAACCACAACTCATTAGTATCTGGACTTCATTGCCCACTCTGCTTAGAGATGTTGCTTGAAGGCACTTGGTGTCAAGGATCCAGTTCCTGTAGATCACTGTCGACGTAGATCAAAATCCTCCCAACAAATCAGTGTCAAAACCAGCAAGAGTGAGACTTTTGTCCTTGGCAGTAGCTTCCAGGTGCTCCTGGAAGTCACCAGGCCTTGACACAAAGATGTGTATTCAACGGAGGGAGAGAAGCATCATGCTTAGCTCTAAATGTGACCTTTGCTAGCAGATCACACTAGCAGGCAATAAATTACATTTGTTCTGCACTTCGGCAGAGCCAAGATTGGAATCAAAGTCTAGATCACAGGAGAAGATCACACGAGCCTCAGCTTTTCCAGAAGAGGAAAAATACAAAGGATAGTAAATTTGCGTTGGGTTTACAGGCTATTTTTGCAGATCGATAGACAAGGGATGAAGCTTAAAAGATGAGAGCAAAGGAAAATCAACAGATATGCTGAAAGTGAGTGAAGAGTAAGGGGACCTCAAATTAACTGAAAAGCTGCACAGAAAGCTTCTCTACTTTGTGCACTTGCCTCAAGTTTTCAATGGCAAAATCTAGGAGTACTTCAAACTTATTTTTATTAATTCTAGAAGAAAGACAATCAAAACGGTGTACTTCTGCTTACAGTATCAAGTAAAGCACAGGAAGCCATTAGAGTAAGAAAAATTGTGTTCAGACGGCTGAGGCAGCCTTAGGGGTAGGAGGAATGGGGAGGCGTGGAAATCAGGCCTGTGGGCAACATTCAAGGAGCATCCAGTCCCTGAGCAGTCCCTCTCAGTGGGTATGCCAGCAGATGGAGGCGAAATGGAGCCACAGCTGGGTGGGAAAAGGGCTGGGGTGGGGAGCCGTGCTCAGCAGGGGCTCCTGCATCAAATTGCTCAATGACAGGTGTGCTATGCTGTGTGCATGTTTCCAACACCTGGCAACAGCAGGCTGGCCCAGAGGTGGGAAAAGGCCAAGGAGGCAGCAGAGTGGGAATGGGGCTCTGCAGGAGGCCCTGGTGGTTGCACACCCCTGTAGGGGATGAGGCTGGCCCAGAGGGTCCCTGGGGGTCTGGGGTGAAAAGCGGGGAAAAGAGAAGCAGGGAGGAAATGCCAGATGCTGCCGCTGTGAGAATGCCATTCCATCCCACAGGTGACATAGTGAGAGGAGGGTGGCAACAAAATGGTGATTGCTGCTGATCAGCCTGACATCTGATCAAGACAAGAGGCCCAGAAAGGACTGCACATCTGCCTCCTAGTGCTGTCCTGAATGGCAGCTCATTACCTGGTGTTCATTACCTGTAGGTCTCTCAGCTTCCCACAGGCATGCCACACTTCAGGTAAGCAAAGCTGCTTACCTCACTATGTTCTTTGGGCCTCTGAAAGGGACTGTCCACTTAGCTACAGCCTGGCAAGGAAGGGAGTCTTACAACACTCTGGATATTTTCGACTTTTATTGACACTCGGGCTGAAACAAAGTATCCCCTCGCTGCTTCTTCATCTTCATCATTCTGTCCTGCAGGTGGCCTGCTCAGGCTGACAGCTTGGAGCGCCTGCAGGCTCCAGTTCTGCTGCAGCCCAGCTTTTCCTCTCACTGCTTAATTCTTATTATGACAATTCTTTCATTTCTACTTCAAAGCTTCCCTAAATTAACAACACTCTATCCTAAGCTAAACAATCCTCTACTATCCAAGCTGTCTACGTTCTATAGTCCTTAAAAGTTGATCCCTATAGTTCCTAATTTTTTTCAATTTTCATCTCTTGCAGAAAGAAAAACAACAGAGCTTTAAATTGAACCTAACAACATATCTAACCTAACCTAACCTAACCTAATCTAATCCAACCTAATGCTAACCTAACCCAACCTAACCTAACTGCTAACCTAACAGCTAACCTAACAGCTAAACTGAGCAAATATCTACACTATCATGTTTCCTGGCTACGGCACAGCTCCTCTTCAACCTCGGGGGATGGCTGAAGCTCTGCCTAAAGATGACACATCCCCTTTTCCCTCCTCTTGGCTGGCGGGGCATCAGGGCCTCCTCAGGCGCAGGTGTCTCCTCTCCAGTCTTCCTGCACTTGCTTGGCTGAGATGATCAGAGCAGCCAGGCTGGAGGCAGGATCGCCTGAGGTCACGAAGGGATGCTGCCCAGAGGAAAAAGAACAAAGAAAGGAACTCTTACTTTCCAGGATCACTTGAGCCTGCGGGCTCAAGCAGGATTCCCTGGCTACCAGCAAGACACACAAAGAGCACTGAGGGCAGCATGTCCCCCTGCGCCTTCCTGTCCTGGCAGCTTTCTGTGCCACGTGGCCCACACTCCTCCTCCTCCTCATCCCTTCATGCAGGTGTCCTCAGCTGCCAGGGCTTTTTGCCCCTTTGCTTTTTCTTACCTGTAGGAGCTCCTGGGCAGACCAGCGCCTGTCCTCATCTGCCTGCAGGCAGCAGCGGAGGAAGTCGCGCAGGAGAGCCGAGTGGTGCCTGGGGTTCTGCAGTTTTGGGGGCCCGTTCCTTTCTAGCAGTTCAAAAACCTACAGCACATGGATGCAAGAGGACACTCCACCTGCTCCTTTGCTAGCCACACACAGCTCTCTCCACACAGAGCCCTCTTGCTAAGCTGCACCTTACCCGGAGACGGGCTTCCCGCTGGTAAGGAGCTTCCCCTTCCACCATTTCCAGCCCCATGATCCCCAGGGACCAGATGTCCACTTTGGGGCCGTAGGCTTCTCCTCTCACCACCTCCGGTGCCATCCAGCTGGGAGTGCCGACGCTGGAGCTGCGCTTGCTGTGCTCAGGGCTGAGCTGAGCACAGAGGCCAAAGTCACCTGAGGACAAAAACAAAGCCTGTCAAAGCCAGCTACCACTGGCAAAGCAGCCAAAACCATTGCCCTGACCAGGCCATGCTGAATCTAACTGAAAAAGCAGCTGAGCTCTCCTTCCACGTGCCTGGAGCCAGGCAAATAAGGCATCGGCCGCTTCAAAAACACCCTGACGATTCACGCACTGGCCAAGCCGCGCTTCTGCCCCAGTGGCCGTCACCAAAATGCAAGCACACGGCATATGCTGGACATGCTGCAGCCCAGCAGGGATACCCACCCAACTTGACGGATCCGTCCGTGCCCACCAGGACGTTGCAACTTTTGATGTCTCTGTGGATGACTTGGCGGGAATGAAGGAAATGCAGTCCTTGCAGGCACTGAGAGAGAAAAAGGAGGGAGGGAAAGTTAACCTGCAGGATCTGATTTCATCCCACCCGCAAGGAAAGAGCTCAACGGGATTGGCGGTTTCTCAGGGAATTGTGAGCGAGGGCAAAACATCACGCTGCTGTCACCATGAAGAGCTTGCTGCTTCAACACTCTTGGAAGTTTTTTCTAGATTTCCAAGCAAAGGCATCTGGGCTCCCAAAAGTTCCACCGGCCTTGGGTAGGAAGCGCGCCACCTTTGGCTGGGAGGCGGCACGGCAAAGAATTTTGGGGAAGCCTAGTGGCAGCAGAAGAGGAAGCTGCTGGTGACAGCAGCACCTTCGAGCTGTTCCACAATGCATCGCCATGCAGGCTGCAATGCTAGCTTTTGAAGCTGAGGACAGCTCTTTGCCCTTAGCTTGAAATTCTGCCACCCGCATGCTGCCTTCCAGTGGCAAGCAATGTAGGACAGACAGACAGGCTCCAGGCAAACATTCCCAGGCAAAGCTGAGAAGAGGAAGAAAGAGAAATTGAGCCAGTGAGCGAGCACCAAGGCCAGAGGACAGACAGGATGGAAGAGTGCAAGAACAGAGCCTGAGGAGTGCGAGGGCACCGGCAGGCAGTACACTTCCCATGCTCTTTCTTCTCCTGTGTGGCGTGACAGCAGCAGCAGCAGCAGCAGCAGCAAAAGAAAGGTGAGAGCAAGAAATCTCGGCTCTCCTTAAGCTCCAGCTGACAAGCAGCATCCGGGCAGTCTTGGGCAAGCACAAGCGGGATCCCTCACCTCCCGACAGACAGCGCCTATCTGTCCTTCCTCCAGGTACACTGCCCTTAGCACATCAAACAAGGTGCCGCCGTCCATGAACTCCATGGCCAGCCAGAGCTCCGCATCCACCAGGTAGCTGAAAGAAGAAAACCACGGCATGGAGCAACAGAATGGGCATAGCCTCAGTCACCCCAGGGCCTGAGACAGGTTTTTGCAGCTGCTCTCCAAGCTACGGGTGCCACAAGAGACTGTTGAACACCAGCTCCACCTCCTCCCACGCTCTGGAGACACGCAGAGAAATCATCCCCAGCTCTGTTCTCTGCCAGCGACCAAAGGGCATCGTCTCTTTGCGCTTGCACCAGCTAAAGCTACATTGACACCAGAATATGCCAACCTGTCTAAGTAGGTAACGATATTGGGACTCCTGTTGTCCCTCATGGCCAGGATTTCATTGGCAGCCAGCTCCTCGGACATCTCCTCCTCGAGTGACATGATCTTGATTGCCACCTGCAATGACATTGGCCACCGGTACCTTGACAAGACGCACCCCGCTCGAGATCACAAGGAGCACGGAGCGAGTGCTGGTGCAATGAGGCAGCACGCTGGGCCAAAGTGCCTTGTCACTAGACAGCAGAGCTTAGCAGAAGCACCAAAAGCCATCCCAAATGCATTCTGCCGCCTGAGCCTCGACTGTATTTCAGAGGAACAGCCCCTGCTGCAGACATGGAGCTGCCACCCAAACCTCCAAGCACAGCTCACAGCAGCGGGCAAAGCGCTCCAGAGCTGCAAAATGGCGTGGGGCTCTTGGCACTTTACCTGTTGTCCGCTGCTGGTGTCAAGGGCTTTATAAACAGCTCCAAACCCTCTAGAAAGACCAAAGCAGCAGAAAGAGACCTTTATCCCTCTGGCAGTGAAAGCAAGCCCAGGCAGCAGATCTCCCCAGGCTGCCTGGACGCCTTCCTTAGAAAAAATGCCTGGCTGCAGCATCTCTTCGGCCAACAGCATGTTAGCCCGTGAGCCCTCTGCCATGCGGGGCAGGCTGTCCAAGGGAACACTAAGGTGCAGCATGAAGACCAAGGGCCGCTGGAAATCTCCAAGGCGCACACCCTGCCAGGTCATTTCAGAACCTAAGGGGAACTCTCTCCTTGTGCGGGTGTGCATGCATGTGTGTGTCAAAAAAGGGAGAACAATTTGAGTCAGAAGACTGTCCTTGACAATCTGACCTTTCTTGGATGGCAAGGTGCTCTTTCAGGCCACAAAGCTGCAGGGCCAGGGCTTCTCCCAGCTCCTGCTCCTCACTGCTGCAAGCAAGACACTGCCAGCATCAACTTGTCTTTGATGAGGCCTTTGCATTGCTCTGACCGAGCAGTCCAGGCAGGCGACACGAGGTCAAGCCGGAGCCTGACCATGACTGGAGCTTGCCTGACTTCACGCTTGATATTGCACCAGCCAAAGACCTGGCCCACACTTTTGTAAAATGAGCTGACGTCACGCTTACCCTCGCCCGAGTTCCTCAAATGCCGTGTATTTGCCCGTTGGCCGGCCCGGACTCACGATGCTCCCTGAAAGACAAAAGCAGTGCAGGGCGCTCACTCGCACACAGAGACGCCGCTGCCCAGAGCGTCCCAAAGGCAGCCCCACTGCCCGCAGCTCTGGGCCCTTTGCGGTCCCGCGGCTTCCAGCTGCTGAGACCAGCAAGTGGGAGGGCCATCTTCTCCACCTTTCATCAGGTGGCCTTTCCAAGAAGGCCTTGATTTCTTTCAAGAGCAGCATCTCACGCGATAAGCCAAAATGATGAGCCCTTAAGAAGGGGGCCCTAAGAGGTAAGCAAGGGCCTTTGCTGCCTCCGCAGTCACACCCACCATCACTGGCAGGTCCACTGCCAGGGGCACAAAGTGTCTGGGCCGGAGGAGGAGTAAGAACCAGAGCCAGAAAACACCTGGGGCCAGACAGCTCCCTGGGCAATAGTCACTTGCTACGTGCCAGCCTTCTGCTCAAGCAGAAACAATCTCTGCTTTTGTCTTTGGCCCAGAAGGCAGCCCAGGCAGGGCCAAGCCAGGCCCAGCCGCCCTCACAGGCAGCAGGGACTCCCTGAGCGCTGCCGCGCTTCCTCAGAGCAGTACAACACCTTCTGCAGAGAGGCCTAAGTGCCTCTGAGACTGAGGGCCAGCATCTGGCGCAGCCTACACCCAGACACTCGCACAAGACCCTGCTCTGGCAGACAAGAAATGCACCAGACGGACGTACTCAGTGTCTTCAGGCCCTGCTCCTCCCTCATCTCGGGCTGCTGGGCTGCGCTGCTGCAGGAAGTGCCGGCAGCGGGGCTTGAGCTGGCTGCTGCAGGCCATGCTGGTCCGGCGGCACCAGGTTGAATGGCAGAGTGTCTTGCGCTGGGACAAGAAAGGATTGCCCGTCAGAAGGGTGGCTGGCACTCATGCCCCCCCCTAAGCGCACAGCAAAAGCAAGGCCTTGGGAAGGTGCTGCCAGCCACGGCCAGGCCTCTCCAGCTGGAGCAGTTCCCATGTCCCCTTCTCAAAGGCACCTTCGGGAGAAGCCCAAAGGCTACTTGGATCCAGCCCCTCCCGACCACCCCCATGCTCCACGTGTTCAGCTTTTCTGCAAGACACTGGCAACAAGGTATCGATGGGGCTGCCAAATCCACAAAGAGATCAGAGCAGGGCCCCAGAGCCTCGCTGCTTTCCTCCTCCTGTCTTTTCCTGGGCCGGAATGAAATCAGCCCGGAGTTGGCAGGCAACAGTCTGCTCAGAAGCCCGCAGCGTGTCCCTTCTCTGATCTGTTTCACGGATTTCCCTTCTCTATGGCAGCCTTTAGAGAGCGGCCCTTGGGAGCCGCCTTCCAGCCCTGCCCAGACCCACCCGCCCTTTTACAATGCAGGGCTGCCGAGGATTCTCCTCTCCAAACTCTGCTCTGACCGGCTGGAAGTGAAGCACAGCCTGAAGCTAATTAGTCCACGGAGACAGCAGGTCCCTTCCAGGGGCCAGTGTCTGCCAGGTACCCTGCAAGGCTGTCAACTGCGTATTTGGGCCGCGCTGTCCGCTGACCACAGGCAGCCTGCACTGACAACGGGCACAAGGGGCTGACTCCTGCACTGAGAGTCACTCAATGCTGCCTCCTGTCTGATCCCAAGAGACACTCTGGCGCCCTCTCAGCATCCCAGCTTCAATGTCAAACTTCAGAACCCATTGGCCAGGGCTCCCCAGCTTGCCTGAAGCCGCACTACGTCACAGCAGGCACACGGCTGCCAGCATCTTCAGCCACGAGCAACAAGGGCTGCTCCAAAACGGGTAGCCTGGCCGTGCGCCAAAGGCAGTGCCAAGCTCAGCTGTCACTTACTGGCTCTGCAAGTTCAGGCTGTGAAGGGACAGCGGCTGAAGGTTTCATCTTCCTTTGCTCCTCTTCATCCTCTTCCTCAATGACAGAGGCAGCCAGAGGAGCTGCTGACCCTGCTGTTGTGCCCTGCAGGCAGACAGAAGTGAGAGAGATGGGCAAAAGCCAGTGCCTTAGGAGCTGCTTTCTATTGAGCTGGGAAAGCACCCAGAAGAAGGGCAAATCATAGACTTTGATACAAGTGGGCCTCTGAGTCACGCAAAGCCGAGGAAGCTGGCTGAACGAGCTGCTACTCCATCTTGCTGTGCATTTGAGCTTCCCTGCTGCCTAGAAGCAGCAAGATGCCTTGGAGCTGTCCCTTTTGCCTTTCATCTCTTGAAAGGCTTTTCACTGGAAAATCAGCAAACAGCCAGTGCTCCCTTTGCTACTGCTGATGCCACCGGGCAGCTGGCCTTTCCTTCAGCCTCCCACGCCGGCACTCCACACTCGGCTGCAACAGGCCAAGCTGGCAGAATTGCTGCACAATTCTCACACGCCAGCAACGTCTCAGCTTCCTTTGCCACTCACCAAAGGACAGGCTTGTCTCCATCCGCGTGTCAGGTGACCTGCAGCCAGCAAGGCAAAAGGAACCAGAGGCCCTTAGAAAAGTGCCTGTGCTGGCCACTCCCACAGCACAAGGCAGTCCCAACACAGAGCATTTCCCTTTCCCAACATGCCTCCAGGAGCAACAGCTCTTTCCCACAGCAAGCAAGAGAACAAGAAGGACCCTAGAGGAGCCTCTGGCTACATTTGGGCCTCTTTTGCCAAGAGAGAAATAGGAAGACGGTGCTGGAAATGCCCGCTGCTCTTCAAAACTTTGAGCTTCTCTTGTGCCTAACAGCTCAAGCTACATTTCCCTCTTCCCTTTCCTGCATTTTCCATATACATTCTTTTAAATTGCACGCCCTAATTCCCATCCCTTGGCTGAAGATGATAGCCCAGCAAAGCTTCCACAAAGGGTCCCTTCCCTGTGGCAGCTCCCTGCTGAAGCAGCCCAGGAACAGCTGCTGGGCTCAGCAGCAAACCCTCCCTGCACTGGAGTTTGTGCTGCATGGCCAAGGCAATCGCAGTCTTGGCACAGCATCAAAGGCTCAAGTCATGCAGCCAAGGCCTCTAAGGGGTAGAATATGGAGCAAAAGGTGCTTTCCTTCACTCCTGGAGAGAACCACTGAGTTGGTAGAAATACTTCTGAGGATCTGCCCTCAGAGTCTGCAATTTGCAGCTTGTCTTGCTTGAAGCAGCAAGCTGAGGAAATGACAGACTCCGCTGCCGCGCACTCTCCCGGGGAGGGAAGGCAACCGCTGCAGGTTGCATGGCAAATAGTCTGCACGCGCTACCCAGTACAGATGCCCCCTTTGTAGCTGATGCTGCTGGCAGGACATTGACCAAAGCAGTGGCACCTTCACGGCCATTCTGTTCCCAAAGAAACTGGGCCACTGCTGCGGCATAAAGAGCAGAGCCAAGCAAAAGTCGGGCAATGCCAGCCCCAGGAGAAACCTTTACTTACGAGTCAGCTGGGTCAGGTAGTAGCCAGAATAGACAACAGAAAAGATGGTGCAAACGGCGGCACAGACTTGCCCAATCATTTTGGCAGTGCTGTGCGCGTTTGCACGCTGAGTGCCAGCCAAGGGAAAGCCAAGACTCCTCTCGGGGTGCAGGCCGTCTGCTGAGAGCTCCTTGAGCACAAGGATCCTCCTGCAGGGAGCCAGCGGAAGAGCTGCTCTGGACGACCAGGCCTGGCGCGCACCGGGACAACGCTGTGCTGACAGCACTGTGACGTGGCACCTCTGGCTTGACCTCACAATGGCAGCTGCTCTGTGGCTTTCTTGTGCCCAGCAAGACAACCTTGTGTACAGCTGATGCAAAAGAAAAGCCTGGGAAATTCTCCTCACTCACAAAGGCAGTGCTCAAGGCATGCCAGGGGAACTCAGAAAATGCACCAATCCAAGCGGCATCCAAGCAATGCAAGCAAACATGACTCTTGGTCCCAAAAGCTTTGACTGAAAGCAAGTCTGCTTCTTCTAGGTGGCATCCTAGCTGGTTTGGAAAAGCCTAACTTCTTCAGTGACATTTAGATGGCAAACGAAGCAAAGATAATAAATTTCCAGGACTATTGTAGGCTGCAGTTGCTCCTGGAGCACGCGGGTGCATGCTGACCTATGGAGGGGCTTTACAGCTGGCCTGCAAGCAAAGCCGAGTTCATGGAAGAAATAGCAGTTGATGGTTTTTGAGTGTATCCATAGCAAGGAAGAAGACAAGGCCGTCAGCATGGAAACCCATTAGAAGAGATTCAGGAAAAGTTGTGTATGCTAGACTAGGTGCCGAAGTAGATGTGCATACGTGCCTTATAAATTTCTGTAAAACTTTTGCCAGTTGTATTGACGTTAATTGCTTTGCACCAATGGATAGAAGAAGTTATTGTGATGTAGTTAGTGACTTGAGATCACGCTTTGTTAAGAGTGTATAAGCTGGAGAACATGCAGAATAAAACAAACAAACCTTTTTCTTCTTGGACCCTGATCACGTGTGTATGCCACGTCCGGCCTAACGGTGACGCTTGCCCCATCTCTGGGTCAAGAAACAAGTCTTGTCTGACTGGTAACTTTTCAACAAGCTGAGAAAGAAATTAGTAGCTGGACATGCAGATTTCTGAAGAGAGGAAAGAAAAGTGTTGACAAGAATAAACCTAAGTTTTCAATGCCTGAAGCACTCAAAAATAACATGTTTTGGGATAGTGTACCATATGTTAGACAGAGTTAAAACAAACCACAACTCATTAGTATCTGGACTTCATTGCCCACTCTGCTTAGAGATGTTGCTTGAAGGCACTTGGTGTCAAGGATCCAGTTCCTGTAGATCACTGTCGACGTAGATCAAAATCCTCCCAACAAATCAGTGTCAAAACCAGCAAGAGTGAGACTTTTGTCCTTGGCAGTAGCTTCCAGGTGCTCCTGGAAGTCACCAGGCCTTGACACAAAGATGTGTATTCAACGGAGGGAGAGAAGCATCATGCTTAGCTCTAAATGTGACCTTTGCTAGCAGATCACACTAGCAGGCAATAAATTACATTTGTTCTGCACTTCGGCAGAGCCAAGATTGGAATCAAAGTCTAGATCACAGGAGAAGATCACACGAGCCTCAGCTTTTCCAGAAGAGGAAAAATACAAAGGATAGTAAATTTGCGTTGGGTTTACAGGCTATTTTTGCAGATCGATAGACAAGGGATGAAGCTTAAAAGATGAGAGCAAAGGAAAATCAACAGATATGCTGAAAGTGAGTGAAGAGTAAGGGGACCTCAAATTAACTGAAAAGCTGCACAGAAAGCTTCTCTACTTTGTGCACTTGCCTCAAGTTTTCAATGGCAAAATCTAGGAGTACTTCAAACTTATTTTTATTAATTCTAGAAGAAAGACAATCAAAACGGTGTACTTCTGCTTACAGTATCAAGTAAAGCACAGGAAGCCATTAGAGTAAGAAAAATTGTGTTCAGACGGCTGAGGCAGCCTTAGGGGTAGGAGGAATGGGGAGGCGTGGAAATCAGGCCTGTGGGCAACATTCAAGGAGCATCCAGTCCCTGAGCAGTCCCTCTCAGTGGGTATGCCAGCAGATGGAGGCGAAATGGAGCCACAGCTGGGTGGGAAAAGGGCCGGGGTGGGGAGCCGTGCTCAGCAGGGGCTCCTGCATCAAATTGCTCAATGACAGGTGTGCTATGCTGTGTGCATGTTTCCAACACCTGGCAACAGCAGGCTGGCCCAGAGGTGGGAAAAGGCCAAGGAGGCAGCAGAGTGGGAATGGGGCTCTGCAGGAGGCCCTGGTGGTTGCACACCCCTGTAGGGGATGAGGCTGGCCCAGAGGGTCCCTGGGGGTCTGGGGTGAAAAGCGGGGAAAAGAGAAGCAGGGAGGAAATGCCAGATGCTGCCGCTGTGAGAATGCCATTCCATCCCACAGGTGACATAGTGAGAGGAGGGTGGCAACAAAATGGTGATTGCTGCTGATCAGCCTGACATCTGATCAAGACAAGAGGCCCAGAAAGGACTGCACATCTGCCTCCTAGTGCTGTCCTGAATGGCAGCTCATTACCTGGTGTTCATTACCTGTAGGTCTCTCAGCTTCCCACAGGCATGCCACACTTCAGGTAAGCAAAGCTGCTTACCTCACTATGTTCTTTGGGCCTCTGAAAGGGACTGTCCACTTAGCTACAGCCTGGCAAGGAAGGGAGTCTTACAACACTCTGGATATTTTCGACTTTTATTGACACTCGGGCTGAAACAAAGTATCCCCTCGCTGCTTCTTCATCTTCATCATTCTGTCCTGCAGGTGGCCTGCTCAGGCTGACAGCTTGGAGCGCCTGCAGGCTCCAGTTCTGCTGCAGCCCAGCTTTTCCTCTCACTGCTTAATTCTTATTATGACAATTCTTTCATTTCTACTTCAAAGCTTCCCTAAATTAACAACACTCTATCCTAAGCTAAACAATCCTCTACTATCCAAGCTGTCTACGTTCTATAGTCCTTAAAAGTTGATCCCTATAGTTCCTAATTTTTTTCAATTTTCATCTCTTGCAGAAAGAAAAACAACAGAGCTTTAAATTGAACCTAACAACATATCTAACCTAACCTAACCTAACCTAATCTAATCCAACCTAATGCTAACCTAACCCAACCTAACCTAACTGCTAACCTAACAGCTAACCTAACAGCTAAACTGAGCAAATATCTACACTATCATGTTTCCTGGCTACGGCACAGCTCCTCTTCAACCTCGGGGGATGGCTGAAGCTCTGCCTAAAGATGACACATCCCCTTTTCCCTCCTCTTGGCTGGCGGGGCATCAGGGCCTCCTCAGGCGCAGGTGTCTCCTCTCCAGTCTTCCTGCACTTGCTTGGCTGAGATGATCAGAGCAGCCAGGCTGGAGGCAGGATCGCCTGAGGTCACGAAGGGATGCTGCCCAGAGGAAAAAGAACAAAGAAAGGAACTCTTACTTTCCAGGATCACTTGAGCCTGCGGGCTCAAGCAGGATTCCCTGGCTACCAGCAAGACACACAAAGAGCACTGAGGGCAGCATGTCCCCCTGCGCCTTCCTGTCCTGGCAGCTTTCTGTGCCACGTGGCCCACACTCCTCCTCCTCCTCATCCCTTCATGCAGGTGTCCTCAGCTGCCAGGGCTTTTTGCCCCTTTGCTTTTTCTTACCTGTAGGAGCTCCTGGGCAGACCAGCGCCTGTCCTCATCTGCCTGCAGGCAGCAGCGGAGGAAGTCGCGCAGGAGAGCCGAGTGGTGCCTGGGGTTCTGCAGTTTTGGGGGCCCGTTCCTTTCTAGCAGTTCAAAAACCTACAGCACATGGATGCAAGAGGACACTCCACCTGCTCCTTTGCTAGCCACACACAGCTCTCTCCACACAGAGCCCTCTTGCTAAGCTGCACCTTACCCGGAGACGGGCTTCCCGCTGGTAAGGAGCTTCCCCTTCCACCATTTCCAGCCCCATGATCCCCAGGGACCAGATGTCCACTTTGGGGCCGTAGGCTTCTCCTCTCACCACCTCCGGTGCCATCCAGCTGGGAGTGCCGACGCTGGAGCTGCGCTTGCTGTGCTCAGGGCTGAGCTGAGCACAGAGGCCAAAGTCACCTGAGGACAAAAACAAAGCCTGTCAAAGCCAGCTACCACTGGCAAAGCAGCCAAAACCATTGCCCTGACCAGGCCATGCTGAATCTAACTGAAAAAGCAGCTGAGCTCTCCTTCCACGTGCCTGGAGCCAGGCAAATAAGGCATCGGCCGCTTCAAAAACACCCTGACGATTCACGCACTGGCCAAGCCGCGCTTCTGCCCCAGTGGCCGTCACCAAAATGCAAGCACACGGCATATGCTGGACATGCTGCAGCCCAGCAGGGATACCCACCCAACTTGACGGATCCGTCCGTGCCCACCAGGACGTTGCAACTTTTGATGTCTCTGTGGATGACTTGGCGGGAATGAAGGAAATGCAGTCCTTGCAGGCACTGAGAGAGAAAAAGGAGGGAGGGAAAGTTAACCTGCAGGATCTGATTTCATCCCACCCGCAAGGAAAGAGCTCAACGGGATTGGCGGTTTCTCAGGGAATTGTGAGCGAGGGCAAAACATCACGCTGCTGTCACCATGAAGAGCTTGCTGCTTCAACACTCTTGGAAGTTTTTTCTAGATTTCCAAGCAAAGGCATCTGGGCTCCCAAAAGTTCCACCGGCCTTGGGTAGGAAGCGCGCCACCTTTGGCTGGGAGGCGGCACGGCAAAGAATTTTGGGGAAGCCTAGTGGCAGCAGAAGAGGAAGCTGCTGGTGACAGCAGCACCTTCGAGCTGTTCCACAATGCATCGCCATGCAGGCTGCAATGCTAGCTTTTGAAGCTGAGGACAGCTCTTTGCCCTTAGCTTGAAATTCTGCCACCCGCATGCTGCCTTCCAGTGGCAAGCAATGTAGGATAGACAGACAGGCTCCAGGCAAACATTCCCAGGCAAAGCTGAGAAGAGGAAGAAAGAGAAATTGAGCCAGTGAGCGAGCACCAAGGCCAGAGGACAGACAGGATGGAAGAGTGCAAGAACAGAGCCTGAGGAGTGCGAGGGCACCGGCAGGCAGTACACTTCCCATGCTCTTTCTTCTCCTGTGTGGCGTGACAGCAGCAGCAGCAGCAGCAGCAGCAAAAGAAAGGTGAGAGCAAGAAATCTCGGCTCTCCTTAAGCTCCAGCTGACAAGCAGCATCCGGGCAGTCTTGGGCAAGCACAAGCGGGATCCCTCACCTCCCGACAGACAGCGCCTATCTGTCCTTCCTCCAGGTACACTGCCCTTAGCACATCAAACAAGGTGCCGCCGTCCATGAACTCCATGGCCAGCCAGAGCTCCGCATCCACCAGGTAGCTGAAAGAAGAAAACCACGGCATGGAGCAACAGAATGGGCATAGCCTCAGTCACCCCAGGGCCTGAGACAGGTTTTTGCAGCTGCTCTCCAAGCTACGGGTGCCACAAGAGACTGTTGAACACCAGCTCCACCTCCTCCCACGCTCTGGAGACACGCAGAGAAATCATCCCCAGCTCTGTTCTCTGCCAGCGACCAAAGGGCATCGTCTCTTTGCGCTTGCACCAGCTAAAGCTACATTGACACCAGAATATGCCAACCTGTCTAAGTAGGTAACGATATTGGGACTTCTGTTGTCCCTCATGGCCAGGATTTCATTGGCAGCCAGCTCCTCGGACATCTCCTCCTCGAGTGACATGATCTTGATTGCCACCTGCAATGACATTGGCCACCGGTACCTTGAGAAGACGCACCCCGCTCGAGATCACAAGGAGCACGGAGCGAGTGCTGGTGCAATGAGGCAGCACGCTGGGCCAAAGTGCCTTGTCACTAGACAGCAGAGCTTAGCAGAAGCACCAAAAGCCATCCCATATGCATTCTGCCGCCTGAGCCTCGACTGTATTTCAGAGGAACAGCCCCTGCTGCAGACATGGAGCTGCCACCCAAACCTCCAAGCACAGCTCACAGCAGCGGGCAAAGCGCTCCAGAGCTGCAAAATGGCGTGGGGCTCTTGGCACTTTACCTGTTGTCCGCTGCTGGTGTCAAGGGCTTTATAAACAGCTCCAAACCCTCTAGAAAGACCAAAGCAGCAGAAAGAGACCTTTATCCCTCTGGCAGTGAAAGCAAGCCCAGGCAGCAGATCTCCCCAGGCTGCCTGGACGCCTTCCTTAGAAAAAATGCCTGGCTGCAGCATCTCTTCGGCCAACAGCATGTTAGCCCGTGAGCCCTCTGCCATGCGGGGCAGGCTGTCCAAGGGAACACTAAGGTGCAGCATGAAGACCAAGGGCCGCTGGAAATCTCCAAGGCGCACACCCTGCCAGGTCATTTCAGAACCTAAGGGGAACTCTCTCCTTGTGCGGGTGTGCATGCATGTGTGTGTCAAAAAAGGGAGAACAATTTGAGTCAGAAGACTGTCCTTGACAATCTGACCTTTCTTGGATGGCAAGGTGCTCTTTCAGGCCACAAAGCTGCAGGGCCAGGGCTTCTCCCAGCTCCTGCTCCTCACTGCTGCAAGCAAGACACTGCCAGCATCAACTTGTCTTTGATGAGGCCTTTGCATTGCTCTGACCGAGCAGTCCAGGCAGGCGACACGAGGTCAAGCCGGAGCCTGACCATGACTGGAGCTTGCCTGACTTCACGCTTGATATTGCACCAGCCAAAGACCTGGCCCACACTTTTGTAAAATGAGCTGACGTCACGCTTACCCTCGCCCGAGTTCCTCAAATGCCGTGTATTTGCCCGTTGGCCGGCCCGGACTCACGATGCTCCCTGAAAGACAAAAGCAGTGCAGGGCGCTCACTCGCACACAGAGACGCCGCTGCCCAGAGCGTCCCAAAGGCAGCCCCACTGCCCGCAGCTCTGGGCCCTTTGCGGTCCCGCGGCTTCCAGCTGCTGAGACCAGCAAGTGGGAGGGCCATCTTCTCCACCTTTCATCAGGTGGCCTTTCCAAGAAGGCCTTGATTTCTTTCAAGAGCAGCATCTCACGCGATAAGCCAAAATGATGAGCCCTTAAGAAGGGGGCCCTAAGAGGTAAGCAAGGGCCTTTGCTGCCTCCGCAGTCACACCCACCATCACTGGCAGGTCCACTGCCAGGGGCACAAAGTGTCTGGGCCGGAGGAGGAGTAAGAACCAGAGCCAGAAAACACCTGGGGCCAGACAGCTCCCTGGGCAATAGTCACTTGCTACGTGCCAGCCTTCTGCTCAAGCAGAAACAATCTCTGCTTTTGTCTTTGGCCCAGAAGGCAGCCCAGGCAGGGCCAAGCCAGGCCCAGCCGCCCTCACAGGCAGCAGGGACTCCCTGAGCGCTGCCGCGCTTCCTCAGAGCAGTACAACACCTTCTGCAGAGAGGCCTAAGTGCCTCTGAGACTGAGGGCCAGCATCTGGCGCAGCCTACACCCAGACACTCGCACAAGACCCTGCTCTGGCAGACAAGAAATGCACCAGACGGACGTACTCAGTGTCTTCAGGCCCTGCTCCTCCCTCATCTCGGGCTGCTGGGCTGCGCTGCTGCAGGAAGTGCCGGCAGCGGGGCTTGAGCTGGCTGCTGCAGGCCATGCTGGTCCGGCGGCACCAGGTTGAATGGCAGAGCGTGTCTTGCGCTGGGACAAGAAAGGATTGCCCGTCAGAAGGGTGGCTGGCACTCATGCCCCCCCCTAAGCGCACAGCAAAAGCAAGGCCTTGGGAAGGTGCTGCCAGCCACGGCCAGGCCTCTCCAGCTGGAGCAGTTCCCATGTCCCCTTCTCAAAGGCACCTTCGGGAGAAGCCCAAAGGCTACTTGGATCCAGCCCCTCCCGACCACCCCCATGCTCCACGTGTTCAGCTTTTCTGCAAGACACTGGCAACAAGGTATCGATGGGGCTGCCAAATCCACAAAGAGATCAGAGCAGGGCCCCAGAGCCTCGCTGCTTTCCTCCTCCTGTCTTTTCCTGGGCCGGAATGAAATCAGCCCGGAGTTGGCAGGCAACAGTCTGCTCAGAAGCCCGCAGCGTGTCCCTTCTCTGATCTGTTTCACGGATTTCCCTTCTCTATGGCAGCCTTTAGAGAGCGGCCCTTGGGAGCCGCCTTCCAGCCCTGCCCAGACCCACCCGCCCTTTTACAATGCAGGGCTGCCGAGGATTCTCCTCTCCAAACTCTGCTCTGACCGGCTGGAAGTGAAGCACAGCCTGAAGCTAATTAGTCCACGGAGACAGCAGGTCCCTTCCAGGGGCCAGTGTCTGCCAGGTACCCTGCAAGGCTGTCAACTGCGTATTTGGGCCGCGCTGTCCGCTGACCACAGGCAGCCTGCACTGACAACGGGCACAAGGGGCTGACTCCTGCACTGAGAGTCACTCAATGCTGCCTCCTGTCTGATCCCAAGAGACACTCTGGCGCCCTCTCAGCATCCCAGCTTCAATGTCAAACTTCAGAACCCATTGGCCAGGGCTCCCCAGCTTGCCTGAAGCCGCACTACGTCACAGCAGGCACACGGCTGCCAGCATCTTCAGCCACGAGCAACAAGGGCTGCTCCAAAACGGGTAGCCTGGCCGTGCGCCAAAGGCAGTGCCAAGCTCAGCTGTCACTTACTGGCTCTGCAAGTTCAGGCTGTGAAGGGACAGCGGCTGAAGGTTTCATCTTCCTTTGCTCCTCTTCATCCTCTTCCTCAATGACAGAGGCAGCCAGAGGAGCTGCTGACCCTGCTGTTGTGCCCTGCAGGCAGACAGAAGTGAGAGAGATGGGCAAAAGCCAGTGCCTTAGGAGCTGCTTTCTATTGAGCTGGGAAAGCACCCAGAAGAAGGGCAAATCATAGACTTTGATACAAGTGGGCCTCTGAGTCACGCAAAGCCGAGGAAGCTGGCTGAACGAGCTGCTACTCCATCTTGCTGTGCATTTGAGCTTCCCTGCTGCCTAGAAGCAGCAAGATGCCTTGGAGCTGTCCCTTTTGCCTTTCATCTCTTGAAAAGCTTTTCACTGGAAAATCAGCAAACAGCCAGTGCTCCCTTTGCTACTGCTGATGCCACCGGGCAGCTGGCCTTTCCTTCAGCCTCCCACGCCGGCACTCCACACTCGGCTGCAACAGGCCAAGCTGGCAGAATTGCTGCACAATTCTCACACGCCAGCAACGTCTCAGCTTCCTTTGCCACTCACCAAAGGACAGGCTTGTCTCCATCCGCGTGTCAGGTGACCTGCAGCCAGCAAGGCAAAAGGAACCAGAGGCCCTTAGAAAAGTGCCTGTGCTGGCCACTCCCACAGCACAAGGCAGTCCCAACACAGAGCATTTCCCTTTCCCAACATGCCTCCAGGAGCAACAGCTCTTTCCCACAGCAAGCAAGAGAACAAGAAGGACGCTAGAGGAGCCTCTGGCTACATTTGGGCCTCTTTTGCCAAGAGAGAAATAGGAAGACGGTGCTGGAAATGCCCGCTGCTCTTCAAAACTTTGAGCTTCTCTTGTGCCTAACAGCTCAAGCTACATTTCCCTCTTCCCTTTCCTGCATTTTCCATATACATTCTTTTAAATTGCACGCCCTAATTCCCATCCCTTGGCTGAAGATGATAGCCCAGCAAAGCTTCCACAAAGGGTCCCTTCCCTGTGGCAGCTCCCTGCTGAAGCAGCCCAGGAACAGCTGCTGGGCTCAGCAGCAAACCCTCCCTGCACTGGAGTTTGTGCTGCATGGCCAAGGCAATCGCAGTCTTGGCACAGCATCAAAGGCTCAAGTCATGCAGCCAAGGCCTCTAAGGGGTAGAATATGGAGCAAAAGGTGCTTTCCTTCACTCCTGGAGAGAACCACTGAGTTGGTAGAAATACTTCTGAGGATCTGCCCTCAGAGTCTGCAATTTGCAGCTTGTCTTGCTTGAAGCAGCAAGCTGAGGAAATGACAGACTCCGCTGCCGCGCACTCTCCCGGGGAGGGAAGGCAACCGCTGCAGGTTGCATGGCAAATAGTCTGCACGCGCTACCCAGTACAGATGCCCCCTTTGTAGCTGATGCTGCTGGCAGGACATTGACCAAAGCGGTGGCACCTTCACGGCCATTCTGTTCCCAAAGAAACTGGGCCACTGCTGCGGCATAAAGAGCAGAGCCAAGCAAAAGTCGGGCAATGCCAGCCCCAGGAGAAACCTTTACTTACGAGTCAGCTGGGTCAGGTAGTAGCCAGAATAGACAACAGAAAAGATGGTGCAAACGGCGGCACAGACTTGCCCAATCATTTTGGCAGTGCTGTGCGCGTTTGCACGCTGAGTGCCAGCCAAGGGAAAGCCAAGACTCCTCTCGGGGTGCAGGCCGTCTGCTGAGAGCTCCTTGAGCACAAGGATCCTCCTGCAGGGAGCCAGCGGAAGAGCTGCTCTGGACGACCAGGCCTGGCGCGCACCGGGACAACGCTGTGCTGACAGCACTGTGACGTGGCACCTCTGGCTTGACCTCACAATGGCAGCTGCTCTGTGGCTTTCTTGTGCCCAGCAAGACAACCTTGTGTACAGCTGATGCAAAAGAAAAGCCTGGGAAATTCTCCTCACTCACAAAGGCAGTGCTCAAGGCATGCCAGGGGAACTCAGAAAATGCACCAATCCAAGCGGCATCCAAGCAATGCAAGCAAACATGACTCTTGGTCCCAAAAGCTTTGACTGAAAGCAAGTCTGCTTCTTCTAGGTGGCATCCTAGCTGGTTTGGAAAAGCCTAACTTCTTCAGTGACATTTAGATGGCAAACGAAGCAAAGATAATAAATTTCCAGGACTATTGTAGGCTGCAGTTGCTCCTGGAGCACGCGGGTGCATGCTGACCTATGGAGGGGCTTTACAGCTGGCCTGCAAGCAAAGCCGAGTTCATGGAAGAAATAGCAGTTGATGGTTTTTGAGTGTATCCATAGCAAGGAAGAAGACAAGGCCGTCAGCATGGAAACCCATTAGAAGAGATTCAGGAAAAGTTGTGTATGCTAGACTAGGTGCCGAAGTAGATGTGCATACGTGCCTTATAAATTTCTGTAAAACTTTTGCCAGTTGTATTGACGTTAATTGCTTTGCACCAATGGATAGAAGAAGTTATTGTGATGTAGTTAGTGACTTGAGATCACGCTTTGTTAAGAGTGTATAAGCTGGAGAACATGCAGAATAAAACAAACAAACCTTTTTCTTCTTGGACCCTGATCACGTGTGTATGCCACGTCCGGCCTAACGGTGACGCTTGCCCCATCTCTGGGTCAAGAAACAAGTCTTGTCTGACTGGTAACTTTTCAACAAGCTGAGAAAGAAATTAGTAGCTGGACATGCAGATTTCTGAAGAGAGGAAAGAAAAGTGTTGACAAGAATAAACCTAAGTTTTCAATGCCTGAAGCACTCAAAAATAACATGTTTTGGGATAGTGTACCATATGTTAGACAGAGTTAAAACAAACCACAACTCATTAGTATCTGGACTTCATTGCCCACTCTGCTTAGAGATGTTGCTTGAAGGCACTTGGTGTCAAGGATCCAGTTCCTGTAGATCACTGTCGACGTAGATCAAAATCCTCCCAACAAATCAGTGTCAAAACCAGCAAGAGTGAGACTTTTGTCCTTGGCAGTAGCTTCCAGGTGCTCCTGGAAGTCACCAGGCCTTGACACAAAGATGTGTATTCAACGGAGGGAGAGAAGCATCATGCTTAGCTCTAAATGTGACCTTTGCTAGCAGATCACACTAGCAGGCAATAAATTACATTTGTTCTGCACTTCGGCAGAGCCAAGATTGGAATCAAAGTCTAGATCACAGGAGAAGATCACACGAGCCTCAGCTTTTCCAGAAGAGGAAAAATACAAAGGATAGTAAATTTGCGTTGGGTTTACAGGCTATTTTTGCAGATCGATAGACAAGGGATGAAGCTTAAAAGATGAGAGCAAAGGAAAATCAACAGATATGCTGAAAGTGAGTGAAGAGTAAGGGGACCTCAAATTAACTGAAAAGCTGCACAGAAAGCTTCTCTACTTTGTGCACTTGCCTCAAGTTTTCAATGGCAAAATCTAGGAGTACTTCAAACTTATTTTTATTAATTCTAGAAGAAAGACAATCAAAACGGTGTACTTCTGCTTACAGTATCAAGTAAAGCACAGGAAGCCATTAGAGTAAGAAAAATTGTGTTCAGACGGCTGAGGCAGCCTTAGGGGTAGGAGGAATGGGGAGGCGTGGAAATCAGGCCTGTGGGCAACATTCAAGGAGCATCCAGTCCCTGAGCAGTCCCTCTCAGTGGGTATGCCAGCAGATGGAGGCGAAATGGAGCCACAGCTGGGTGGGAAAAGGGCTGGGGTGGGGAGCCGTGCTCAGCAGGGGCTCCTGCATCAAATTGCTCAATGACAGGTGTGCTATGCTGTGTGCATGTTTCCAACACCTGGCAACAGCAGGCTGGCCCAGAGGTGGGAAAAGGCCAAGGAGGCAGCAGAGTGGGAATGGGGCTCTGCAGGAGGCCCTGGTGGTTGCACACCCCTGTAGGGGATGAGGCTGGCCCAGAGGGTCCCTGGGGGTCTGGGGTGAAAGGCGGGGAAAAGAGAAGCAGGGAGGAAATGCCAGATGCTGCCGCTGTGAGAATGCCATTCCATCCCACAGGTGACATAGTGAGAGGAGGGTGGCAACAAAATGGTGATTGCTGCTGATCAGCCTGACATCTGATCAAGACAAGAGGCCCAGAAAGGACTGCACATCTGCCTCCTAGTGCTGTCCTGAATGGCAGCTCATTACCTGGTGTTCATTACCTGTAGGTCTCTCAGCTTCCCACAGGCATGCCACACTTCAGGTAAGCAAAGCTGCTTACCTCACTATGTTCTTTGGGCCTCTGAAAGGGACTGTCCACTTAGCTACAGCCTGGCAAGGAAGGGAGTCTTACAACACTCTGGATATTTTCGACTTTTATTGACACTCGGGCTGAAACAAAGTATCCCCTCGCTGCTTCTTCATCTTCATCATTCTGTCCTGCAGGTGGCCTGCTCAGGCTGACAGCTTGGAGCGCCTGCAGGCTCCAGTTCTGCTGCAGCCCAGCTTTTCCTCTCACTGCTTAATTCTTATTATGACAATTCTTTCATTTCTACTTCAAAGCTTCCCTAAATTAACAACACTCTATCCTAAGCTAAACAATCCTCTACTATCCAAGCTGTCTACGTTCTATAGTCCTTAAAAGTTGATCCCTATAGTTCCTAATTTTTTTCAATTTTCATCTCTTGCAGAAAGAAAAACAACAGAGCTTTAAATTGAACCTAACAACATATCTAACCTAACCTAACCTAACCTAATCTAATCCAACCTAATGCTAACCTAACCCAACCTAACCTAACTGCTAACCTAACAGCTAACCTAACAGCTAAACTGAGCAAATATCTACACTATCATGTTTCCTAGCTACGGCACAGCTCCTCTTCAACCTCGGGGGATGGCTGAAGCTCTGCCTAAAGATGACACATCCCCTTTTCCCTCCTCTTGGCTGGCGGGGCATCAGGGCCTCCTCAGGCGCAGGTGTCTCCTCTCCAGTCTTCCTGCACTTGCTTGGCTGAGATGATCAGAGCAGCCAGGCTGGAGGCAGGATCGCCTGAGGTCACGAAGGGATGCTGCCCAGAGGAAAAAGAACAAAGAAAGGAACTCTTACTTTCCAGGATCACTTGAGCCTGCGGGCTCAAGCAGGATTCCCTGGCTACCAGCAAGACACACAAAGAGCACTGAGGGCAGCATGTCCCCCTGCGCCTTCCTGTCCTGGCAGCTTTCTGTGCCACGTGGCCCACACTCCTCCTCCTCCTCATCCCTTCATGCAGGTGTCCTCAGCTGCCAGGGCTTTTTGCCCCTTTGCTTTTTCTTACCTGTAGGAGCTCCTGGGCAGACCAGCGCCTGTCCTCATCTGCCTGCAGGCAGCAGCGGAGGAAGTCGCGCAGGAGAGCCGAGTGGTGCCTGGGGTTCTGCAGTTTTGGGGGCCCGTTCCTTTCTAGCAGTTCAAAAACCTACAGCACATGGATGCAAGAGGACACTCCACCTGCTCCTTTGCTAGCCACACACAGCTCTCTCCACACAGAGCCCTCTTGCTAAGCTGCACCTTACCCGGAGACGGGCTTCCCGCTGGTAAGGAGCTTCCCCTTCCACCATTTCCAGCCCCATGATCCCCAGGGACCAGATGTCCACTTTGGGGCCGTAGGCTTCTCCTCTCACCACCTCCGGTGCCATCCAGCTGGGAGTGCCGACGCTGGAGCTGCGCTTGCTGTGCTCAGGGCTGAGCTGAGCACAGAGGCCAAAGTCACCTGAGGACAAAAACAAAGCCTGTCAAAGCCAGCTACCACTGGCAAAGCAGCCAAAACCATTGCCCTGACCAGGCCATGCTGAATCTAACTGAAAAAGCAGCTGAGCTCTCCTTCCACGTGCCTGGAGCCAGGCAAATAAGGCATCGGCCGCTTCAAAAACACCCTGACGATTCACGCACTGGCCAAGCCGCGCTTCTGCCCCAGTGGCCGTCACCAAAATGCAAGCACACGGCATATGCTGGACATGCTGCAGCCCAGCAGGGATACCCACCCAACTTGACGGATCCGTCCGTGCCCACCAGGACGTTGCAACTTTTGATGTCTCTGTGGATGACTTGGCGGGAATGAAGGAAATGCAGTCCTTGCAGGCACTGAGAGAGAAAAAGGAGGGAGGGAAAGTTAACCTGCAGGATCTGATTTCATCCCACCCGCAAGGAAAGAGCTCAACGGGATTGGCGGTTTCTCAGGGAATTGTGAGCGAGGGCAAAACATCACGCTGCTGTCACCATGAAGAGCTTGCTGCTTCAACACTCTTGGAAGTTTTTTCTAGATTTCCAAGCAAAGGCATCTGGGCTCCCAAAAGTTCCACCGGCCTTGGGTAGGAAGCGCGCCACCTTTGGCTGGGAGGCGGCACGGCAAAGAATTTTGGGGAAGCCTAGTGGCAGCAGAAGAGGAAGCTGCTGGTGACAGCAGCACCTTCGAGCTGTTCCACAATGCATCGCCATGCAGGCTGCAATGCTAGCTTTTGAAGCTGAGGACAGCTCTTTGCCCTTAGCTTGAAATTCTGCCACCCGCATGCTGCCTTCCAGTGGCAAGCAATGTAGGATAGACAGACAGGCTCCAGGCAAACATTCCCAGGCAAAGCTGAGAAGAGGAAGAAAGAGAAATTGAGCCAGTGAGCGAGCACCAAGGCCAGAGGACAGACAGGATGGAAGAGTGCAAGAACAGAGCCTGAGGAGTGCGAGGGCACCGGCAGGCAGTACACTTCCCATGCTCTTTCTTCTCCTGTGTGGCGTGACAGCAGCAGCAGCAGCAGCAGCAGCAAAAGAAAGGTGAGAGCAAGAAATCTCGGCTCTCCTTAAGCTCCAGCTGACAAGCAGCATCCGGGCAGTCTTGGGCAAGCACAAGCGGGATCCCTCACCTCCCGACAGACAGCGCCTATCTGTCCTTCCTCCAGGTACACTGCCCTCAGCACATCAAACAAGGTGCCGCCGTCCATGAACTCCATGGCCAGCCAGAGCTCCGCATCCACCAGGTAGCTGAAAGAAGAAAACCACGGCATGGAGCAACAGAATGGGCATAGCCTCAGTCACCCCAGGGCCTGAGACAGGTTTTTGCAGCTGCTCTCCAAGCTACGGGTGCCACAAGAGACTGTTGAACACCAGCTCCACCTCCTCCCACGCTCTGGAGACACGCAGAGAAATCATCCCCAGCTCTGTTCTCTGCCAGCGACCAAAGGGCATCGTCTCTTTGCGCTTGCACCAGCTAAAGCTACATTGACACCAGAATATGCCAACCTGTCTAAGTAGGTAACGATATTGGGACTCCTGTTGTCCCTCATGGCCAGGATTTCATTGGCAGCCAGCTCCTCGGACATCTCCTCCTCGAGTGACATGATCTTGATTGCCACCTGCAATGACATTGGCCACCGGTACCTTGAGAAGACGCACCCCGCTCGAGATCACAAGGAGCACGGAGCGAGTGCTGGTGCAATGAGGCAGCACGCTGGGCCAAAGTGCCTTGTCACTAGACAGCAGAGCTTAGCAGAAGCACCAAAAGCCATCCCATATGCATTCTGCCGCCTGAGCCTCGACTGTATTTCAGAGGAACAGCCCCTGCTGCAGACATGGAGCTGCCACCCAAACCTCCAAGCACAGCTCACAGCAGCGGGCAAAGCGCTCCAGAGCTGCAAAATGGCGTGGGGCTCTTGGCACTTTACCTGTTGTCCGCTGCTGGTGTCAAGGGCTTTATAAACAGCTCCAAACCCTCTAGAAAGACCAAAGCAGCAGAAAGAGACCTTTATCCCTCTGGCAGTGAAAGCAAGCCCAGGCAGCAGATCTCCCCAGGCTGCCTGGACGCCTTCCTTAGAAAAAATGCCTGGCTGCAGCATCTCTTCGGCCAACAGCATGTTAGCCCGTGAGCCCTCTGCCATGCGGGGCAGGCTGTCCAAGGGAACACTAAGGTGCAGCATGAAGACCAAGGGCCGCTGGAAATCTCCAAGGCGCACACCCTGCCAGGTCATTTCAGAACCTAAGGGGAACTCTCTCCTTGTGCGGGTGTGCATGCATGTGTGTGTCAAAAAAGGGAGAACAATTTGAGTCAGAAGACTGTCCTTGACAATCTGACCTTTCTTGGATGGCAAGGTGCTCTTTCAGGCCACAAAGCTGCAGGGCCAGGGCTTCTCCCAGCTCCTGCTCCTCACTGCTGCAAGCAAGACACTGCCAGCATCAACTTGTCTTTGATGAGGCCTTTGCATTGCTCTGACCGAGCAGTCCAGGCAGGCGACACGAGGTCAAGCCGGAGCCTGACCATGACTGGAGCTTGCCTGACTTCACGCTTGATATTGCACCAGCCAAAGACCTGGCCCACACTTTTGTAAAATGAGCTGACGTCACGCTTACCCTCGCCCGAGTTCCTCAAATGCCGTGTATTTGCCCGTTGGCCGGCCCGGACTCACGATGCTCCCTGAAAGACAAAAGCAGTGCAGGGCGCTCACTCGCACACAGAGACGCCGCTGCCCAGAGCGTCCCAAAGGCAGCCCCACTGCCCGCAGCTCTGGGCCCTTTGCGGTCCCGCGGCTTCCAGCTGCTGAGACCAGCAAGTGGGAGGGCCATCTTCTCCACCTTTCATCAGGTGGCCTTTCCAAGAAGGCCTTGATTTCTTTCAAGAGCAGCATCTCACGCGATAAGCCAAAATGATGAGCCCTTAAGAAGGGGGCCCTAAGAGGTAAGCAAGGGCCTTTGCTGCCTCCGCAGTCACACCCACCATCACTGGCAGGTCCACTGCCAGGGGCACAAAGTGTCTGGGCCGGAGGAGGAGTAAGAACCAGAGCCAGAAAACACCTGGGGCCAGACAGCTCCCTGGGCAATAGTCACTTGCTACGTGCCAGCCTTCTGCTCAAGCAGAAACAATCTCTGCTTTTGTCTTTGGCCCAGAAGGCAGCCCAGGCAGGGCCAAGCCAGGCCCAGCCGCCCTCACAGGCAGCAGGGACTCCCTGAGCGCTGCCGCGCTTCCTCAGAGCAGTACAACACCTTCTGCAGAGAGGCCTAAGTGCCTCTGAGACTGAGGGCCAGCATCTGGCGCAGCCTACACCCAGACACTCGCACAAGACCCTGCTCTGGCAGACAAGAAATGCACCAGACGGACGTACTCAGTGTCTTCAGGCCCTGCTCCTCCCTCATCTCGGGCTGCTGGGCTGCGCTGCTGCAGGAAGTGCCGGCAGCGGGGCTTGAGCTGGCTGCTGCAGGCCATGCTGGTCCGGCGGCACCAGGTTGAATGGCAGAGCGTGTCTTGCGCTGGGACAAGAAAGGATTGCCCGTCAGAAGGGTGGCTGGCACTCATGCCCCCCCCCTAAGCGCACAGCAAAAGCAAGGCCTTGGGAAGGTGCTGCCAGCCACGGCCAGGCCTCTCCAGCTGGAGCAGTTCCCATGTCCCCTTCTCAAAGGCACCTTCGGGAGAAGCCCAAAGGCTACTTGGATCCAGCCCCTCCCGACCACCTCCATGCTCCACGTGTTCAGCTTTTCTGCAAGACACTGGCAACAAGGTATCGATGGGGCTGCCAAATCCACAAAGAGATCAGAGCAGGGCCCCAGAGCCTCGCTGCTTTCCTCCTCCTGTCTTTTCCTGGGCCGGAATGAAATCAGCCCGGAGTTGGCAGGCAACAGTCTGCTCAGAAGCCCGCAGCGTGTCCCTTCTCTGATCTGTTTCACGGATTTCCCTTCCCTATGGCAGCCTTTAGAGAGCGGCCCTTGGGAGCCGCCTTCCAGCCCTGCCCAGACCCACCCGCCCTTTTACAATGCAGGGCTGCCGAGGATTCTCCTCTCCAAACTCTGCTCTGACCGGCTGGAAGTGAAGCACAGCCTGAAGCTAATTAGTCCACGGAGACAGCAGGTCCCTTCCAGGGGCCAGTGTCTGCCAGGTACCCTGCAAGGCTGTCAACTGCGTATTTGGGCCGCGCTGTCCGCTGACCACAGGCAGCCTGCACTGACAACGGGCACAAGGGGCTGACTCCTGCACTGAGAGTCACTCAATGCTGCCTCCTGTCTGATCCCAAGAGACACTCTGGCGCCCTCTCAGCATCCCAGCTTCAATGTCAAACTTCAGAACCCATTGGCCAGGGCTCCCCAGCTTGCCTGAAGCCGCACTACGTCACAGCAGGCACACGGCTGCCAGCATCTTCAGCCACGAGCAACAAGGGCTGCTCCAAAACGGGTAGCCTGGCCGTGCGCCAAAGGCAGTGCCAAGCTCAGCTGTCACTTACTGGCTCTGCAAGTTCAGGCTGTGAAGGGACAGCGGCTGAAGGCTTCATCTTCCTTTGCTCCTCTTCATCCTCTTCCTCAATGACAGAGTCAGCCAGAGGAGCTGCTGACCATGCTGTTGTGCCCTGCAGGCAGACAGAAGTGAGAGAGATGGGCAAAAGCCAGTGCCTTAGGAGCTGCTTTCTATTGAGCTGGGAAAGCACCCAGAAGAAGGGCAAATCATAGACTTTGATACAAGTGGGCCTCTGAGTCACGCAAAGCCGAGGAAGCTGGCTGAACGAGCTGCTACTCCATCTTGCTGTGCATTTGAGCTTCCCTGCTGCCTAGAAGCAGCAAGATGCCTTGGAGCTGTCCCTTTTGCCTTTCATCTCTTGAAAAGCTTTTCACTGGAAAATCAGCAAACAGCCAGTGCTCCCTTTGCTACTGCTGATGCCACCGGGCAGCTGGCCTTTCCTTCAGCCTCCCACGCCGGCACTCCACACTCGGCTGCAACAGGCCAAGCTGGCAGAATTGCTGCACAATTCTCACACGCCAGCAACGTCTCAGCTTCCTTTGCCACTCACCAAAGGACAGGCTTGTCTCCATCCGCGTGTCAGGTGACCTGCAGCCAGCAAGGCAAAAGGAACCAGAGGCCCTTAGAAAAGTGCCTGTGCTGGCCACTCCCACAGCACAAGGCAGTCCCAACACAGAGCATTTCCCTTTCCCAACATGCCTCCAGGAGCAACAGCTCTTTCCCACAGCAAGCAAGAGAACAAGAAGGACGCTAGAGGAGCCTCTGGCTACATTTGGGCCTCTTTTGCCAAGAGAGAAATAGGAAGACGGTGCTGGAAATGCCCGCTGCTCTTCAAAACTTTGAGCTTCTCTTGTGCCTAACAGCTCAAGCTACATTTCCCTCTTCCCTTTCCTGCATTTTCCATATACATTCTTTTAAATTGCACGCCCTAATTCCCATCCCTTGGCTGAAGATGATAGCCCAGCAAAGCTTCCACAAAGGGTCCCTTCCCTGTGGCAGCTCCCTGCTGAAGCAGCCCAGGAACAGCTGCTGGGCTCAGCAGCAAACCCTCCCTGCACTGGAGTTTGTGCTGCATGGCCAAGGCAATCGCAGTCTTGATACAGCATCAAAGGCTCAAGTCATGCAGCCAAGGCCTCTAAGGGGTAGAATATGGAGCAAAAGGTGCTTTCCTTCACTCCTGGAGAGAACCACTGAGTTGGTAGAAATACTTCTGAGGATCTGCCCTCAGAGTCTGCAATTTGCAGCTTGTCTTGCTTGAAGCAGCAAGCTGAGGAAATGACAGACTCCGCTGCCGCGCACTCTCCCGGGGAGGGAAGGCAACCGCTGCAGGTTGCATGGCAAATAGTCTGCACGCGCTACCCAGTACAGATGCCCCCTTTGTAGCTGATGCTGCTGGCAGGACATTGACCAAAGCAGTGGCACCTTCACGGCCATTCTGTTCCCAAAGAAACTGGGCCACTGCTGCGGCATAAAGAGCAGAGCCAAGCAAAAGTCGGGCAATGCCAGCCCCAGGAGAAACCTTTACTTACGAGTCAGCTGGGTCAGGTAGTAGCCAGAATAGACAACAGAAAAGATGGTGCAAACGGCGGCACAGACTTGCCCAATCATTTTGGCAGTGCTGTGCGCGTTTGCACGCTGAGTGCCAGCCAAGGGAAAGCCAAGACTCCTCTCGGGGTGCAGGCCGTCTGCTGAGAGCTCCTTGAGCACAAGGATCCTCCTGCAGGGAGCCAGCGGAAGAGCTGCTCTGGACGACCAGGCCTGGCGCGCACCGGGACAACGCTGTGCTGACAGCACTGTGACGTGGCACCTCTGGCTTGACCTCACAATGGCAGCTGCTCTGTGGCTTTCTTGTGCCCAGCAAGACAACCTTGTGTACAGCTGATGCAAAAGAAAAGCCTGGGAAATTCTCCTCACTCACAAAGGCAGTGCTCAAGGCATGCCAGGGGAACTCAGAAAATGCGCCAATCCAAGCGGCATCCAAGCAATGCAAGCAAACATGACTCTTGGTCCCAAAAGCTTTGACTGAAAGCAAGTCTGCTTCTTCCATGTGGCATCCTAGCTGTTTTTGAAATGGGTCACTTTTTCAATGGCATTTAAATGGCAAAGGAAGCAAAGATATGAAATTTCCAGGACTATTGTAGGCTGCAGTCACTTCTTGGCCACGTGACGGCCTGCTGATCTTTGCTCTTAATCACTTTGGAGGCTGATCTCCCTTTTTTGTCAGGGAGACCCTGACCTCTTGTCATCTTTTTGCAAACCTCCTCTGGTCCTGCTTGCTCTTTCTCTGGCAACTGAGAGTCTCAGAAGATCTGGTAGGGACGTTCACTGATTCTTGTGCTGCCACACTTGTCTTCTGTCGGAGCTTTGGCAGCGGCCTCCAGCCCACTGCTCTGCTATGGCCTGCAGACATCAAGCCCAACACAGAACCCTTTGGAACAGTCCAAAGTTGCAGTGGGATAGATGTGTGCCCAAGCTCCATGCTCCCTGTAAGATTCCCTGCAGAAATTTGAATAGCCACATCCCAATACAAATGAGATGCAGTCATTCCCGTCTCTGTGAAAATCTTGAGGTATACCCAGGAGGCATCTTGAAAGTGGAAGAAAATCCTGGGTGGGAGGGGGAAGATAGTGCATGCAACTCCTCTGCAAATCAATTCTATTCACCCGCGGAATCATGAGCCTTGGCTTATCTTGCTTTCCTAGTGACTCAGCACCGACATGTCCTCTGATGGTGGACTGGACTGTGTCTTTGAGGAGCTTTAGAACGGGCTCTTCAGATATTGGATTTACAAGATTGGATTGCACTACTGCCATGTCGAAGATCTGAAGAGCACATTGGAGTAAAAAATAAGTTTGCCTTAGCATCCCAGGACATGTCAGCTATTTTGTATTTTGAGGAGATTTTTCACAAGTAGTGGTGACTTGAAGACATCCCAGGATTTGATTGCCTATTCTGAGTCACAGTATTGCAGGTTGACTTTTTAACCCAACACTTTCAAAACCAGGGATTGCCAAAATGGATTTTCTCAAACTTCTACAAATTTACCTCTGCTTTGTGAGCAAAGTTTCCTTACAGCTTTTTGAACAACTCACAGATCTTCTCATTTCCCATACTTTGGCCTTAAGCACTAAAGCACCTCTTTTTGAAATGCAGCTAATATGGAACCATTTCTGCTACTTTGTATAACTTTTCTTGTATGAGATGGAAATAGTCAGTTGTGCTCTGCTTTAAAGCATACTTCATAATTGTAGGACTGAAAACTGACCACAGGAACTTCTCCCAGCATTAGAAAGTACGTAGAATAGCGTTATAAAGATGCCCTGGCAATATTCATTTTATGCTTTATATGTAATTTTATTAAATTTATACTTCAGAGTAAATGTTACCTTGCAGGGTTTCAGCTCGATTAAAGGAATTGATTTCCAGCAGTCTAATTTTCCTTTAAGACTGGACAGGGAAACTCATCATTTAGGAAATGAGTTTTCTGCAGTACTGTCATGTCTGGCTTATTCTTGAAATGGCTCCATCTTGTCAACTGAGCCCACAAGTATTGTAGTGTGTTCTGTTAGTTTATTTAATTACTCCCCTATTTTCTGTATTGTTCCCCCCATTTTCTGTAATGGTTCTGCCCTCACCAGTTCTTCCCGCCATGGTATTGTCTGTCATTTGGTTACCTTGGTTACTCCTGCCTCAGTTTAGGTCAATCCTCTCTGTTATATGATTTCCCCTCCCCTGTGTTTCCTTATATGTGAATTTGTTCTCCTCCCTGGGCCCAGTCAATCACTCCCCACTCCTCCTAGTTTTCCAGAATCTTCTGTGCTTAGGGACACTTGATTGGCTGTGGCTCCGAGGCCCCTCCTTTACATTGTTTCTATTGGGTTTTCTCTCATTCCCGTTAGTCACTCCCTTGCCTTCCCCTATTGGTTCCTTGTAAACCCCTCCCATGAGTTCCTCCCCCCTGTATAACTCGGTTGCACCCTTTGTTCTTGGTCACTCACTGGCAGACGCGTTAGATTCAACGCCTGGGTCTCTGTCACTCCCTGGTTGACAATAAATCTGACAAGTCCCCACTGAGTGTCTGGACTCTTTACTCTCGTTGGCCAGCAGCAATTCCATCCGCTGTGAGCACAGCCTGAGGCCTTCTGACGCCAAGGGGTGCTCACACATTTGCAGTTGGGTGTTGGCCGCCCTTCTGCCAGCTGGACGCCTGACCTTAAGGCCACACCCCACTGCACACAAGAAACTTAGTTTTTCTTGAAAAGAAAGTAATCTGATCCATTAAATTACAAAATGACATCTGATACACCATTCCAAGGTACTATGTACTTTTAGGACCAACAGCTCCAGGGTAGTTCTCTGCTGTGGATGGATCCCTCAGAATTAAAATCATTATCCTTGGGAATCTCAAGTTGGATTCAGAGATATCGTAGTCAAAAGTCACACCTTGAAGCACAGCTCCCATCAGTTTCAAAATAAAATAAAATAAAATTCTTCCATATATGTGCAGTTCAGAGATGAGGAGGAAGGTAGGGAATGTACTGGAAGATTCTGAGAGGAGGAAAAAAATACTATAAAACTACTCATCCTTGTTCATTATTCCACTTAAGTGAACTCCTTGCTGTTCAATTATTAGAGTTAAACTACAAAATGATTAGCCATTGTGTTAAAGTTTAAAGGGTTAACTTAAGAGTTATGTTCCCTCCTTCCCATACCACTGCTCTGGGGATGGGGCACATTGTTACTCATTTCTAATGGAACAAAGGAATATATTACTTCAAGTGGATTCTGTCCAAGAACACAATGTGAGCTATTCTAAGTATTAATTAAAGTTGCAAGAACTGAGAAATTTGTCAGAACCCTGTTTTTCCATTGCTTTTTGATTCTTGGTCCATAAATTCCTTTGACAAGCCAGATTGTACCTGGAACTAAATTTTCAAATACACTCATGTTTCAGTATGTCCAGCTCTCTCAGTTGCTGAGGGTTGGACATTTATACATTTACTCAGACCCCTGGTGCTGGAGGAGTGCCCCCAAGCACCTTCTGTAAACAATACCTGGGAAGGTGTCTGGGTGACCAAAAAGTTTACAGTATTCCATATCTATCTGTGTCCAAATACTACTACTGTGTGTTTAAGGTGCAGCAGCACAGGCAGACCCAGGATCACGGAGGAGGTGGAGGTGATGCCAGTCCCTTCAACAAGGTTGGAGTATCCAGGCAGAGCACCCATTTTGCCTTTTGGCTTGCTCTCTCACCTCTTGCCTTACTTGTGTCTTGGCTTTTGCCTTAGAGCTGAGGTAGACTAGGCCCTTTTGGGCCCTCTTTTTCCTAATGTCATTTTGCCAAAGGCAGAGTGGTATTTAGTGTGGGTTTTTCTAGGCTCACAACAGTAGCAACTTGGCAAAGCTGCATCTCCCAACCAGAAACTGCTTCACAATGACCATTTCAAACCCTGCAGTGAATTTTGAGCTGTCCCAGGGCCAGGCCACCCCATGTCAGTGCCAACAGATGGTTTTTCCCCCCCAGCCACAGGCACAGCTCAGGGGACAGCAGCGCCAGTGCTGCTGGAGTCTAGTAGGCAGCAGGAGGAAGCGACCAGTGGCAGTGCTGACCCCACACATGCTGACTCTTCTCATCTGCCACTGGAACTTCTCTGTAAGATCCAACCTTCCTGGGAGGGTTTGCTGCTGTCCTTTCTGTTTCTCTCCCTGACCACATGGCCCCTTATGAAGGCCTCTGTCTTGAGGGGAGGGTCAGGCACCATTTTCCCTCCATCTCCCTGTGTCAGGTGCCGTCTTGGAAGGGGTACTTCACCATTTTGGATTTCTTCTTTTTCTGGGAGGGTTTGTGAGATTTAGCAATTCTGTATCTAGTGATTATTTACTAGGGATTTTTGCCTGTTTCAATTTTGCTTGTTAGCAAACTGCTATTTTTTTACTTATATCCATTTGTATTTAGTTTCTCCTTATTGGTGGAAAGGGATTAAAACAAAGGGGAAGAACTCATTTTAGAGTGTTCCCCTTCAAAATGCCTTAGGTGAGGCCAATTCCTGAAGATGCTGTGGACTTCAGTGGCCCCAGGTTTCATCACTTCATCTGAAGTGACGATAAGAGTCTGAGGGCTGCAGGGCTCAGGCAGGTCCCTGCCTTGGCCTCTCGCTGGACTGAAGAGAATCCTGGGGACTAGGGGCTCGTCTCTTTTGAGCATGCCAGGGCCTCCTGGGTGAGCAGGCCCTGACCTGGCCGGTAGTGGAGGGGCGGTGGCTACAGCCCTGGGCAGAGGGACCTGCCACCACTGCCCTTCCTGGCTCTTCCTGGGGTTGGTCCCACTCTGTGGGGACAGGCACAGATTGTGGGAAACTACAGATTCCATGGAGGGCTGATGTACCAGCTTCCTCGTCCATGTTGGAGCTTGTAGGGCTGCTGGCAGAAATTCCCACGTAGGAGCTGCTGGAGCTGGAGCTGCTGGAGCTGGAGCTGCTGGAGCTGGAGCTGGCAGGCCTAGTGCTGGCTGAAGGCGTGTGGGTCTCCTCCTCATCAGCATGGGAGTGCAGCAGCCTCTGAGCTTCCTTGCTGCACTGGCCCACAATGATGTTGATGAGACCATGAATCAGTTGTGCCGTCCCTTCCCCGAGGCTGTTCTGCAGCCTCAGGACCAAGGTCTCCACATCCAGACCATAGACGCAGAGATCATTCAGGATGCTACTCTCCGCAGCCTGTACCAGCCACCACTTGCCCCGGAATATTCTGTGCAGCCTTTGGCACAGCCAGGGCAGCACAGGGTCCAGGAGATGCTGCTGTTGTTGGAAAAGTTCTGCCCATACCTCAGGCAGGATGTCAACCATGGACTCTGGCCCTGCACTTGACTGCTGAGGTAGGGATAGAGTCTCCTGTGGAGAAGATGGAGAGGACACCACAGAGTAATGGCAGCCATTTTCACTCATCACTGGAGCTACTGTCAACTCTCCAGGAGTTCCTCCTGCTTGGCTGCTGGCTTCTAGTGATTCACTGGAGGGAGTGATGATGCACTGTAGATAGTCCCATTCACTCTGCTCAGAGAACCTGATAGATCTTATGAGTGTTCTGCAGAGTGGGCATGATGGATTTCTCAGTGCCCATCGCAGGATACAGCCCAGGCAGAACTGGTGGTGACAGGGCAGAGCAGAAGCCATATCATTCTGAGTGCCCTGGCAGATAGGGCAACTCCAGTTTGTTCCCATGGCCATTTCTGTGCCCTGCAGTACGCTGGGCAGAGCTGAGGACCAGGAGCTGCTCCCCCTTGTTGGTGTCACACAGAGCAGTGTGTGACTACGTGAGAGCCCTCCTGATTGTCCCAGGGAGGGGAAGAAGAAATGCCAGGCCCCATCAAGAAGGAAACCATCTTGTGTGCCAGAATCCAATTACCCACCCCAATTTAGGGGCATGTTTTCCTGCACAGCCAGCCTTCACTGCTGCAAACACCTGTGGTGCCCAAGTGACTAAGCCAGGCAGGGCCAGGGAAACAGTACTGATGGCTCCAGGATGGGTACCAAGAGCTACTGAAAACAGTCCCCAATACACCGCCCAGCACTGCAAGAAGCCTGGCTACATCCTCCAGGGTTTGCTCAGCAGGAGTCAAGCCTGGAACCAAACTGGCTCAGGTTCTGCCAGTACACTAATACAATTAGCAAGAGCTGTGATGTCACAATCCATCCCCGATGATGTTACAATCTGACACTGGGATGTCACCTTCTACCACTCAGTGATGACATCATAGGATGCTCCCCCCCATAGATGCATGGTTCCAGGAGAAAAATAAAGGAGCCACTGTTGACCAATGACCCCCTCGTCAACTAGACCATAGCACCAAGTACCACATCTAGTTGTTTCTTGAACACCTCAGGGATGATGACTTCACCATTTCCCTGAGCAGTCTGTTCCAATGTTTAACAACCATTTCCATGAAGAAATTCTTCTGATGTTCAACCTGAACTTACTCTGGAACAGCTTGATGCTGTGTCCTCTTGTCCTGTCACCGGTAGCCTGGGAGAAGAACTCAGCCCCACCTTGCTAGTCTTCTTTCAGTTAGTTGTAGAGAGTGATGAGAGGTCCTGACACCTTATGTCTGGCTAACCCAGGGGCCTTCTACAATGCAATAACTGCATCAGTGGAAAAGGGAAAAGTCACAGAAGTCATCTACCTGGTCTTTTGTTAGGCTATTAACAAAGTCTTCTGCAGTATTCTTGTAGCTAAATTTGAGACAGATGAGTTTAACAAATGAAGCAGTCAATGGATAAGTAATTGGCTGGATGGCCTCATTAAAAGAGTTACAGTCAAGGTCTCAATGTTCAAGTGGAAATCAGTAGCATGATCTGTATTCCTGTGAACAAGAAATAGGAAAATAAGGAGCATCCAGAACTCAATGGAAGATGTTAGAAAGAAAAACTCTCTTAAAGCATGAAGTACTGATTTAGAATTTGCTCTTGTCCTCAGCTTTCCAAATCACAACATTTCTTGAGATTTAGGATTTGCACTCTACTAGTGTAAATAGAGTTGCAATACTAGTCTCTGAAAATGCAAAATCCAGTCCCTCATAAATTCTGTGGAGGTAACTGCCCTGACCTGGTAAAGAGTGTACACTTACAACATCTAAACGTTAACAGCTGAAGGCTGAAAATCTTCAGCTTATGCTTTTCATAAGCTCCTAAATTATTGCTAGTCTCTCTGCTAAAGTCAGTTCTTTATTGTATCTGCCTTTTAGAGAAAAATTAAACCACAAAAAACCCTCATAATTCATTGTTCTGCTGTTACATGGCTCCCAGCAGAAGTACATAAACTAGAGTTTACTTCATCTGGGACTAAAAGTTCTACCATTAGCATAAACAGGCAGATGTCTTTTTATGGACAAAGTTGTTCTACAAAACAAATTTTAACAAACTACATCAAAATCAGCCAAGGCAAAAGTTAACATATACAGAACATAGATATAGAAAAAATGTGTTAATGAAAAATACTTTTTTTGGTTGGATCTGGGGCTTTTTAAAAATGTTTCAGAGAGAAAGTAAAGTTACTTTACATCACTGAACAACTGGGCCTGAGGTTAAAAACAAATGTGAAAAAGCCAGGATATACTGAAATTTCATTCTGATCAGCAGGAATTTAGAATGGTTTATACAGCAGTTAAGTAGGATTTCAATATCTGATTAGCATCAAGACTGCACGTTCATCTCAAAAGGGAAGTTTGTAATTGAATTTGTTTGAAAAGTACTGATATATATGACTTTGGAATGCTATGAGTGACTACATCTGTTCTACCCATTTGGAAGTGGGATCTCTCCCTCATGAACACCCCATAACATGGAACACCTTGGGAGGCCAAGACTAAGTTTTCTTCTATCCAAAATTAAACATTTATTTGGAATTTCCTAAATATTTCAATGTTGTCCTGGTTTAGGGCAAATTTGTTAAAGAATCTGCAAAGGAGGGCCCCTCCAGAAAGCAAAACCCACACGGCTCCTCCCCCCAACTGGTTCGGGAAAAAATTCCTTGGAGAGAGGTGGAAAGAACCTGTTTATTTCAGGCACAGCACCCCCCAGCACTCAAAATGAACAATACCCAATGACACCGCTCTGAGAAAGATGACAAAATCAGAAAGTCTCTTTTGGGGGTGGTTGCTCTGTTCTCAGTCCCTCCGGCGCTGGGCAGCTGCTGCAGCCGAACCTTCGGTGTTCCCGGGTCCCAGTCCGGAGCAGGTTCGAGATGGTCACAGGAACAGGAGAGGAGAAACAGTCCGGGAAGGAATTTGGACTGTTTAGCTAGAACTAGCTAATAAGCAGAAGCAAAAGCGGGAGGAGAAGCAAGAGCAGAAGAGCAAGCAAGCAAAGCAGCAAGCTGAAAGCAAGAAGTGAAAAACAGCCCTATGTACTGCTGTCTCTGTGTCCCTGATAAGAGAAACCCAAACAAAACTTCCACTCTTCAGAGCCAGTCTTAAAGGCACAGAACAGATGAATGGGGATACAAGCATCATCACGTCACCCCAGGACAAATGTTCAAACAAAATTCCTTTTTCCTCCAGAGGAAGTGCAAAACAAATTGTTGCAGGTGACTCCCTTCTGAGGGAAAAGAAGGGCCCAATATGCCAGCTGGACCCACCTCACAGGGAAGTCTGCTGCCTCCCTGGTGCTCTGGGAAGACACAGGAGTAATCCCTGAGAAAATCCCTCACGTAAGAAAATCCCTGATCTGGTACAACGCTCTGACTTTTAACCTCTATTATTTGTCCAAGTGAAGAGATTAAAGGATAATCAAAAGGACTTTGGGGCATTGAGGCTTTTGGTCAAAAGAGTAGGTTTTACTCTCCTGCATTCCTTCAATACCAGCACCAAATACTGAAAGGAACAGGAAAAGAAACCAGGCTTAAAGGCTGCTGCCATAAGTGGAATTTTGGGTTTTATTACCATGAGGTGGTACACACAGCACCAGGCCTGCTGGTGACAGGCAGCATCCATCTGTCTTGGAGAGGGAAAAGTATTATGGCCCATGAGTTGTCACAGCTAACTGAGAGGGCTTTAAACTACATTCAAGGGAAAGAGGATAAGGCACAGGACAGCAGTTTAGGAAAGTGATTTTCCCATTGTACTAAGCACTGGTGAGGCCACGCCTTGAGTTCTGTGTTCGGTTTAGGACTCCTCACTTCAAAAAAGCAAATGAAGTGCTGGAGTGTTTTCAAAGAAGGGCAACAGAGCTGATGAAGTCATGTCTTATGAGGAGGTTGTAGTGAGGTGCAGGTTGTCCTCTTCTGTCATGTCTCAAGTGAAAGGACTAGAGGAAGTGACCTTAAGTTGCACCAGAGGAAGATCAACTTGATATTAGAAAATTTCTTTTCACTGAAAGAGGGCTCAGGCATTGGAATAAGTTGCCCAGCAAGGTGCTGGAGTCACCTCTGGAAGCATTTAAGAGGTATCTGGATGTGGCACTTGGGGATATGGTGTAAGAGTGGTTATAGCGGTGCTCTGTTGATGATTAGACTAGATGATCTTGAAAGTCTCTTCCACCCTGGATGATTCTATATGATTCTGTGTATTTTATCAGAAAACTACATTTTTAATCTGAAAAATGACTACTGAGAAATACTTCATCTGTTCCAGCAAGACCTTAAGCTTCTCAGGTGGAGCACTGGTATGGAGTTCAGGCTAAGCATGAGAAGCTTTGCACTCAAAGATGCCTTTTCTGGCTAGGCCCAGCAGAGAGCACAAGGGCAGTAGGTATCTCTGCAGAGCTGGGCTTTGGAGTGGGTCACTCTCTCCTCTACTTTCTGGCACTTTGCTTTTTCCTGGGATGACAGTGACGGCTACCCTCTGGGCTGTACGTTTGCTCCCATTCTTGCCTGTGTGAGGTTATTGGCCAGGGGAGCTCTCCTCCTCTAGGAACACATTCTCGCCATCCAGGGCCTGTGGGCTGAGTCACATCTACAGATGGCTCAGGTGTCTCTACCAGAGTGACCCTGGGGGCTCACAGCAGCCCACTTGATCAGAAAAGCCAACGAGGGCCAATGGCCCTGAGGATGCTACACAGCAGTCATGCCTGTTTAGTTATGGTGTTTGCTGCTTGCTAAGAAGCAAGTCACAAAGCTACAACTTTTCCAGTTCATTCCACACACTAGCATTCTCTGGGTTCAGAGTTACATGTGGTAGGAATTTTGAAGGAATATCAGAAAAAAACATGACATGCTTAATATGGCTTTTCCTTTCCTTCATCAACTGCCTTTAATATTTTTTCCTGCTCTCTAAAGAGTATCAATCACTATATAAACTGAATGCACCTGGAAACAAAGTTTCCGAAGTTTCAAAGAATATTGTGTATAAACCTTTCTATGTTTTGTTGGGGGTTTTTGTTTGGTTTTTTTTTGTTTGTTTTGTTTTAATTTTTTTGTTTTGTTTTGTTTGGATTTAGGGTTGGTTTTGCTTTGGTTTCATTTTGTTTTGTTTTTTTTTTTTCATTTATTTGAAATATCCCTGTAGTGTTCATATGAACAGTGCTTTTGGTATTACCTACTTTTCCTATCCATAATCTGCTATATCTTTCCCTTTCTTCCTCCTCTCCTCTTAAAATACTTATTTTTATATCAATGCATAGGGGTTTCTTTTTTCCTCTGCTTAAACTGAACTCTAACTGCATTAAGGAAACTTTACTGTCTGACCTTTCAGGAGCCACTCTTGGCAGTCACAATCCCACCACCAGAGACTTTCACTTCTGGGGTCAAAGCCCCTTTGCTGGTAAGCAGATATAGTACTAGGCATTATTGGAGTTTTCCTCATCTTGCATGAGGAATGCCTAGCCAATCTTTCACTCATGATTCCTCTATAAGCATGACTGCTGTTTTTTTAGTACATCTTCCATTGCCCTGTCTGCATGAGAAAGCACTACTACTACTCTGATGGGACTTGCAGGGCGGCGGAAGAATCCAGGGCCTGGGGGTCTCCTCTCTAGGGGATTACTGTCACATCCATGGAGACCAACTTCTGACATGCTGTGTTAGTCTGAATGGGAGCTGGACATCCCATTGTGATGTTACAGGGTAGTGGAAGTGGATCACTGGCAGTGGACTGTGACATCACCACGTTGGTTGTCTCCTTGTGTCCCTTACTGTGTATATTTACACGCTGCCAGAGCCTGGCCCAGTCTGGATTATGCCTGGACTACTGTTGAACATGTCCACGAGGTCTAGAGGGTTAATCCAGGCTTTTTCTAGCGCTGCATGCTGCCATAGGCAGCTCTCAGTACCCATCCAGGAGCCCACATTAGTATTTTCCCAGTCGTGCCAGGCTCAGGCAGCTGGGCACAGCACAGGAGAGTTGTGCAGGTAAACGCCCCCCTCGGGTGGCCACAGAATGAGTGCTCAGGCTTGGGGAGCTGGGAGGGTTCTCCTTGAGGGGCCTGAGCATTTCATCCTCCCCCTTCCCAGGACAGTTCATGACCACAGCATCCCCATTTTGCAGTGCGTGACACCTTTTGGGAGTGCCAGTGCCAGCAATGGGGAGCATCTTCTCATTCTTAATTCAATCCAGACTGCCAAACGTTATAGACAGGGCCACAGAAACAGAGTGGAACTGCCCCATCTGCCGCGATGCTCGAGATGACCTCACTTACGTGATGCCTTGTCTCCATCAGTTTTGCCTGGCTTGCATTATGCGTTGGGCAGAGATGCAAAGAGTGTGCCCGCTCTGCAGAGAAGTGATAGAGGCTGTCAGGTTTTCTGTGCAGACAGACAGCTATATAGACTGTGTCTTCACAAGTTCTGAAGAGTCAATAAATGCCAGCAGCTGGACAGGAATAACTCTAGGACAGCTGGTTAAAAACAGCCCCTTTGTGGAGTCCCCTTCTCGTGCTCGACGGGAGATACTACGCACAGCAGGGCATCGGAGTGCACGAGCAGAGCCTGTGGGTGGCCTCCTGCCTAGAGTGTGGGCAGAACTTTTCCAAAGAGAAGAGCATCTCCTTGACCCTGTGGTGCCCTGGTTGCGCCAAGAGCTGGAGGCAAAGTATGGGGTTAGATGGTGGATGGCAAGGATTGCAGAGAGCATTGTCCTGCATGCCGTGTCCCTCTGTGGTCCAGCTAAGAATGTCTTGGTCCACGTGCTGCAGGACTTCCTTGAGGAACATACAGAACCTCTGATCCATGGCCTCATCAGCATCATTGTGAATGAGTGCACACAAGAGGCCCAAAGGCTGCTACACTCTTATGCTGTCTCACAGAACAATCCCGTGTCCACCTCCAGCAGATTTCAGATGGATACTACCGCTCCCCACCCAAGCCCTCCCAGCAGCTCTGCTGGCTCCAGTGAAGAGGACCAACCCAGCACATCAGAAACTGTTCTCCACACTCTCCACCCATCTACTCCCACCGCTGCAGAGCAGGAGGAGCTGAGGGAGGAGGCAGTGGCAGAGGAACCTGCCAGGCAGGAGGCCAACAGCATTGTGCCCATCTCCCTCAGCCCTCATGAAGAAAATCTTGCACTACAGGCAGCCCCTGCCAGCAGCCTGGCAGGGTCCAGCATGGAGGACCAACCTAGCATATCAGAAGCTGTCCTCCACACCCTCCACCCATCTGCTCCCATCCCTGCAGAACAGGAGGAGCTGGAGCCAGCAGCAGTGGCAGGTCCCTCTGCCCAAGGTGACAGCCCCTCCACTCCCAGCCAGGGTAGGGACGCCTTGCCCAGGAGGCCTTGGCGTTCCAGAAGGAGGAGGAGGTCTGCCAGCCATCTGGACTATCCACAACCCCACAAGAGACCACCCGATCAGCAGCAGTAGCAGGGCTTCAATAAGTTCTTATTAAAGAAAAAAGAAATAAATTGCTATATCCCTGATAAAATCTCTAGGTGCTGCTTTCACTCCCTTCTCTTACTGTCTTTCCCTGACCCTGTGCACCCTCATTAGCCAAGGGCCTTGGAGATCCAGGATGATATTGGGAGTGCCTCCTCCCACAGGAATTTCTTCTGCAGCCACAGCAACAGAAGTGTTTCCAAAAAAAGCCCAGAAAAAGAGCATTGCATTTGCAAAGGAGAATGTGCAAAATCAAGGCTTGTGCCTGTGCCCAGATGGCATGACCATGCTGCTCCCTGCAGCTGAGGGGATAGAAAGGGCCCTGTAGCTACCTGGTCAGAAAGGTTTCTGGGAAAACAGGCCAGGGAGCTTCAGAGTGCAACTTCTCTGCATCCAAACACCACTCTGTAGGGAAAATCAGAGCTCTGTGACTGGTCATAGAACACTCTCAGAGAAGATTTACTCTGGCAAAAGAGAATGGTAGTTATGAGGCTCCTTGAAGACCTGCACTTTTCATGAAGGAATGTTCTCCACTGAAGACTCTCCTAAGTTGAGTCCCTGACTGATCCTCAGGAACAGTACAATGACCTTCTTGGTAGAAAGTTTTTTCATGTTGGAAAGAGAGAAACTTTTAAAAGAGAAAAAGGAATTTTTTGCAAGGTAAATTACAGCCACAGAAGAAGAAAGCCATTATCAGAATCACAGACGTTTAAGATCATCAAGTCCAACCCATGCCCTAACACCTTGATTAAATTGTGGCACAGAGTGCCACATCCAATCTTTTTTTAAACACATCTAGGATGGTGACTCTGCCATATTCCTGGGCAGACAATTTTAGTACTTTTTCACCCCTTCTGTAAAAAACTGTTTCAGGAAGGGTATAGAAGCACTAACAGAAGCATATACAACCAAGGCACACATGACTAGCATGTCAATTTACTATTGTCTCCAAAACAAAAATGATGCCTCTAGTCTATTTTATGCACACAGTGAGGAACTAGAATACTCAGATATTGGAATCTCAGGTATTGGAACACTGGCAGCTCTACAGGATGGGTTAGATTTCACAGAAACGCCAGGGGCTTAAGTGAAAATCTTCTAGGAAAGCAGGAAAAGGAAAGCATTCATTTTCCTCTCTCAATGCAGATAGCTTAAAAAGAAACACAGATGAGGCAGTAAGCTTGACATCAAGTAGCATGTTTCTAAAGAGGTGTTTCCAATTCATGGTAGGGTGACAGCAATGAGTAGAGTAACTTTTCCAGTCAATTAGGCTAGATCATGAAAGCGCTACTCCTAAACCCAGCTGTTTTGGCAGGCAGTCCACCCAATGAAGAAACTTCAGCGCAGGAAGGTTCACTTCTATGGGTAGTCAGTGGAGACAGCTAAGCAATTGCAGAAGGGTGAACTGCAGTGAAGAAAAAAACAAAACCACCCATCTGCTGACTACTTCACAGCTCTGGACATGTGCTTTGTGAACAAAGCATTAATGTGACCTCAAAGGACACATTTTCAAAGACATTTGGCATCTGTGGCATTCAAAATATGGTGTTCACACCAACTGCTTAAATATCCTCAAAAATTGGATTTTGAGTGAAAGTAGAATTTAACTGATATTCCATTACTTTTTCCTGGGTTTTTTTTTCCACATTATATTTAGAAGCATAGGTAGATGTTCTGGATAAATATTACATTATCACTACTGAATGGAAGAGTGTTTTGCACTCTCAGAGGCAACATAACACCTTGATGCTAACAGGAACAAGAAGCACGCAATTCCTCTTTGCTAGAGGAATGCAAATTGTCATCATCCGTTTCCTGCCAGAGCTGGCTAAAAGGTTTCATGGGGTCTTACAGCCAGTGCTTTGAGTAAACAAAAAAGGAACAACTGTGGGGCCTACTATGACTTAATAGAAGTCAACATTATCTGCATATGAATAAAGGGGACAAATTCCTGGTCAGATGCAGTATTTAGAGAAAACAACCCAAAAAATGGGAATTATAGAAAATTCTCTTGAAGTGTAAGATTTCTTCTGATAATACTTTTTACTTAATAAAATTCCAAAGTTTTTGAGAACATGAACATAACTTCTTCACTGAATTTGAACATGTATGTTTTTGTATGTTTAAGAAGAAATAAACACCACCGCCATGGACTCACTATTAAAAATACAAAAATTGAAATTTACTTGCCATACATCAATGTCTTAGTGATAATGACATAAATAGACCAGCTAACAAGTCTAGTTGGAGTACACAAAATTACTAACAGTGATTGCTTGTATTATAAATGTTGTTTCCCTCTGATAGAAAAAATATTCAAAAAATAAAGCAGGTTAAACCAGACTAAGAACAACATTAAAGAGTTATGTCTTGAACCATGTAGACAAAGATAAAGGAGAGCAAGTCAGCATAAGTCTTAATAACTTCACTTTTGTTAAAATGTAGGAATGGAAAACATGCTACTTTCCTGATTGGAAATTCCAATGGTTGACTTGGAGCAACCGAGCAGCAATACTTCTCCCCATCAAGACAAGTCAGCTTATTTCTTACAGCTCTGTCTCTTCTTAAGTGTATTTATTTTCAGGCATATGTATGAACTTTCCCCACCTGCTGAAAAAGAGGCTGGAAAGCAACACCATGGAAAGGGACATGGAAGTCCTGGGCGATGGCAAGTTGAACATGAGTCAGCAGTGCCCTGGTAGCCAAGAAGGTCAGGTGTGTCCTGGAGAACATCAGGCATAGCATGGCCAGCTGAACAATGGAGGGGATTGTTCTGACCTGCTCTGCACAGGGGGTTTCCTCACCTTGAGGCAATTTTGGGCACAAAATTATGTTAAATATGTTAAACTGTTAAAGGGTATCCAAGGAGGGCCGTGAGACTTGTGAAAGGTCTTAAGAAAAAGCCATAAGAGGAGTGGCTGAAGTCACTTGGTTTGTTAAGCCTGGAGAAAAGGAGTCTGAGGGGAAATGTCATCACAATCTACAATTTCCTTGTGAGAGGAAGAGGAGGGACAAGCACTGGTCTCTTCTCTGTAGTGACCAGTTATAGGGCCCAAGGGAATGGCCTGATGTTGTGTTAGGGGTTTAAGTTATACATTAGAAAAAGATTCTTCACACAAAGGGTGTGGGCACTGTAACAGGCTCCCCAGGAAAGTGGCCACAGCACCAAGCTGGTCAGAGTTCAAGGACCCTTTGGACAATATGCTCGAGCACATGGTGTAACTCTTATGGATGTCCTGTGCAAGGCCAGAAGTTGGACTCAATGATCCTTGTGGGTCCTTCCAACTGTGAGATGCAAAGCTGTGTTTCGTGTCAGGTACAAACAGGCGACGTGTGTATTTGTGAATGCGAAATGTGTGGACCCCGATAATGGGAGAGCTGTGAATTCTAATAATAACCGAGGAAAATAAAGCATGGAAAAAGGCCTTTGAACCTATCTTTTGTTTGCAATTAACTCTGGTTGATTTAGGAGCATTAGAATTAAAGTGTTAAAAATGTTGCTTTTTGCTTGCATTTAATCCATAAAATCAAAAAAATCCATCTGCAATAATAACCTTTTGAAGTAATTTTAGAATATTACTTGTATCCTAGCAACTATAGCTTTAGAATATATATAAAGGAAACATGCTTATCTCACGCCTTATTGAAGCAGAGCAGCTTGAGAAAGGAAGATAAACATCACCTCAAGGATTTATGGTTTCGACCAAAGGGAAGCTGGACGTCACTGTTGTTAGATTTATAGTCTCTGCAATTAAAAGGTGGACCCACATCTGGGGAGTTGTCTTTCTTCTTTTGGAAACTGGACCATCACCATCTGGGGATACTTCTTTGAGATACATCCTGAGAAATTAAAATCACAATAGCGTATAGAATTGTGACATAATTTGGAATAAAAATTGCTGATGAGTAAAAGATTGGAAATAGAAACTGCTGAAAAAAACTGATGAGTACCCCTATAAATACCTGTAACCATCAATTATCGGTGTGCAGTTGGAGGGAAAACTTCCCCCACTGTACCCAGCGCTGTATTGCTCATACTTTACCATATTAAATAATAAATTGATTGCTGCTTGAATATTGGCCTAGTCAAGCTTCTTATTCTTAGCACAACTCAGAACATTCTGTGATTCTTCAAATTTTTTTTATTGGTAAGGAGCACTCTAAATACTGAATGTTTAGGTTTTAAATAAATAAATAAATAAACAAAGAGATGTAATAAAAGTGCAACTCCAAAAGTGATTTCTGCACCTTTCTCTGAAAAGGAGCAAAGGCTGTTATCTAAGCCAATGACCCTTTTCAACATGCCTTATTTTCCTAAAGTACCAAAAACTATATTTTTTATATTTCTTGAAGCCATGTTCAGACAAGCCAAACAGGTGTAAAATTGCTTTGGCTGAGCTGGCGAGTAGAACACGCGGTTGAAGTAAATTCCAGAGCCTCCTTCCTTCGAGTGCATCAAGTGGAGAAGGACAGACCACGGTAACGGCAAGACTTTCCAGGGAAAATGAGGAAGAGTACTGGGGGAGAATGGCTTGGGAGCGGGGAGAGAGGAAAGATATGAAAACTGCCTGGTAAAGATTCCTCTGCCCCTGTCTCAGACAACATGGCATCGGCAAGCACCCAGGCACGCTCATGCAAATACAACACACGTCGTGCTGTCTGCCAAATCTCGTCCTCTCGTCGGGCTGGGCGCCAACGACGCGAAATGCAATCCAATGGCGTCCCGCACTCTCCTCCCAGTAAAGAGTTATTTTAAAACTTTACGCATACGGTAGCAACCGTGACCAGGGATAAAAGGGCAAAGGAGAAGGGCAAGGGAGGGAGCACAGGAACAAGAGGAAGGGTAAACCCTACCAAAGCTGTTGCAAAACGGCTGCAGCAGCATCAGCGGGGAGACCCGGGGCGGGAAGGATGGCTCAGAGTCCGGGAGAGTCGGGGACGGCGTCCGAGCTCGGGCGAAGCACCTTGTGCCGGGCTCGGCACTGGCTGTTAGGGTGGCCCCGGCCGCGCCTGGCGCTGAGGGCGCTACCAGGGCCGGTGTTCCCCGCAGGGGAGCGGAGCGGAGCCCGCACGGGAGGCGAAGCGGCGGCAGCGCCGCAGGAAGTCGGCGCCCGAGGGGGCTGGCACGGGGCCGGCGGTGGGGCGGCCCCGCCCGGCCCGGCCCGGCCCGCCGACCGCAGCGGTCGCCCGCCGAGAGCCGCCGCCAGCGCCCACCGTGTCGCCGATGGTGCTGCCGGGATCCTGCTGCCCTCTCCAGGGACTCGTCCCCCTGCCCCAGACAGGGCCCCTCCGCCCGGGCGCGCCGCGGCGCCGCCGGCTGTGCCGCCCGTGCCGCCCGTGCCCCCTGTGCCCCCTGTGCCCCCTGTGCCCCTTGCTGCTGTTCCGCTCGCTGCTCGGGCTGGGGCTGCTGCAGACCGGCCTGGGCTGCGCCCTGGTGGCTCTGTGCTTCGGGGCGCTGTCGCTGAGCAGCGCCCCGCAGGTGAAGAACGCGTGTCCCCTCTGGGCCGGCTCCTCGGTAAGTGACGGCCGCGGGCCGGACACGCCATGCTGGGGTCCGGCCGTGCGTCCTCGGCACTTGCGCGGCTGGCTGTCCCGAGGGATGCGTGATCACGCTCCCCCGCGACCGCTTGGAAACAGCCTCCGGGTACCGGGGTGACGGCTGTTTGCTGACAGCTTTGTAGGATGTTTGCAGGACCCCAGCGGAGATAGAAACGTCGAGACAAGCAAATAGGGGACTTATTTTCTGACGTGCATTTTTGAGAAAAAAAAAAAAAAAAGTACTCGGTTATTTTGCACTATCGGACACAGGATTTTCAAAAATTGTTGTTTGTGTAGATGTTGAATGTGTGTGCTTTGTGCCTTTGATCGTAGGCATAAGGTAGAGATAAATCAGCAATGTTCCTGGGGGAAAAATAGATGGACTTAGCACAGTTTTGGAAAGACTGCTGAAAGAAGTTTTTCCATCTCCTGTTGGGCCCTGCTTTAAACCACAGGTTTATAAATATGTAATGTATGTAAGAGTTTATATTGCAGAAGCTAGGCAGCAGTAAGCAGAATATTAAGTGTAGCAGAGTCAGATTGATTAGTGCCAGTTTGGGCCCTCCAGCAGTCAGAAAGTCATGTACTGAGTTGGGACACTCAGCTCCTGCTGCCTGTGTGAACAGTATCAGCTTTTCCCTTGCTTTAAACATTTCAATTAAATTGCCATGTTGTTCACCACCTGTAAAAATGCGCTCAGTGCAGTTGTTTGGGGATCAAGTAGTTCCTGTTCCTCTGTATAATGCAGTGTTTGTTCCTGAATGCACACAGTCCTTCCGGGGAGAGGGAAATCCAGACCATCCAAGTGACTTTGTTTGGTATCTCTCATGTGATCTTTCATCCTTTTTGTTTTGTTTTGTTTCTTTTTGTTTTCTGATTCTAACTCTGGGTTAAAAGTTTATGTAACCAATGGATATTCTTTGAATTCTGCACACAGAACCATGCTTGTGCTTTTAAAATGCTTTAAAATTGCTTGTGTAAGATAGAGGTATTCAGTATTTTTAATAATCAAGAAGGGTGTTGATTTTGTTTGGGGTTTTTAAAATTACATTTTTGAAACAATAGTGCACTCAGAAAAGTTACCAAAATACTTTTTGGGTATAAAAATATGTGTGAAAATTTTAGTTCAGAAGCAACCTGGAAAAGCAGATGCCCTTAAAAGCTGACTGCTGTGTCTGATTGGGTGCTTTTTGGTTTGGTTTTCTTTTCATTATGGATGCTACATGCTGACTTGTGAGGGGCATGCCAGGAAAATTTTGAGAAGGACTTTCTTTTCTTATCTTGAACAGATGTAATGAAATAAATTTGCTGTCATTAAGGAAAAAAATTATGTCAGTATTGATGAGCTTTGTTATAAAATCATGTGTCAATTTTGCAGTCAGAGAATTCAAAAAATACTTTGTTATGAAACTGCAGTTATGTATGTGGTTTTGCAACACCAGTGATGATATCAGTAGGTGTTTTGGCCAAGTCATATATGCGTGTTACGCTAGATTAGATTGATCATGTCAAGTGAATGAAGTTACTGAAGGGATTTATTAAAAATACTAGTGGATGACTTCCTGGTTGTTCCAGTCTTCCTGTTTCTTTTTGGGGTAGGAGCTTGGCTGGCTTAGTCAAAATGTCCATCAAGTAGCTGCTGACTTACGGGACATGCTGAGAAACTTACTTGCCTTTCTTTATAGGGTCACTATTCTTGTGTGAGAGAGTATTCAGGTATGCTGTTTGTTTCAGTTCTACAGCAATTTGTTATCATTTCTTAATTGTTTGGTCCTATAAGGTAAAGAAAGAGTCATAAGGTTCAGTTCTGTGATTTAGCAAGTTTGGTCTAAAAACTGCTGTTGCAGAAGAATGTGCTTTTATTTTAACTTCTTTCCTCGTGCTGATACTGGCATTCATCTGATTAAATAGCAAAACTTTTCAGGGAGGTAGTGCTGGTGCTCTTTATTGATTTTGGTAGGGTTCATGCTCTGGGTTTTAGCTCACCAGAATGGTCAGAGTCAGCAAAAGGGAAGAAGGAAGTAGGCGGTTAATGAAGTGCTGAGATGGTGATGGAGGTAGGGGATGAAAAGGACAATTTTTAGATTTGCCTAGCCGTGTTGCAGAGAACAAATACTTAGTTGGCTGAAAGCAGTTATTTAAGGCAAATGTAGAGGTTGGAATTGCTGATATACTACTTGTCCCCATGCATGTTTTCTGGGAGGCAAAAGTAAGAAACTAGCATATTTAATTTGGTTGTTATTTCACAGAATGCTCCTAGGAGCAAAGAACTTCATCAGCATAGGTATTCTCTGCTTTAAAGTGCATCTTTGTATCTTCCCAGCATTGCTATAGTGTTCCAAAATACAGTAATAAAAACAATGTAAATAGCATTTTGTAAACAGTTCTTTGCTTCTTGCTGATGCCATGTTTTTTTGCGTTGTAGGCAATCTTATGTGGAATCTTAGGATTAACAACATGGAAGAGGCCAATGCGGCTTTTGGTAAGTATGGATTAGACTTTGTAAGGAAATCATAAAAAAAGGAGCCTAATTTAATAGTTGTTGGTAAAAAAAATAATCACCCCTTTCTCCTTTCAAAAAAATAGTGTTGAATCTTTCTTTTCAAATTGCAAAATCATAATTATTTAAAGAGAAGTCAAAGACCGTGCAAGGCCATATTCATTCCTGCATGGATGAAGTCCCCTGTAAGGGCAAAAGTGGACCATGTCTGGAAGAATTGTTAATGTTATTTAAAGCACACATTTTATGTTTTTTTATGTATAAGAAAATGCTGGCTTAGAATAAGTAATTTAGTTCTCCAAGGTAGTGCAGCTTAAACTGAAATGAAGGAGATGGCTTTAAATCCTAGCTTAGTTGTAGTTTTTTAGTTTTTGACAATGGGTTTGAGAGCTAATTTAACATCTTACAGCAGGATCCTGTGCTAGTTTCATATACAGTTGACATTACATTGCTGTGAGAGTAGATTGCTATGCAGGGTGTGTAAGCTGTTTCCACATGTAAGTGAAATCTGAAGCTGTGTAGCTCTTAATGTCTCAGAGTTGGGATTTGAAAAGGAGCTGTGGAGTTCCTTTTGTTTGTGTGTGAGTTTAGGGAGTTTTTTCATTTGGTTGGTTGGTTTTGTTTTGTTTGCTTTTGTGTATTTGCTCAGAATTTTTTGCCTTACTGTCACTTCTGAAGACATTTTTTGGGCCAAGGCAGTTGTTTAATTTTTCTGCAGCACTGTCTTCGGATCCACATGGGTATCAGTGAGGAGTACCATGGATTAGATGTGTGAGCTGTGGATAGAATCATAGAATCATAGATTCACCAAGGTTAGAAGAGAGATTTGAGATCATCAAGTCCAACTGTCAACCCAGCACTGCCCCAAATCCCTAAACTACATCACCCAATGCCAGTTCCAGATGCTTCTTGAACACCTTCAGGGATGGTGACTCCACCACCTCCCTGGCACGTCCTATTCCAAAGCATGACCACTCTAACAGCAAAAAAGCTTTTTCTAGTATCTAATCTGGCTCTCCCTTGTCTCAGCCTGAGGCCATTTCCTCTTGTCCTCTCATTGCAGGCACTGTAGCAGATTCAGGCCCTGACTTACCTCAGCCCCTTACGTGGAGCTGCAAAAAGCAATGAGGTCCCCCCTGAGCCTCCTCTTCTTGAGACTAAACAACCCCAGCTCCCTCAGCTGTCCCTCATCAGAGATGTTCTCCAGTCCTTTCAGGAGCCTCGTTGCCCTTGGCTGGACAGGCCCCAGCCCCTCAGTGTCACTTTTAAAGTGAGGGGCCCAGAACTGAGCACAGCCTTGAGGTGAGGCCTCCCCAGTGCCCGGTGCCGGGGCTCGATCCCTGCCCTCGTCCCGCCGGCTGCGCTGTTCTGGGCACAGGCCAGGGTGGCACCGGCCTCCTTGGCCACTGGGCACACTCTGGCTCATGTTCAGCTAGCTGTCAACCAGCACCCCTAACATCCATTGTTATTTGTCAGTGTGCATTGGTTAACATGGGCAAATTTTTTAGGAGTTTTGTGGATATAGAGAGGAGCCCGCTGTTAGAGACTCCCAGTCTAGAAGGACCATATTTTCATCAAGATAAATGTACATGCTATCAGTCTCAAACTGCCTAAGGCTTGCACAGTACTCCTGTGTTAATACTGCCTGTGTTCTGTGCTGTTTCTATAGCATGTTGTTGCTCTTTCACTCTTTAACATTCTCCTTTCTATAAACCTTATTTTCCTTTCCTAGTTTTACTTAAATAGAGAACACAAATTATTCTTGATCCCCTCTTTTATTTCAAATGGTCTTTAGGATGGTCACATGCTGAAGGAGATTGCCCTGTAATATTATGCAGCAGGAAAGTTTTTGACATGAAATTGATTGATAAAAGCTCTGAGCAGCCTGCCATGATTTCACAGCTGACCCTACTTTTGAGCAGGAGATAATGCAGGAGTCTTTCTCAGCTCTCTTACAGCCACAATTATTCTGTGACTGTGTGATTCTATGTAACTGTTTGGGGTTTTTTTCTTATTTGTATGTGTATTCTATAGAGGTTTGATTTTTGATAGCCAGATTAGATCATCCTTGACACTGGGAAGCATTTCTGCTAAAAGAGCAGTGAAAGCCTGGAACAGGCTCCTAGAGATGTGTTTGATGCCCCAAGCTGTCAGTATTCAAGAGGCATTTTGGACAATGCACTTAATACTGTGCTTTGATGTTTGGTGAGCCCTGAAGTGGTCAGGCAGTTGAACTAGATGATTGTTGTAGGCCCCTTCCAACTGAAATATTCTATTCTATGTGGGAAAATAAAAATAAATAAACATTATACTCTTCTTGAGGGTAAGGAAATAATGCCTTAAATTAGCTACAGTCTTTCAAGGACAGATTGTTAGTTTCTGTGGGCATATTTATGCTGGCCTAAATACCTATTATGTCTACCCTCTACTAACTTGAATGTTTTCTCTAGGGAGTTAATGCACTATTAAACAAATTGTAAAAGCAAGCTTCCTAAATCTCTCAGCAATGAGATCATTACACAGTCATTGCTTAGAATTATGATGTTCATAAGCAAGACTAGAAAACTCATTCAGAACTAAAACATATCCATTTGTCAGTTGTGACTGTCCACCTCTTACAACTCCTTATGTAAAGCCTTAGCACTCCCAGTGGTGGTTTCTCACTATCTGTGTTCCGGTTTTTGTGAAGGGTCAGGCTGTTATCGCTGCCACTTCAATGCAAGGCCCTGATAAAGGAGAAAAGACCCAGACTGTAGGTTGTTTTTTCTGTGCTGGCAAGATTCTCATGCTGCTGATGCTTGAAGAAAGCACATGGCTGCAGTGCTGTGAGAAATGAGGCTGGGGATGGGCTGTGGTGTTTCAGCCACTTGTTTTTTTCCTTGGCGGGGAGAAAGGAAGGGAAGCATATTGGTTACAGATGTAGTAGACCTTCAGTAGCACCATCTGCGAAAAAACAGCCATGAAGAGGGATGGCTGTGATAAAACCTTTTAGTAAATAAAATAGAGAGCCATATTTGGATTTTGCCACCCACACTGTTTTACAGCTGTATTAACAATGTGAGATGATACTAGATAAATAATGTATCTCTGAGAGAGGGTACTGCAAGGCAAATTAAGAAATTTATTTTCAAGGACATTTTTGCAAGGAAGGCCTAGCCTTGAGCAGTACAGCTGCTGAGAAGTCTGGTTTCAGTCCTTCCTTGATTTTAGGTGTTTGAGGAATTTCCATTCTGGTTATCAATATCAAGTGTCAAACAGTTTTGGAAGTCAGCTTGTAATGCTTGTGCTTTGAAGCTGATTTTTCTTTGAGGTAATGCTGAGTTAACACTGGACTCAATGGTCTTGGAAATGTTAACGATCCTGTGTTTCTTCTTCTTTAGGACTGTCCAAATACATTAATGTGGAAAGGGAAACTCACCACCTACCCCTCCAAGTTACATGGGTATTGACTGTGAGCTGTTCTGGGCTCAATCTTCCTCAATGTCGCCTTCCTCCAGGCCTAGAATCCAGTTTCTTTCTCTCTGCTCCTAAGCTGCTTCCTTTCACACAGCTTCAAATCTTAGTTTTACCTGAAGGAACTTAAATTCTTTCAGAGAGTACATCAGTTCTCCATTGTTAGTTTGATTGTGTATGTTTTGAGTGCAGTTCATGTCTTTGACAGTTCATGCTAGCTGCTATATTGTCTGTCCTTACTTGTATGCCAGATTGGACTGATTTGAGTTTATGTTGCATTCCCAGGAGTTTCCAGGAGCTGTTCATGCTTTGCTGAATGCAGAAGCCCTTAGGTAGTGAAGCATCCTTTCTTTTCAGTCATGCACAAATTAGTTACAGCCCTGTAGAGTGCTTTTTAGGTGACTGTTTGTTTCTGGTTTTGGGGTTTTTTTCTCCAACTGAAACAAAGACTTCAAGTTCAGCATCTCTCTGATGTCTGTTGGGTGCTTTGAGTTCTGCTGCTAAAGAGGAGACTTAGCTGTGATTGAATGAAAGGGAAAGGAGTGCCCGCATCCAACAAGACACTAGCCTGTTGTGCTGTGCAGTTTAACTGCTGCAGCTGCAAGTACTGGGGAGCAGATTGGTGCCTGCAAAATGCATGGGATCAAGAATGCAGGCTGGTTGGATGTGACTGGCTTTCAGCTACATCAAGTACTGCATGCTTAATGTTGTTTGCTAGCATGGCAGCTTTTGTGTTCATACATGCTGTTGTTTTCATGTAAGGCTTTGAGGGTTCGACAGAAAAAAAAAAAAACTTGACAGATTTTCATTAATTTAACTAAAATTTAATGTATAGATCAAGATATTTCATTCAGGTAGCGTTCTTAAATTTTAGCTCTGGTAGTAACAGTGAACTGTGAACAGAAGCTCCCTAGCTTCCCTGACCCTGAAAACCAGTCTCTCCCTAGGCATGTGCTTTATAACAAGCAGTCATTTGACTTGTGAGAACTACTGTAGTAGTATCTTTTTTCCCTGTATTTTAGAAGTAAAATAGTTCTGTATTAACCTCTTTGCTCACACTCACTCTAGACTCCAGCATTAAGTCAATAAGTAGTAATTATGCAAAGGTTTTAAAGTCAGTATAAGATTTTCATAATCTAACTCTTTTAGGAGTCAGATTATGAAAAGCTATTAGAAGCTTATAGCCATTTATATGCTGCAAAAGCTTTTCTCTCATACATTGGGTGTTTTAGTGCTGCATTTAAAATATGTGACTCTTTTTATTAAATGAATTAGTTTGTCTTTTCATGTGGGGCTTTCCTTTGTTCAAAGTTGTATTGTGGGTTTCCATACAGTACAATGAATAGCTCTCACAACTGACAGAAATCTAATAAGGTCCTATGAGTTTTAATTATTGCTATTGCTGCTGTGCATGTGGGCAATTAATAAACGGATGTACTCTTTTCTACAGGATGTTTATAAAGAGTATACGTTGTTGTATAAAGAGTATAAGAGTTGTTGAAGCAACTATTTTTTCTTTCATTTAAGTGCCTGCTTGGGCATCAGTCCTGCACGTGCCTGTTTAAGTGGAAGCAGTTCCTCTCTGGCATTAGATACTTGCTTCAGTGGCAGGAGCAGCAGGACAAAAAGGAGCTTCCCCATGCAGAATGAAAGATAGTGTCAGAGCTTTACTATGCAAATTTATTCTTCCTTGGAGACCTCAAAATGCATGATGATGGACTTTTTTACCTGAAAGATAATACATGCAAGACTTCAGTGAATATGAATAGCATACACTTCACTTTCATGTAGTTTAATTCATATGAAGGTTCCTCACAGCTTTCTGCAGTTGTTCACAGTCCATGTATATCTAATGCTCTGAAGATGAAGCTGTGAGCCAAACTGAGGCCATAGTTTGAGTAGTTTCCATTTTTATAACTGCAGTTAACACCAGTTACATCTATTTTAGTTTTTGAAATACCATGTTTGCCTTTTTCTATTTTTTTCTAAATTGAGAAGAACTTCTCTGGGTAGGATCTTCTGTTGCTGGGATAAAGTGTAACCCCTGTTTTTACTCATAGGTGAGCAGTTATTTAAATTTGCATCTGCAGGAGAGTGTAAGTAACTAAATAAGCTGACAGACTACACGTTAGATGGGACAGTGAGTGACTGAATAAGGGCGCACAGAGGGTTGTGATCAGTGGTTAAAGCCGAGCCAGCCAAGGACCAGGGGTTAGCCTGAGGAGTAGAAAATGAGGGGCCAGTACCACTGAAGTGAGTGCTCTGCACAGTGGATCTGAGTGCACTGTCAGCACAGGTGATGCCAAACTGGAAGGAATGGCTGATACACTAAATATTGGCATTTGGAATGACCTGGACAGGCTGATGATTGCATTGAAAGGAATCTCTTGAAGTTCAGCAATGTGGAAAACAAAGTCCTGCCTACACAGGGAAATTACCTTATCACATAGGAGGGAACAGCATGGTGGAAAGCAGCTCTGCAAAGAAAAACCTGGGGATCCTAGTGGACAGCAAGCTGCCCATGAGACAGCAAAATGGTCTTGTGGCAGAGAAGACTACTGGTGTCCTGGGCTGGATTAGGCAGAGACTTGCCAGCAGGTCAAGGGATGTGATCCTTCAAACACCTGGAGAGGTATGAAAGCTGTGGCTGTTCAGCCTGGAGAAGAGGAGGCTCAGTGGAAATCTCCATTAGTAGCTGATGGGAAGGAACAAAGAACAGTGAGCTGAAGCTTTCTGAGTAGTGCTCGCTGCCAGGACAAGAGGCTGTGAGCAGAACTGAGAAAATAGGAAACTCCATCTGAACATGGAAGACAACTTTTTACTGTTGTGGTGGTTAAAAACTGGTGTAGGTTACATGTAGAGATAGTCAAAACTAACTGGGCATTATATTCAACAGCTTGGTGTAGGTCACAGAATCATAGCATGTTCTCGGATGGAAGGGATCGTATGCTTCCAGGTCCCTTGTTGTGACACCTGCTTGAACAGGACATTAGATTTAAATGGTCTCAAGAGGTCCCTTCCAATCTCAGTTATTGTGTAAAAATGTTGACCAGTGATAGAGCGGAAAGAAAAAAGATTTTTTCTCTTGAGAGTCAAGTACAACGTCTCGTCAACTGTCAAGATGTGTGGTAGAGAATTTTGTGGTTATGGCTCAGATCACGGTAGTATTTTAGATTGAATCTAGAGGAATTATTCTTGTCTTCTGATCATTTGGCAGGATTTTCTGGATATTGGATTATTCAGTCAGAAATACACTATATCTATAATAAAAAACAGATCAAGATTATATTTGCCCATGATAGAATTTATTAGAACATAAATGCAGAATGTATCATCCTTGTTTCACATATTTATGATAATGCTTTTTCTCTTTGTTCTTTGATTTCTGGCATTCCTTTAGTAAAATATTAATGATTTTGTTTGTTTTTCAAAATTTTGAGTTGGAAGTCTTGATTTTAACTGTAACTTTTTATATAGCTATAGATGGAATTGTTTCCATTGCAGCTTCTGTACCACAGGCGACAACTTAAATGTGAGTTTGCTAGCTTGTTTTTTTTAATCTTTCTTTACTTTGGCCACGTAACTTCTTTTCTCCATTTGTCATCAGCTGAAAAAGGACAAACACACCTCTTGTTTTTCTTAATGTAATTCAATGAGAGTTGTGCTGTAAGTATACTTTATGTTGAAACAGCTTCTGTTTCACTTACAATACTGGCTATTTCCTAATTATTGGTGCCCTGTGTTGAACCCAGTTGAAAAGTTTGCTTTATATGAAATACCTGTGTGTACCAATTTTTTTTCTCAAGGTAGTTTTTTGTTAGAAGAGTAACTAAGTTAATTTAGGTAAAAGCATAAGGAATGGGTTTCATTCATTTACATGCTGAGCATGGTGTAATTTTAAAAACATTAGATTTTGTGTTTGTATGGAAAAAAAAGACACACAGTCCTTTCTAGAACGAAACCCCTCTTATCTGTGGTTTTGTGATTAGTAAAAAGCTAGGACAAAATGCTCTTCCTCTTAATAATTTAGAAATTATTTTGTTTGTAGTGTGTCTAACACAAAGTAGTCCCAGTTCTCTCCAGAGATTCACTAATAGCTACATCAGTTATTGGGGTTTTTGGGGTTAAAATGTACCTTACAGGATAATGTTATCATCAAACTAGTAATGACTAGTAATGTTGTAATTGAAAATTTAGCTTGCTTGGATAGTAATGCTCTTTGGCTCATGTCCATTCATTGGGGATTATTTCCCCGAACCTCAAAAAATGGGAACATAATTTGTGCAACAGCTGTTACCTCTATCTGCTTCAGATTTGAGGTACCTAACCATGGTACATCAGATGAATTTATTTGGAAGGCCATGGTGTTTGCATGTTTAGGAAGTCCTTGTTACTGGATCTTCTGTAAGTCTGGAGCAGGACTGAACTCATGTCCCTCATAGTGTCCTTCTCTTCCTCTGTATTTTGTGATGTCCTACTTTTTTAACTTGGACCATTTTGCTACAAAGAAACCTGAGTGAGCAGATTGTTATTAAGAAGGATGCTTTAGGACCTTAAGAATATGATACTTGCTTTGTGGGATTGAATGCTTAAAGAGGAATCTTACCTTTATTTGACTCTAAAGTAGTAGTCTTACCCAGCACTTTTTCTTGAAGTACAGGATATTTTTGCCTGTATGAATGGGGACCGGGATGGTTCTTTTGTACGTCCAAAATCCATATCCAAAGTCATGTAAGCATAGATTGTAAGGTGAAAGCAACACATCATTTTGTCCACTGTTTCTGCTTGTCCTTTTTTCATGTATTTATTGCTCTTGTCATTGCTCAATTTCTGGTGTTTTATGAATCTGGAACTATTATCTGATTTCCTAATATTCTGGTTTTAGTAGCCAGGAGGAAATAAAATCATGCAGCTCAAGTCTCTAAAGTGTTTCCATATTTATTGTACTGGAACAAACATTTTTCATATATTTGTGCTGCAGAATAATTCTGGAAGTGTGCGGAATGAATGTTGTCTTAAGATGTTTCTTCCTCTTCAGGTTTCTTTACTGTTCTGAATGTGTTGAGAGTTAAACTTGGTGGGAGAGTGTGACACACATTGGAAGCTGGGCAACTTGCAGATCATACTTTGCCCTCCAACAAATTTCTGGTACTATTATTACAGTAGTTTTCAATAGTTGCATAACTAGTCCAGAATAAGGAGAGAGAAGACAAAGAATTTTGGGAATAGGTTAAGACACCTTGGGGCACTGAAGTCATGGGCAGTTTTGAAAAAGCAGTGTCATTCCCAGCTTCAGCTTGTGAATGGGATTTGCTCTGTAATAGGTTCCTTGAATTGGGTTTCTGTGCCCACTGCAGTTAACTTTGTTTTGGTGTTCCAGGTTAACCTGTTTGTTCTGCTGTCTATGATCAGTTTTATGCTGAATGTGACTGGATTAATACTAGGATGTCAAGGCATTCAGTTTGTGTCTGGGCTCCCCAGGTGTGATTTGGTAAGCACACATACTGATTTACATGGATTTCTTCTCATTATGGATATTAACTTGCTGTGCTGAGATCACAAAATTTCCTGATGTAGAGTTGCAAGTAATTAAAGAACTAGCACAAGAGATTTATGTAGTAATGTAAAAAATATAAACCATTGCAAAAAGCCTGTGTGTGGGTAATGGTGAGCTACCAACAAAATGTTCAGTTCATTATAGTGTGTGGGTGGGATTATTCTTCCTGTTTTGCCTCACCTGGGAAGGACCATTCTGTGATATCTTACAGCAGAAGCTGTGAGAAAAAAAATAAGGTAGATTAAGTCATAGTAGCTTTTCAGAACACTTCCGCTTGAGGAAGATGCAGTCTGTACAAGGCAGGACAAAATGCAGAAGATTTTTCGCAAGTGGTTGTCATGAGAAATAGAAGAATCACTATTGATGAACTGGAAACTGTGGAATAATTGAAATTGAGGATACAGAGTCACTTCATTAATAAGTACAGAGTCACTTATTAATGAAGATGATTGTGTGTAAAAGCTTGAAGGACTTTGTGGGCTAATGGAACAGATCTTTGAATATATATTTTCATTCATTTATTCTTTCGGGAAAGCTGTTGTTGGTTCCTTGACATGCCAGTAGATGTATTGTGGTGAGAGTCCAAGATTATAAATTTATGGGAATATAGATTAATCCAGTATCACTGTACCAAAGCCATAATAAGAATTAATGATGGTATTCCAGGTGAAGTGGTCAAATATTGCAGGAATTTCTGAGTTGTCTGTAGTTGGAAATACAGGGTAGTGCAAAAAGACATTCCTGAAATCATCAATTATTTTGTAGAGTGGCTTCTGTAGGTGGAACAGTGTCAGCATTGTGACTCCGGAGTTTGAAAGCTAAAACCTCAATTATTTTTACATATGGAAGCATTGAATTTCTACTTTGAAAACTAAGATTATAAGATTAATTTGAAAGTGAAAGTTACAAAAACCTGTGGTGTACAAATATGGCTATTAATGATTTGAGTGCATTGAAATTAGAGTTGATGGTTTCAGTCCATCCATAGAAATGCAAGATATGTTCTTGAACCATAGAAAATGTGTGCAGTTCATATAGAGTGGTTTGCACAACAGTCAGAGAAATAATTTCTAGGCAGTTATGCATTGGAAAGAGCATAAGTAGTAAAATAGCTTAGCAATCAGTGCAGCTTTGATTACAATAAGTTGTATTTAAGTGTGTTAATACATTACCCACAATGCTTTCTCTCAAATAAGAAGTGTATAGTACAGCTTTATAATGCAGGAGTCATTGGCATACCAAACTGTTCAATTATATGATCCTGTATTTTCAGTCTGCTTTGTGGTCATGGGCTTAGTTTAAGACAATAGGTTCTATATTATGCAGGTAAAAATATTGCATAAAACAATTAAAAAGTAGAGTTTTGTTTTTTAAAGATGGATATGGATGAAAACAAGTCTTGTTTTTGCTGTGAAGAACGTCATCCTACTACCTGCACAGAAGCAAAGGCTGTACTGAAGCTATACCATGTGAAGTCATGCAGTGCTGCTCACCTTGTTCTCAAGGTACCCTGCACACCCATCAATGGGTGCAGTACACTGCTTTTATAATGTCCATGTGTATGCAGCAGTGCAGAGCTGAAGTGTTTACTCGGAAAAACTGTTATTTTTCTGGTCAGTCAGAAACTCTTCATGGTACTGTAACATGATGGGAGGGTTTCATGTGTGGGTTTTGACCAGTGCATTGCTGAGCCAATAAGCAGTTCTTGCCTGGTTTTTGTCTTTAGTTCCACCAAAACTGCTGTCAAATCCAGACAAGATAACAGGGGTAAATGAGATCTAAATTTTAGCTAATGATTTGATGCTTTTGTTAGTCTTTTGCACTTCTCAGCCTTTTGTGGCTTACAAACTGCTAAAATAAAACTCCCAACCAATACCATCTTCAAATATCAGAAGGCTTTGACATGTCTTTAATGTTGATCATCCTGAATCTGTATTTCCCACAGAGAAGATATGAGGAAGGTTATAATTCTTGTATGAGTAGATGGATAAATCTCATCTGAGCTGTATTAAACCCTTCTGGAGCTCTCTGTCAGGACAATAAATAGTGTAAAACAAGTTTTTGCAAATTACTCCAGTCTTGAAGATTGTGCTGAAGACTTCATCCCATACATTTTTTAGAAGTAATTGCCATGATCATCCCTGTGTTTTCTCTATTTATTTTAGTTTTGTATTATTATTTATTATTTTTACATTTACAAATACCATTATTTAATTTTTTAATTTCAATATTCTTCATGTTTTTCAGAAGGTTCTCGTAGCTCTTAGTGCCCTGAATGCTCTCACCGCCACAGTTTGCTTCGCCGCGGCTGCCCTGCATTACGTGCTGACACTGGCATCAAGAAGGTCCTGCACAGTAAGTGAGCACCAGGCATTGCCTGCCATTGAGAGTGGTACAAACAATATTAACAGATTACACTGTTCAATATTTATAGCCCAGAAGGGTTTTAACACAAGTTTTGTTTGAATAGGATGAATGTGAGATTGAAGGTGAAGATCGCAATTTGGATCCTGATGACTTTGTCCCCCCTGTCCCACCTCCCTCCTATTTTGCAACTTTTAATTCTTGTACTCCACAAAGTCACAGGTAAAACTGTACACTCCCTTTCTTGGAGTGTCTTTTGAAACACTGCCTAATCTTTTTTTTTTTATGATTGTTTCCTCTGTGAAAAAGGTTTGTGATTTTAGGGGGATTAAAAAAAAAGAAGAAGAAAAAACCTATTAGTTTGGAAACAGCATAAATACAGTGTGGATAAGGGGGTAAGATTTTGTGGTTTTGAGTTTAGTTTCTCTACAGACTATTTCTGGGTGAGAGAAATACTCCTGCCTGGCACAGCTGAAGTCTTACACGATGCTGTCAGGTGCAGTGAGGACAGCAGTGGGAAGCCAGACACAACCATTTGGCAAGCCAGAGACCCTGAATGGTGTTCCCCCTATGACCTGAGTCATTTTCCTTCTCCCTCTTGAGTTCTTAGGGCTGACTGAAGGGCGTGTTTTGACTGCACTTCTTGGAAAAGTAATCCCTTACCTTGCAGGTTATTTGCTCTTAAAAGTAACTTGCAGGTTGGCTTTACTAGTTTATGACTCAGGTGGGGCTGTTGGAATCCTGGATGCTGAGAATTTTAAACTTTCTGTGCTTACAGGCACAGACCCACAAGAGAACACTGCGTTTGACCTGAGGCTGTGAAGGCTTCCAAAATTCATTGATAGTGCTGAGATAATGGGTGTGTAGTTGGTTAGAAGTGTGTAATATCACAGGGTAGAAAACTTAAGAGTTTGGGATTTTAGAATATAGAAATAAATATGAAGTGAGATGGAGGTTTTAGGGTGGAGACAGGTTGTTATTCTTTACCTTCTTCTTCCTTCTTCTTCATGGGTCTGTAATTGTGATGTTTTGTAATTGGGCAGAAAAGTCCACGTTGTGGACCTTTGGGATCAGTCTTTGGGATCAGTCATTAGGTTAAAAGGGAAAATAATCTAGGTGTCATTAATTGGATAGTTTAGTCTTAAAAGACCTTGTATCAAGAGATTGTTAGCCATTTTGTGCCTTCTAATGAAAAGCTGCCAAACTCATGGTTGTGAGACTGTTGAGTTTATTATTTTACTGATAAATAATAAACACCTGAGTCAGAACATGAACTACTATCTCAAGTGCCTTCAGGGCTGCATTGTTTTGTTCTGAACATACAATATTTATACATAAAGTATTACGGTGTTCAAGCAGACTGTATGACTCTTGTTCAAAATTCCTCCTTTTTGCAGTGAGCAGGAGTGTTTAGTTTATTTCACTGTTTCGTCAGAAATAGTACGCATGACTTTCAAGACTATATGTTCCTGGCAGAACTAATTACAGATTTTGGGATTGCCTAGAAAATTATAACATGGCACAACAGTAGGATTTAGAATGAACAGGTTGTCTGAAACACCAGAGGCTGGATTTGAATTCAAAAGACTACTGAAATCCTCTATTTACGTCTTGGTTCAAGCAGCTTATGACAACAGAGTGGAATGTATAATGATCTCTTTGTAAGAATAATTATTTATGCTTTAAAATGGACCAGTTGTTCTTTGTCTAGCATGTCATTATGGATGGTTATCTCTTTCCCAGCAGCAGGATTTTTTTTATTTTTTTTTTTTTGGGCACCTGAGGGTCTGCTGAACAGTATTTAAGGCTTCTGTGGTCTAAAATTGAGTAGCTACCTTGCCTGTGTCTGTGTTAAAACTGGTTGATAGTAATGCTGAAGTAATGATAGTAATTACAGGCTGATAATAATGCTGATGATGACATCCTTCTGAAGTCAGGCTACTTGTTTTAGGGTGTTCTGGGTAGTTACACAGGAGTGCAGAAGTTAAAGCAGCAGACTGGCTTTATTTCTGTTTTTGGAAGATGAGTAATTATGACTCAGCCCAGGCCGAATCCTACAGGAGTGGCTGAGATGGGATGTGGCCATTTATTTCTCAGTCAGCCTTCTCTCACTTCTTCCTCCCAGATTGTACCCTGAGCTCCTTTTAGGTCCTGTGCCCTGGCTTTCTGTGCTGAGCTCCCTGGTCCCTGCATCCCAAACCTTTGTGTGCAAGGGAGGTGTGACAGGAACCACATCCAGGGAGGTGAGCACAAATCTGCAAGCTCCGAGACAGATACATCCCCTGAAAAGGGAAATACAGTCATCAAAATTTGTGCCAAAGACATGTTTGGAATGGGCAGGCCTTCTCTGCCACTCTTTAAATTGAAACATCAATTTCAATATTGAGTCCAAATATCAAACACTGTTTGTTTGCTCACCTGTTCATGGGAAACTTTTGCATTTGTTGTATTTATTAGCAAAAAAAACCCTAGCCCTTCAAGTGTCTGGTCAATTCCTACCTCTTGTTATTTCATACATTAAAAAATAGCAATTACATTATTTTTCAGGGTTGGCACAAAACAAACAGTGAGAGCTGAGTTTACAGATGAAAAATGAAATGTGAAGTTTAGCAGGAGTTGGCCTTTGATCCTTGTGGGTCCCTTCCAGCTCAGGACATTCTGTGGTTCTATGAAAGCGTCACGAGACGTGTAAAATAAGGGAAGTGATAATGCATGTTGGGCAGCAAGGCCTAGAAATCTACCTCAGTTCAGTTTAAAGTATTGTTTGTGTACTTCCTGGAAATTGCAATTAAGGGACTCCAGGGAGTGCTTTTCCAGTTGCATATTATGTAATAAGTTTTACCATAATTGTTGGACATAGCATTAATTTTCAAGGTATGACTGAGCTGGGTAGGCCAGATCAGGCGTGTTTAAAAACAAAACTAAGATTCGAAATGTATATAACTTTGTGGCTTACATTGAATGAAAATTCAGCATCAACATACTAGGAAAATGTGAGGAAGTAATGTTGATGGAGGATCTGTCTCCAGAATTATTCTGAAGCCTTTTGGAATAGATTAAGTAGATTGTAGTTAAAAACTATTTTAACATATTTTGTTTTCCCCAGTTTAAAGACTAAAAAAGACAGTGGCCAGCTGTAATAATATCTGCTTTCCTTTCCTCAGATTTCTCTGTGCATTACCTCCATTGCCTTCACAGAAGCCTTTCATAAGCGGGCTTCCAGCTTCTCATTTTGGAAGTTTTATGCTTTTCCTGTCTGTGCAAGTGGTCTTCCATAGGCATTTCTGTCATTCTGCCCTTTCCTCTGAGCTTGCAAGAAAAAAATTTTCACAATCATCTTTGTTCCCTCCAGCCAGTGTCCAGAGACGCCCTAAATTCTGTGAGGAAGTTCTTGCTTTGTAGAGAGTAGCATCCACTAGTGATGGTGAATGAAACCTGACCAAAATTCAGAGAACAAAATACGGGTTTCTGTGTGTTTCTTGAGGTTCCTCAGCGCCAAATCAGCAAATAAATTAAAAAAAATAAAAAAAAGACAGAGAAGAGCTGGGGTGTTTTGGGTCACAGACTTCTCTGAGGATAGTGTTGGGAAGGTTTTCATGCCGGCTCTGCTGTTGACCTCCACATTGTTACAGCGTTCCTGGGGCAATGTAAATGTATGCTTATCAAAATTAAGGTTTCTCTAGGCACTATTCTATTTTCTTCCTTCTCAGAGCTGCCTCCTAAGAGAAAGATGTTGCAGTAGAAGGTCTTTGGGATTCCTGGTGTGATAAAGTTTTCAGAGAGCTCTTTGGAAACTGAGGAGTAAGGTTAGCCATGAGGTGCATTTGCCTCATACAAGCCTTTGGAATTGGTCAACCATAATATTGTTGCCTTTCACAAAAACAGCCTTTAGTTTGGATTTGGCTTTTTCTGTGCAGCTGTGTCTGAGCATAAAGCACCAGGTCAGAAGTATATTAAATTTAGGTTACAAATAAGAACTCAGTGGTTCACAAAACTCAGATACAGGCTCTCTGTCACATTTTGATTGACAAACTGTACTTTAATTTTTTGTCACAAAACCGAATCTATGAAGTAAAACTGGAATGGGTTCCTAGGCCCAAAGATGTTTGAACTCTGGGGAACACACTGGAGAGGCACGTCCTGAGGAGCTAAACTGAGAATTACTCCTGCCATCTTCTGAGACAAGGTCTTGCAGATCTTGGCGAGTCCAGTATCTGTGACGTGCATCCCAAAATCTCATCTGGCACAGAAAGCCAGTGGGGTTTGGTAACAGGTGATTTTTTCTGCAGCTGGAAAGCCATACTAACAGATTTGATCCGTGTTATTTATTGTAGCACACCTGTCTCTGATGTGATTCCACTGCACTATATTTATGTAACACGAATCAGAGGGGTTGAAGTGTACTGCCCTCTGGACCCACCTCCACCCTACGAAACTGTGTGCAGCTTAAAAAGCTCTGAGCAGGTATGAGCCACAGGAGTTTAATGTCTGATTTGGTTTTTCCACTCTAAGGGAGAGGTTGCACTCAAGCATGGTATATGTACATCAGGAGGATACATTTGATTATGAATGTAAATTTCACCAAAGATTTTAATTAGTCACTTATCTGTGGAACTGTAAAGTTTTCTCCAGTTGGGAAACAACCCAGGCATAGGGAGAAGGAGGAGAAAGCAATGTGGAGCACACCTGTTGCTGGTTATTTAAAAAGAGCGCCTTGCTTTAGTTTGCTTACTCCTCCCATGAGGGACTAGGTCAAGGTTTTTGCATCACTGGCCATCCTTTTTCACTGGTGTTTTCAAAAGACAGGCACTTTTCATCAGAAAATACTGGGTAGGATAAAATTCACTGTGCACTGGCCTTGATTTTGCCATGGGATTGAAGTCATATCACACAGTCTCTCTGTAGTTAAGAACAGGTATTCCATTTCTAAGGTGGATGCTGCAGTTCTTAGAAATGTCAGAGAAAGGTGGTGACTTGTGATTTTTCAACTTTTGTATTCTGTTTCAGGGAGGTGCACTTCAAATAAATGGTGTGGAAGAGGTTGATTCAGGGGAAGTAAGTGACAGGCAGTCCTCTCAAGGTAAAAAGTAATTTTAATGTTTGTTCTAGAATGTTCCCTCCAACACATACAACTCAATGCAGCAGCAGCAGCATTAGTTCTTTGACAGACAGCCATCATACTCCAAACCAGAAATACAGAATCATGATTGTTTTGGGGTGGGAGCAAGGATTAATATTTAAAATGTTTAAAAGCACAGCAAGTTGTTTTCATGCAAGATACAGAAAGAAGGATATGTTTCCTTTTTAGTAACCTAAAAGTTATTTTTTGACACTATATCCATGTTTTAAGAAATTATGTCCACCTCCGGTGCTTCTCTTTGTTGAGTGTATGTGATGGGGCCTGTTAACATTTTGTTGCTGGTAAAAATAGGATAAGGATTAAGTATTGCAGTACTGTGTGGAGCTAAACTGGGAATTACTCCATTATCCAGCCTGAACTGGAAGAATTACTAAATAATTTCTGCATCCTGGTACGGGAGATAGCTAACCTTCTGTAAGAGACAACATCAGGTTTGCTCTGCACTGTTTTAGAAAACCATGCCTATGGCTCAAAGATTTTTTTAGCCTAATGTTTGTTGCAATGTAGGCTTGTGGCTGAACAGTATTAACTTCCAGCTTTTCCAGTACAGCCCATGAAATATGTTCCAGTTTTCATTAGGACTTGGCCATTGTGGCAAGATTGTCTCATTTGCGATATCCACACAACAGAGTAAAGACTGGGGCAGGGGGCAAGCCCCAAATCTTTTATTTGATTGCGGCCTGTCTTCTGTCAACCTATTTACTAAACTGTAAAAAAAGCTTGGGTTTGAACTGCATCAGTTGGAATTGTTCCAGTTATGTGGAGTCAGGGGAAAAAAAGAGTCTGTGTAAAGTCATACTTTAGCCAAATATCAGCTCTGTCAAAATCCCCTTAAACTCTGACCGTCTGCCTGAAACCTCTGAAAACAAGCACTTGGGTGCTTATGGTGTCTTGCCAGCTGTGATAATCAGAATGAAGCCTTTTGCTACAGCTCCTCTGGATTTCTTGCTCAAGGCTTTCTTACTGGTAAAACTCCTGTTGCTTTCTCTGAGCTCCTGTGCACAAACAAAAAGAGGTTATCAAATACAAGGATACACGTTAAAAAGTTATGGGGACTGGAAACTGGAAAAAATAGCATAGAAAATGCACTTGCAGGGAAGGACAGTCAGGAAAGTATTTTGTCTTGTTTTGTCTTGTTTTGTTTTGTTTTGAAAAAAGGCTCTGATATCACATTGTTTGAGGCATTTGTGTTTAAAAATTTCCTTTGGAAGAATCAGACCTACCTGAGCACACATGGCAAAGGGTACCCTCCTCTCTATGATCCTAACTGGTTTGTCCAGTATTTTTTAAATAAAAATATCTGTAAATAAACATTTAATTAACAGCCTGCCTGTTAAATTCTGATAAAAACAGAAAGTAAGCCTCTTAAGAAAGAAAATTAACCCTGCTGCTTCTTCTAGATGCCAGGGCTTCCTAGAGTTTAGGAAAAAAGAAATACTCGGAGCTGTATCTCTTCCTTTATTTAAATTCGGAGAGGTGTACTACATCTGACTGGAATGGAGTTAATTTCCTTCATAGGAGCCTATGGTGCTGGTTTGGATTTGTGACCTGGGGGGAGTGTTCCAGCGTTGTCACTGTTCAGGGACTGGCTGGGATCAGTCAGTGGTGAGTGACTGCTTTTGCATCACTTGTTTTCCCTTGAATTTCTTGGGTTATTACCCTCCCACCTCACTCCAGCTGTCCTTATCTCAGCTCATGAGTTCTGCCACTTCTGTCCTTCAGTTCTTCTCCCCATATCACTGGGCAAGAGGGAGTGTGACTGCAAGGGACTGAGTGCCTGCTGGGGTTAAAACACTGCAGGAGGGAAATACAAGGGGGGGCTCGTGTTGGAATTGTGGCAGAGGAAGTCTGTGGGCGGTCTCAGCTGATGCAGTGTAGCAGTCCATAAATAAAACTTGATCTTTCAGTTTATACTGGCAGGCTGCCATGCCAGAGCATTTGTGTATGATGCTGTGATTCCTTTGGCATCATCAGGGCTGATAACTGAGCATAGCTCCTAGTGGAAGTTAGAGCTGTGGACTACTCTGCCAGCAGAGTGAGGGGAATCCTGACTGCTGTCTGCAGGAGGAGCTCTAAAGATTCTCTGTGCCAGCTAAAACTGTTTTACTGACTTCATAATCACTCCTGTGAAGCAGAAAAGGATTTCCCCTGCTGACTGCAGTAGGCAGGCAATGCAGCATTTTGCTGGTGCTGTAGCTGCTCTGTATCATCACAAACTAGGTGTACGCATTTCCAGTTCACACCACCATAAGACAGTTATCTTTCTGAAACATTAATATTATTAAGGATTATCTTAAGATCACAAAATCTGTTGATTAATCTGCTTAAAATTTTTTAAAAATACCAAACAATCTCTCCAAAGTAACAGCAGCATTGTATCTCCAGGGCTTACTGCTAACACAGCTCCACTGGTGTTGAAAAGTTTAGATTGGTGATGGACTCTTTAATCCTGCATGACTCTTGGTCTGCCATATTTTGTTGCTGGGCCTCACCTTCTGATTTTCTAGGCTGGTACCTGTTTTATATAGGTTGTGTCACTCTTTCTTCTCTTTAGAGATTCTAATTTGCATTTGTGTAGACGATAAGGTGCTGTCCTCAACAAGTACAATCATCAAAACCTAAATTTTCTTGATGCTCCTGCCACTGCTGCATACCTGTTAAGAGTGACACTACAGGTTTTTGCTGTGTTCCGAATAAAAGCCTATTTACATTAATTTGGTTTTGTACTGGGTTTGCATGACCAAGTTTTGGTAGTGGCAAGGAAGCTGCTGGAAGGTTTGAAGCTTCTTCTATGCCTGGCAGAGCTCCAAAGATGGACCTGCTGCTAGAGAAGGCTGGACCAGTTAGAAATCATGGTAACACCTCTGTGACAGCATATTTAAGAAGGGAAAATAAGTTACTTTACAGATGTATTGGTGGTCAGAGAAGAGTGAAGTGAGAATATGTGAGATAAACAGTCCTGCAAATGCCAGGGCCAGTGGAGAAAAGGAGGAGCAGGAGGTGCTCCAAGTGCTGGAGCAGAGATTCCCCTGCAGCCCATAGTGCAGCCCATGGAGAGGCAGCTGTGCCCCTGCAGCCATGGAGGTTCACAGGGATGCAGAGATCCACCTGCAGGTCATGGAGAACCCCCACTGGAGCTGGTGTGTGCAAGAAGGCTGTGAACCCATGGGAGGCCTGTGCTGGAATGGGCTCCTGGCAGGGACCTGCACACCACTGGAGAAAGGAGCCCATGCTGGAGCAGGTTTCTGGGTAGGACTTGTGACCCTTTGGGGGACCCACGCTGGAACAGGACTGACCCCATGGAAGAGTGACCACACTGCAGCATTTTATGTAGAAGTGTTGCCTGTGGAATGGACTGAAGCTGGAGAAGTTCCTGGAGAACTGTCTCCAGTGGGAGGGACCCCATGCTGCAGCAGAGGAAGGACCCCTCTCCCTGAGCAGCAGCAGAAACCATGAACTGACCATAACCCACATTCCCTGTGCTGTTGCAGGGCAGAAGCCCAGGGGAGGGACGGGAAAGGTGGTTTTAAGATCTGTTTTACTTCTCATTATTCTGCTCATTTTTGAGTAAAATCAGCCAATATCCACGAGCTGAATCTGATAGTAATTGATAGTAATGATGATGATAGTAATTGATGAATGATCTCTCCCTGTCCTTATTTCAAGTCATGAGCCTTTTTCTCCCCTGTCCAGTTGCAGAGGGGTGTGGCTGTGATGGGTATGTGGCATCCAGTTAAGGGCAGCCAACTACAAATTTTTGAACTCCTGAATGATCAATAAAATTGTTTTTTTGTAATATGCCAGGTGCCACTAGATGGAGGTACAGAACCAAGCTTAGTGAGAAATGTACACAGCTGCATCCTGTCCTGTTCATTAAATTGCAGCACATAGTTTCACTCCTAGGAAAAAGAGTGGGAAGGATATAGCATATCACAAGAATGCAGGAAAGTATAAGTAAAGATTTTAATTTCTTTTTAAGGGCTGATCACTGATTTACAAGATCCCTAATTGCAAAAGGTGACCAATCTCTCTGTGTGATGTCGTATCTTGGTACAACTGCCTGTAAGCAGGAGGATTTGGGGCTCTGTGATACTTAGTTTTTTTGCCAATAAAGCTGGAGTTCCCTTCTCTCTGATCAGGTAGTTTAAGGTGATTTTTGTACTAGGGTGTACTAGACTGTAGTCTATTGGTACTCCAGTTGCATAAGGCTGAACAGGTTTTTGCAAACATTTTAACAATGTTTAGACCAATGTTACTGTTCAGTAAGTGTGGGTCTGTGCACGCATACATGCTCCTCTACACCTCTGTGACCTCTGTCATTACAGATTTGCAGATTTCCCTATTACAGATGGGGGGAAAAAATCAGTTTCTAATAATGGCTTCTACAGATTAGCTTTATTTTGACTACTGCTTTTCTGTTTCCAATTATTCAGCTGAAGAAATTCAGGAGCCTTCCAGCAGAGTGAGCCTTTCCCCTTCAAATGCAGGCTGTGTGCCTGCAGGAAGGAACAGAAGAGCCTTCGATCCCTTGTGGAAATGTTCTAAAAGTGACCCTGGGCTCCTGCACTGCCAGCTGCCTCGAGGTGACTCTGTTTTCTCTGCCAGTGATTGTGTAATGGTTCTTTGAAAGAACTTTTCAGCAGTTCGGTACATCGAACCTCGTACCTGCAGAAATCAGCTGCTGTTTCCCAACAGAGCACCTACATAACAGTACTCTGTGCTTTGCCAAACCTTCTCCACCTAACTCCTTATTTTGCCACTCTTCAGGTTTTCATATCTAGGAGCAGGGTCTGTAGCAAGGTCTAGGTATGAGGGAGGGGTAGTGGAAAATGAGGAGAGAGAAAACAGGATTCCTCGGTGCACTGACATCTAAAGTCTTACGAGTGCAGTTGTCAGTGTAAGCAATAAACCATAACTGGCTTGGGGATTTGCCTATACATTTGCTCCCCTTTTATCAAGCCTCATATTGTCAAAAAAAAACCCCTCAGAAACTCAACACAACCCATGGTGGAGAGTTGATGAAATTGCTTTGGTGTCAGTGATCTCATTCTGCTGCTGTGGGAAAACTGCTAATGTGACTACACAGTCTGTGATACTGCTGACAACCTTGAAAAACGCACCTGTCAGGTGTCTTGCAGTTTTTACGAGAGGATATTGGAATCTCAACAGGAGCTGCTGATACATACCAGCACTCAAAATGTAAGGGCCAATGGGGCATGTTAGTAACAGCCATTTATTTTGGATATTGGGAGCATGCCTGCCTGGATTACACTTGCTGTTTTTGTGGAATGTTTTCATGGCTCTGCTGTATCATGTGCTTTTTCTTGTCCTCCTATCAACTTCCACCACGGCAGCCCAGAGAATCTGCTGCTGAAGCAGTAGTTACATGACACAGAACCTATTCATAGCTGTGAAAGCGGAGTGCTTCCACTGTACAGAGACCCCATGTCAGGAGCATTTGGAAGCTTTAGGCTTGGTGTTCCTGAAGTTAGGTCTGAGTTAGTCACCAGTGCTACAGAATAGGAACTCACTGCAACAGAGGAATTTGCTTCGAGGTAGTGCTTTTCTTGCTGGGAAGTTTTGTGTCTCCTAATATTTTTTGGTCTGAAGCTGACATTAAAGAGCTTCTTGAATAAACTGTAGGTGTGGTTTTGGGGTTTTTTTGGTTTTTTATTCCTTTTAATGGGGTCAAAATTTGGTAACTTGTTTATACCAAAGGCAGTGAATTTTTCACCAAAGGCAGCAAAATTGATTCTGTATTGCCCTTTGTTTAGTCCTTGCAAGGTAATTTTGAATGTTTTGGTGTGGGTTAAATTGTTTTGGTTTTTCTCATTGAATTTCTACTTTGTAGTATTACTAGCTTCCAGCTTGGCAGGTAGTGATTTTCAGGTACAATTTGTCCTCCTGACTGCTAATAACTAAAAGTTATAAAGAGTTTAGGAGACATCATAAAATCATTATACCTTTATGTTTACATTAACACTCAACAGGCATTTCAGGTCTCTTCAGATGCCAAACAAGAGAAAGGAACCAAATGTACACAAAATGACAAAGAGCTTTTCAAAGGCGAAGAGTCCCTCCAGACGCTGACATGCAATATGCACTCAGTCATAGCTATGTATGACTGTTTTACAGGCATTTTGTGTAAATCTGATAGAGTGAGCCTTCCAAGCCACCCTGACCATGCCAGACTGTCAAGCTGTACAAGGTTAAAAAGGTTAAACCATGTACTGCATCCTCATTGAATAAAGAGAGGAATCTCTGGGAATACTGTGAACTATGCGGATTGTTTACTTGTTTTTTGTCTTCAGGGACAGTGGTCAGCTGTGAAACTGCAACACTCAATGATGTAAATCCACTGAACGCTGTCACCTTGCGGAAGAGCTCAGGAGCCAGAGCTTTGAGGGGAAGACCCCAGTCTCTGATAGACTATAACTCTTACATGGACACTAAACGGCGTGTGGCGTGGATCCTTGAGCAGTCCTGCAGCATGAGCCCAGACATACGTGACTTGGTGGAAAATATCAAGTCTGTTTTAAAATCAGATGAGAAACATATGGCAGAAGCTGTGACCAGTGCCACGTTCCTTGAGCAGGTAGTTTTATTACTTGTACTGCTCAGATGTTGCCCCTGGTTCGGAAGTATAAGTTTCCATTTGCCAGTCTGTGTGTCAGAGTTCTTGAACCAAACTGGCTTCCTTCAGCACTTCAGTTCCATGTAGGGAGTGTGTGAGAGGCTGTGACATTTTCTGCTCTATCACCTAGAAGCCAGAGTATGTGTGTATTTAAAAAATGAGTCAGTCTTCTATTGAGGAATCATGAACTGTAAATAACATAACAGCATTTTATACAGAGTGTGGCAGAAGAGAGGGAGAAGATGTTCTAAATAAGCATTTGCTATTGCAACCAGAAGGAATGGAGGATCACAAGGAAATTTTTATGTCAACCCACTAGAATTAACTTTTTTGTGATTGGCTTTTAGGATAAAAATAAGACCTAGTACTAAAGAAAGAAAAGCAGAAAATAGAAAATTTGTGCTTACATTAATGGAGTGAATATCCAGAAGTTTCAGACACTGCAGACTTCATCAAAACAATTGTTTTGGTAACTTACATTCCATTTGGGTAGATTCATGCACAGCACAAATGATTTGCTATGACAGCTGGTTTTGGTTTGTGTTCTCATGCAAAACGCATCAGTGTCATTTAGGCTCTGCAGATAAAGTGGGATTTCCCACTGCAGCCTTCAGGCAGCAAAAGCCTTGGCAAATATGACAGAAACAAGAGGGAAGAAGGCTCCTTAGAATTTAATTTATCACACAGGCCTGAAGGTTATTACAGTTCAGTGGCTTCTGCAAGGAGGCGACATTTAGGTTCCTTCTATAACAATACGAGACATGCCATAGGTTGGAGTGAGAGAATTCCTGTGCACCTTTAGTTTCCCCTCAACTAAACCAACCTAACAAAAACCTCACAAACAACAACAAAATTAAAAATCACCCCACTCCTTTTCCCTAGTAGGACTCCTTTTCCCATGCCTCCTTGGCAAATGCTAGGGGTTTTATAGCTTTTTAAATTATTCTTTAAACACAACAGACAACACTACAATTAGCTTCTTCCTAGTTGGGTAAAAAACTATTCTAATGGAACAAGAACCAGAAAACAAAACTGATTGAACTTCTCTCTTATTTTTAAAGGTGATGACAACACCTGCCCAGCAAGCCACATCATTGAGAGTCCATGTGTTGCCTTCTAGATTGTACCCTGGATTGCTGTACCTGGAGAGCTGTGGTGACCTGAGTACTTTCACCACAGAGGGAGAACAGCTAGCAGAGAGGAGAATCCAAAGAGCAGAACACGAACGGCCTCACAGTGTTATTGGTGTTGTCAGAGAAACTGTGCTTTGAACTGGCTTTTTAGTTATTCCTCAGCAGAACACTTCTGTCAGACATACACATACTGCAGAGGAAAATCATCTCTGGCAAATGGGTGGATGGGTTTGTCAATAATCACCTTCTTTTGTAATACTCTTATGCACAGACTCCAAAGGGGGAAGATCATTCTACAAAGAGCAATGAGGAGATTGAAAGCTGACCTTTACTGGGCTCTCAGCTGCAGCATATCTGTTTGTGATACATTGGTGCCCTGCATCTCTGTGAAGTTTGGCAGCATGTAGTTGTGGGGTATGCATCATCCTTGTGGAAGGAGCTGTCAAAAGCAGTATTGAAGAACTTCACAAGTTTTTGGCACTTTGGTTTAAATTAAAATCTCCTGTCATAAAATGGAGACATTCAGATATGAACTAAGTTAGTAGAAAATGCTGAACAGAATTCTAAAATTATTCTTTATAAAGAAAGGCCGTTGATGTGCAAACTGTAATAAAAATAAAATCTGTCTTGAAAAAGTGCTCTTTTCGCTCAGTGAACTTCTGTCTTAATGGCAGAACATTGTTTTTGTCCTAGTGATGGAACAACATCCAAATCCAAAAGCACAGGTGTTTTGCAACAGGTGATGATGGCTTGTTCCTGTCCTGGGAAGAAAGGCACTCTCTGGGTAGTTTCAATTAAAATGCTGTTTGTTACAGCAGGTGCTATGAACAAAGAAGCTAGTATAGCTAATTTCATTTTCCTTCGGGTGCTGGGAACCCCAGATTGTGCAGTATCAGGCAAGGCACAAGTTATGCAGATCTGACCACTTTACCCCATTCAGATCATCTGACATAATAAAAAATTTTCTTAGAAAACAACTCTGCTCATCACTTCTACAAACAAAAGGGCTGTTCACATGGGACCTTGCTGCTGCACATCTAGACAAAGGCAGGGACACACATGTACTGCTGGGTGGTATTTACATTTTGAGTACCACTGGGGCTGCCTGCAGGCTCCCTTCTTAAAATAAAACATGTAAATTTATTCCGTGGCCAAGGGATATCCCTGGAGGTCCATCTGTAGGAGCACCACAAAGCACAGCACAGGCCTGGCCCTACTCAGATAAGAGGCACATGGATCACAACTCTTCATGTACCATGATTTTAGGTCAGGATTGCTCCATGTGCTTCTGCACTGAACATTTATTTAAATTACAGTCCCAGCCCTGACACTGACACTGTCAGTCCATGCAGGTCACCAGCGTCACCTCTTCAGCCTGCAAGGCTCTACAGGGTGCTGGAAATGGGCTGGGGTCTGCCTGTCCTCTGTGTGGATCCCAACCATTAAAAACACTGAAGGAGGGGGCAAGAAACATGTCCTCTGTGTACACAGCAAATCTGCTGAAATTTTTGTCTGTACTGCTAAAATTAGGGTTTATGTTTATCCACAAAAATGCAGAAAAGTTTGTAACACAGAAATTGGTATGTACAGATAATGGAAAGAAATAGGAGGATGGAGGGTGGTACACAGGGGACTGCAGAATGCAGAAAGAAGCTCATCCTGTCTACTGCACCCTTGACCAGGGACTTCGCAATTTTTTCCATTTGTCATTTAAGCAACTAAGGTGAAATACTTCATTCTCTCATGTTGATGGTATTTCTATTTCATGTTATGAACAGCAACTAAGTGGCTGAATGCCCATGTTTAGTTTTCTTCTGAGTCAGCTGTGGTGTATATTGTCATTTTTGTGCTTTCAAAGTACTCTTGAGAAACTATAAGGCACAGAAAATCCTATGAAGCCTCACCTGAAGCAACAGTCCCTGGATGACTTTTTTTTTGTTGACTTTCAAATATGATCATATTTTTCATAATCTCTTATATCTTTATTTTATGATCATATATTTAAAAAAAATAACCTTAGCACAGGCAGTTCCAGGATTAATTCTAGGGACAGACATATCAGAATTCTACTTTTATTTATTGAAATGTTGTTACGTCTTTAATAATAAATCATGCTGATGACATTTAAAAGAAAACAGTGATTTCAGAAACTACTCTAAGTGTGAAGAATTGTTATCAAAGCCCCATTTATGAAAAAATCCTACTTAAAGTTATTCAGTCAAATAAATAATATTCCTGTCACAATTACAGTAGATTAGGAATCACTTTTGTTTAGGAGCACTAGTGTCATGTATTGCCTGAAAAGAATGCTGTTTGAAAAATAAAGGTAACAGTACTGCTTCATGCCTGCAGAAACATAGATAAGAATTACTCCAGACTAAGTGGCAAAAAACAAGTTCAGACACCTTCCAATTATGCATGCATTCAGCATTGGCAAGTAAGCCTCTAGGTCAGTATGAGCAAATTCTCAGCCTTGTCTGAGGTATTTTTGTTTTGTAGTTTATTGTTGCAAATCTTACAGACATTAGCGCTCTGTTAAATAAAGGAATGTAGCACAGTAAATACATCACAACAAAATAACTGGCCAGAAACCCCTTACCCTATCCCATCCAAAGCAAAAAGCCCACTCTTCTCCCCTCTGTCTCTCCCCCAAATCAAACCAGCACAGCTTCATTAGAGAGGTCAGAGACCTGTGGCAGAAAACATCAGAGTAATTACATTCAGTAGATGTGCAATATCAACATTCCAGGCTCACATATATTTATATATATATTTATATTTTTATATAGAGATCATTAAATGTTTACAAAGAACAATATTGTTACAAATACAATACTATGCTTTTCCCAACGCTTTACAATAATTTCCATTCATCCTCTTTACAGAACAATAGTACAACTTCATAGTCTAGGTACTGCGCTAAATATATACAAGAGATCTCAACCATGTTGCTGTCTTGAGAAATACATTTCTTTTAGAAAAGAAGGAAAGCTAGCAAACCTGGAAATCCAAACTGAGACTCACAAGATTCAAAACAAACATGAAACTTCTCAAAAATAAAAAATACAAGGGATGTTTCATCCTTAATGTAAACACTGAAGAGTTAATTAGACTGTATGAAGCAGCAAGGATGAAAGAAAAAGAATTCAGGTCTGTCACTGAAGAAGGAATGTAAACCACTGAAGGAATGTTCCTTTACATCTGTTAAAAATCCCCATATCTGATCTATCAAACCGCTGCAACAGTCTAGAGAACAGCCAGCTTTCCCATTTGAGTTCCATTTTCTTGAAACTCTGTTTAGAGAGTAAAATGGGATTGTTTACAAGACTGCTCTCAGAAGTGTGCACACACTATGGACCTCTCAGTTTAGAAATTTTATGCACATACTGTAACTGAAAAAATGAGATTTTTTTTTTGCTAAGCTCTGGTCCTGCAAGCATTCATTTGCTTAATTTTAAGCACCTATTTAGGATGAACAGTAACTTCACAAACCCCCAGCTGTAAGATTTCCAAAGAAACAGTGGTTTCTTCTCTTAACACATTTGCATGCTCAGATTTTCATAATTTCCCCGTGAAGTGAGCTAAAGACTTCACCACATGGGCTAGACAGAACCACAGAAACAAGTGAAGTGGAGGGCATACACATAGCAGGAACCAGAAGCATGATAACTGTGTCTTCAAGAGTTCACTAAGTTTCCTCAGGCAATTTATGGAAAGGCTGCACTGTATAGAATCTTCTAAATTGTACATGGTTATATACCATATTTACATTTATTACTATATATATGGAAAGTTCTAGAAAAAAGGTTCAAATTACCATAAACCAGATGTCTACAGTTAAACAATATACTCACAAGCCATTAATTATCTTGTTGCATCAGTGAGGCAGCAGAGTTAAGTACTAACCTGGAATACTAACACCATTCTCTTGTGCAATCTGATATTCTGGAGCCTTGGATTAAATTATATAACAACAATAAATGCAAGTAAAATCAAGTCATTGTACATTAATCTCAACACTAAAACATATCCCCTTACTACAACAGTTTATGCACCACTTCATTATGTCCCTTAAATACCTGCTTCCCATAGAAATACAGTTCATCCTCTAACTCTGATCAGGCCATGGTCATCCATGACTTTAGAAAGCCAAAAAATGGACTCCTGACAAGAGCGCTCAGTGGTTCTCAGCCGTGTTTGCAACAAGTGCACATGCACACACCCACTTCCATGAATCCCCATAGCAATGTCTAGGATCATCACTGGACTGCAAGCAACGCTTACATTGCACAGCTCACGTCACAACAAGTGAGACACAAGTGACTATGAACAACACCGCATTTGCAAAGCAGAAGTGGCATGTGGCAGTGTGTTGTCTGCTCTTGTTTTCATCTCACTGAGCCTTTCCATCACAGCAAAACACAGCACAAACTGTTTGTTTAAAAGAAATCAACATACTAGCCTGGACTAAACACATGGTTCAACTTCAGTATAAACACCAGTATACAGTCCTGAAAAAAAGTAACTACAGAGAATGTAGAATTCTCTCACTAGGAAGAAAAGACACTGCTTCTTTTTATTTTGAACCCTCTTAAAAAAACCAAAGGACCCAACCCAGCCCCCTTTTCCCATTTTGTCTCTAGCATGCAACTTAGAGGGTAATCAAATACAAGATTTCATACATCCCTACAGTTAATCATCTTCATACAAGTGCATATAGTACACACATATCTCTTTTAAGTGCCATATATATGGGAAAAAATCACAAGCTAAATTATATAACAAAATAAATAAGTTTATTCCTGCCTCATCCTTTCAACTGTTACCTACATATCATGAACTAAATAGGAAGTCAATAAAATTAGACAGGTCTTTGGACAAAAATATATGTTAAAACTGGCTCAGAGAACAAAATTACTTAGAATAGTCTGCAGATCTCTTATATTCAAACTTCATAAATAGGAAGCACAATTTTAAAAATGTCTATATACACTGGCACACATGGCTATGTGCACCAAAATCGGAATTAAGAGCCTAGAAAAGTGTAGCTATTCAGCAGATCCCCTCAATATTTTTCTTGTGGCTATTTAAAGATTCTCCCCCCCACTTCTTTAACCTCTAAAATCAGGAAGGGACTATAAAACACAAAGCTGAAGAAAACTAGGAGATAGAAACCTGGGGGCAGAGAGAGGGAGGCAGCTGTAAAAAATGCCTCCCAAATTTCTTAGTGTAAGTAATGCAAGAATAACATGCTTCAGGAACATATGGAGTATCTTTTGGTGTCCTACTATCATGAAGAACAGATGACAGAGGGGAATTAAAAGGTGTGTATTTGGACAATTCATTTTACAACAGCAGCATTTACTGAATCTTCATAAGCAGGCAATTTTTCCTGAGGGCAAAATAATCCTTTTGGTATTCTACTTTCCCCACAGACACAAATCTTTAGTACTGAGCTTGGTGCCTGCGAGAAAACATGGCAGGAGAATCAAAGTCACAGGCAGGATATCCAAGGGAACACCTTTTACCCTATACTTCTATCTATTTGGTAAAGTAATTTTTCATTCAGCAACATTTAATTTACTCCGTTTGTAAAATTACAGCCACAGAAATAAAACTGATTATGTAGCATGAAATAGAGCCATCTGTGAATACTGCTGTAAACTATGCTGCTGTTATTCTCCTGTTTTGCATGTGGAGCTGCATGAAGTTTCACTTGTAAAAAGATGCAACCAAAATAGTTCCACAGGTATATTTTGCCCCTTACCAAAATGGTGGGAAGAAGAGGGAAAAGGGATGAAGGAGAGAGTAACAGTGTATTTGTGTCTGTGATGGGGGGAGAGAGAAAGAAATGTCTTTGCAGACACAGCAATGCAGCACTAGAGAGACAAGCACTAATGAGGAAAAAACATCTTCCATGCACACTGTGGTGGTGAGGTGTCGGCTTCAGATGTAAACTGGTTGCTCTTGTGCAGTCAACAGTCTGTACATAGCAGCTGGCATAGTCTTCATATGGATCTAGAGGAAATAAGCCAAATTAATCCAGGTTCCTAAACATGCATACCTCACCTGAAGGACCCAGATAAGGTCACACAAGGCAGGAAAAAGGATAAAACTTGAGAGTTTTCATACCCTTATTAAAGTATTGCAGGTGATGATTTTATGAAAAAATATGTTTAGTATTGATGAACCATCTAAAATTGTCCAGGTCATATTTTCAAGGTATGGTTCTTCTAAAGCATAGAAGTATGGGGCAAATAATGAAAGACATGGTGCACAGGCTTGCTCTCACTTCAGCTTTTTAGGCTTGATTAGCAATGGGCTAATAGAGATAGAACAGAATTCCAACACAGTTTGAGTTGGAAGGGACTTTTCAAAATCATCTTGTCCGAACTGCCCTGTTGCAGGTATCAACAGTTTTCACTAGAACAGGCTGCTTCGAGCCCTATGCAACCTGGCTTTGAACACTTCCAGGGATGAGGCATCCACAGCTTCTCCAGGCAATCTGCTCCAGTGGCTCACCAACCTCATAGCAAAGGATTTCTTCCTATGCCTGATCTAAAAATCTACTCTCTTTCAGTTTAAAACCATTGCCTATTGTTCTGCACTGGAGACCCTGATAAAAGCCTCTCTCCATTTTTCTTAGAAGCCCATTACACATTGAAAGGCTGCTGTCAGGTCTCCCTGGAGCCTTCTCTTCTCCAGGCTGAACAAAGAAACCCCTCTGAGCCTTTTCTCACAGGGGAGGTGCTCTAGCCCTCTGACCCTTTTCATGGCCTGCATCTGTATCTGCTCAAGCAGGTTCATTTGTTTATGCTGAAGGCCCCAGAAGGGGGGGCCTTCATTGTTATGATGAAGTCCTGCACACAGGACTCCAGGTGGGGTCTCACAAGAGCAGAATATGGAAAGGAAAATCACCTCCCTGTTGGCCACACTGTTTTTGATGCAGCCCAGGATACAACTCGCTTTTTGGGTTTCAAGTGTTCATTCCTGGCTCATGTCCAACTTTCCTTCCACCAAGTTCCTCTCTTCAGGGCTGTTCCCAATCCCTTTAGGCCCAGTTTCTATTGATGTAGGAGATTGCCCAGACCCAGAGGCAGGACCTTGCACTTGGCCTTGCTGAACTTCACAAAGGTTACACGGGCCACTCTTCTAGCCTGTTCAGGTCCCTCTAATGGCATCCCTTTCTTTAAGCACCACTGATCATGATGTCAACTTCAAACTTGCTGAGAGTGCACCTCATTCTCACTGTCCATGTCACTGATGAAGACATGACAGATAGAATGCTGGTCCCAGTACAGTCCCTTGAAGGACACTGCTCATTACTGATTTCCACTGGTTGTTACTGGTAACAGCAATGAACTCTGCTATACTGCCCAGACACGTTGCTGGTTCTTACCTCACCAACAGCATTTGAGAGGATGTGAACAATTTTCTCATGGGGTGTTGCTACAACGCTCTGCCCATTGATTTCAATGATCCGATGGCCAACACGCACACCTCCTCGCTCTGCAATGCCTCCTCTCATAAGGCTACAGATCTGCAAGGGAGACCACAAATTTATCATGGGCTGGACAAGGAACAGAGACTTTTGACTACCCGTTTTTTGCCTGCAATATATGAATTAACATTTAAGTGCAGACTTGTAACAGCAAATTCTAAGATGCAATCTATCACTGACTCCAAAGCAAAATTTGTTAATGACGAGTAGCTAATGGATATTCTCTTCCAAAAGCAGAACAAACTGTCACAAAAGGCTGTTTGTGTTGTACATTACATGTCTTTTGGTTTGGAAATTTGAGTGTATGAAGGACCTCAATTTAATAATGTTCATTAGGCAGATACCTTACAACAAAAAGGATCAAGAATAGGCTTTTTCTTTTGAGATCATGCAATGGCTTGGCTAAAGACACATATGATGCATGCTGAAAGCAGACTCTTCCACACATTTTTGGTTTTTTAAGCTGAAACAACTTTTTTATTCCTCTGACTGTAAATTTGTGAATAAGTGGAGTCAAAGACAAAACCTCTTATTAACACAACTTTTACATCTCAAACTTGACAAATGCAAAATCCTGCTTGCTGTAAGGGAGAAAACAGCAGTTTCCCTCTTCTCACACTGAAACTTGACCACAAATGGAGAGGAAATTTCATGTGTGTTAAAGCTTGATCAGAACAGTGGAAGCTACTTACGATCCCATTCTGCACACTGAAGCCCAGCTGATATCTGAGGTCTGGTCTTCTGATCAAGACTGTGGTTACTGGAGGACATCTAACTATGTTCAGTTTAACCCGGGCCTGGTTTTTCAAACCCTGGAAAAAAATACCAAACTGAGAGTTAAACATATAACATGAGCAGAACAAAAAAAAAACCTTGTTAGAATACTGACATGGGAGCAGCCTTGAATAAACAGATCTTTGTATGCATTGTACCAGAATCTGATCACTGAATGCCAGACACAAACAACAGAATATTTAGTGAGATAAGAGATAAAACATCAAATTTTTCTTGCCAAAAATCTGGCACAGTTGTGTTAGGAAAACTAGATTCCTGTTGGCAGTTTCTTCATTTGATAACAGAAATCATACATAAAAGGATATTAAATCAGCTCAGGGGGTCCCAGGAAGACGGAAGAGACGAGGATCTGACTCCATGTTTCAGAAGGCTTGATTTATTATTTTAATGTATATATATATTATATTAAAGTATACTAAAAGAATAGAAGAAAGGATTTCATCAGAAGCTTGCCCAGAATAGAAAAGGATGGAATGAAAATAAAATCTTGTGACTAACCAGACAGTCTGAGACAGCTGGACTGTGACTTGGCCATTAATTAGAAACAACCAACTCAAAGATGAGCCTGTTGCATTCCACAGCAGCAGATAATTTTTGTTTACATTTTGTTCCTGAGGCCTCTCAGCTGCTCAGGAGAAAAAATCCTAAGGAAAGGATTTTTCATTAAACATGTCTGTGACACTCATGGATGCATCACATCAGGGCCCATGGATGTGTAGATTTTGAGTTTGCCAAGGTGTTTGCCTTAAGTAACTCAATTCTCTTTGACCAAGGGAAAATATTCCTTCCAACATTTCTTTACCCTGATTTCCTGGGTCAGAGATTCCTGAGGGCTGGTCTTGACAGCAAACACCAGTCAGGCACTGTTCAGTAATTCTGCTTTGTCTGTGTCCTCTGTCACCAGGGTGTTCCCTTCCTACAGTAACAGGTCCACATTATCCTTTGTTTTCCTTTCGTTGCTGATGTATTTGAAGAAGCCCATCTTGTTTTCCTTGACATCCTCAGTCAGATTTAATTCCAAATGGGCCTTGGCCTTCCTTGTCTCAGCTCTCCTTAGTCTGACAACCTCTCTATATTAATTCCAAGAGGCCTGACCCTACTTCCATCTCCTGTGTATTTCCCTGCTCATGCTTAAGTAATGACAGAAGTTCTTCCTTTACCCATGCAGGTCTCTTGACCCCTTGTCTGACTTGCACATTGGGATGCGTAGCTCTTGAGCTTGGAAGAAGTGATGCTTGAATATCAACCTCCCCTGCAGGGCCTCTTCCCATGGGATTCTATCAACATCCCTACAGAGGCTAAAATAAGCTCTCCTGAAGCCCATGGTTACAGTCTTACTTGCTCACAGGTTGGCCCCAATCTTCACACCTCCAACAAGCCCTTTCCTGTTTGTTGGGTGAGGTCATGCAGCACACCTCCACCAGATGGGATCCTCCACCATCTGTGACAGGAAGATATCACCAGTGCTCTCCAGGAACCTCCTGGATTGTTTGTGCTTTGCTGTGTAGCTTCTCCCGAAGATGTCAGGGTAGTTAAAGTCCCCCACAAGAACCAGGGCCTGTGACTTCAAGGCTGATGTGAGCTGTCATGTAGAAGGCCTCATCCATTATCCTGTAGCACACACCCACAAGTGTCACCCTTACCAGTCTGCCATTTTATCCTAACCTTTAAATTATCTACTCATTCATCATCTACACCAAGATAGAGGTTGATACATTTGAAGTACTCTTCCTCTCTTCCAGCTGAGTTATATCACATTCACCATGAACTCCTTGCTACTAGAAAAAAATTGAATGAGAAAAATTTATTTTTACTGTCAGAGTGGTAAAACACGTATTACCCAGAGAGGCTGTGGAGCATCCAGTCTTGGAGTTACTCAAATCCTAATGGGCACAGCATTAAGAAGCCTGCTCTATTTTGAACCAAAATGTTGGTCTAGTCCAGCTACAGGAGTGACTGCCAGACTCGAGATTGTGTTCATATGGCTCAGTGAAAACAAAAATGTAATAAACCATAAATAAATGCCAGCTTGACCCTTTGTACAACTTCAAGTACTCAGAGCTCTTGGAGATTGTTAAGAGAGATTTTTGAAATTATTAATTCACACAAAATATAAGCCATAAATCCATCTATAAAAAAAATTCACATAAAGAACTAAATGCTTTCTAAAAAATACAGCAACTTTCAGCTTGCTTAATTAAACACCTGCCAATTCCAGTATCTGCTTCTAAATTCCTTTCATACATACAGTAGAAATCTAGGTCCCACTGCAATCAAAGTGTCAGACACTGACTTCAAATGATTAATTCTGGAAAGTAGTGTCTACTGTAGTTAAGGTAATATACTGAAGTCTTTACATAGAGTTTACTACTGCTGATTCTGTTGAGCTGAGCTCCAGATTCAGCAGTGACTTAAGTAACTAAACTGGCATCCTGGCATGATGAACTACCTTGAAGTCTGTTTTCTTGTCAGTACCTTAAACTGGATGTAATCAACATTGGGTGTAAACAGCTGTCCCCACAGTGCTGAGCTCAGCTTGGCTCATTCTTGAAAGTTGCTGCAAGACAATGAATGGGTGTCTGACCACAAAACGACAAAGCTCATGGCTGTGGGAGCTGCATGTACTCCACACTCAGGAGAAAGAAGATCTGAACTCCACCTCCTCCATAACTATGGACTCCTCTCCTCCAGTGAGGAATCAGCAGTGTACCTCACAAGCTCAAGGGCCATTCACTTTCTATAGGCAGATCTTCACAACACCACATACTGCAGAGAAGAGGGACTTCTCAACTTGAACTACACTGTGGGCACAATGTTTATGGAAAAGTCTAAGGGGCTTTTGACTCAGCATTCTAATCCTGAGAGGTGAGAGTCATGCAGAGTACTGGGGATGCCCATTTCTAAGAGGAATTTAAATGTGTAACTTCAGTCATCTGAATTCATTCAGGGTACATGCGCAGAATAGATTTGATACTGTCATGCCCTTACCTCCCTGCTGAATGTGCAAGTTACTTACATGTATTCCCTGGGGCAAAAAAATAATGTCATCCCTAATGAAAAATCCTTTTAATTTTACAGAAAGTGTATATATTTCAGAAGTGGGTGATCTTCAGAAGTATACAGACTGGTAACATAAACTGATCAGAAACAAAAAAAATTGTATTTTCACCACCTTTCTTTGTTTATCTAGTTCCTGAGTATATTTCTGATAGTAGCCAGTACCAGATGCTTTGACAGAAGTAGCATAATCCTATTAGGGAACAGTCACTACACATGGAAAGCTTCTTCCAAGCTCCATCAGTTTGCAATTGGTTTATGGCAAATTAGCAGCAGAGATTACATCCATAATACTGAATTATCTTGTTTGAAGTGCTTGTGACATATGTTTATCCACATAATATTATCATCTTTTCATAGGAATCCTTCCAGCATGCTAAGGAAATCTGAAATTTGGCATATTTCCACCACATTTAATGATCTGCATTTAGGTCATTCATATACATATTTGTTTTCAAAAGTGCTATATGAATAACTCCAGATGTGTGGTTATGAAGATCTGCAAACATACAGATTATCATCTCTTTAGAAAGACAAAATAAGGCTGGCAGTTCCTGCGGAAACTGCGGTATCAGGGAAGAAGTAAAAGGCCTGCAGAAGCTGGAAACAGCAAAGCTGGTTGGTTCTGTATTGACAAAATACTGATGAGCACAATAAAATCTCCATCTGAATAAGGGAAGTACAACTTATCACAGTTTTAGAAATAAAAATTATGTGGGATAGGAAGCAATTACAAAGAGCCTAAATTTGCAGGGTGTTTTGCTTTGATGAAGCTGGCACAAAGATATTTAATACAATTATTTTCTTCCTTTCTTTACAGATTTAAGACTGGTTTTGCCATATTTTCAGTTTGTCACACATGCTGTCATTTCTACTCACTGAATCTAAAATTTCTGGTTCAGTGACCTATGTATCTATTACTCATCAGAACTCAGCATTAACATTTTGGGAAGCCTGAATGGGAAGTCTTTATAACAAACATCTCAGCTCAATTATTAAGAGATAATCCATGAAAGAAAAGAAATAGTTTGTACTTTTTTTTAACATGGCAAATTTATCTTGTAAATGGAAATTTATTTTTCAATTTAAAAAAATACAAAGTGAAAGAGAAATTTGCATAATACAACTTGTTACCAAAAAGTTGCCTAAATGAGTAAGTCTAACAGGTACATTGCTAAAAGTCAGGGAAGAATGCTGGTATAATGTACCACCAGCATTACATTATGTGTCTGTACGTGATGATCTGCAGAGCTAGGCAGGACCATTTCAACAAATAACTAATTTCAACAAATAACTAATAAATAACTAATTAACTTCAGAGTGTCTCAAACATTCTCTAGTGATGCATCTTTCCCACTCTTTGAACACTGATGTTGAAATACTTATTCCTTTGTATGCTACAGCTGCTCTAGGCACTGTTCAATTCCAGATGACCTGCAAGCTTCTCACTGTCACATACTTTTCTGACAACTAGAAGAAAGCTCTTCCAATTAAAATGCCCCACTTATGCAAGTGAAGAAAAGAACCAAATAAGCAAAGCACTTTGAAGTAACTTGGGCAAAGATGCCACAGAGGGTATGTCTTAAAGTTTAAAAGCTTTAAAAATAGGTATAAACAAACAAACAAAAAAGCATTTACTCTATTTCATCCAAATACTAAGAAGTATTTGACATCTAGTAAGGCTTACGACAATATTAGGCACCTGTGCCTCCATTTGTGATATAAGATTTCAATATATTGTGTACCTGATAATATCTTCCTTCTGCACAAAATATTCCCTTGTGAAGTTGTGCACAGAGCCCTGGGACACAAGTAAATAGCACAGCAGTCTGGAATGGCACTGGATGTTGTCATTCTGGACTTGATCAAGACTTTGACGCTGCCTCTCAAGATAACCTCATAGCCAAGCTCAGGAAGTGGATGGTGAGGCGGATTGAGAAGTGGCTGAATGACAGTTCAGAGGGTTGGGATCAGTGGCACAGATCTATTTGGATGCCTGTATCTAGCAGCATCTCCCAAGCTTCAATACTGGGCCCAATCTTATTTAACCTATCATCAGAGATGGAGTGCCCACTGAGAAAGCTCACTGATGACACAAAAACTGGGAGGAGTGGCCGATACCCAAGCGCTGTGCAACCCTTCAGAAGGACCTTGACAAGCAGGAGAGATGTGCAGAAAGGAACCTTCTGAAATCAAACAAGAGCAAATGCACCTGGGGAGGAATAATCCCAGGCCCCAGCACAAGTTGTCCATGAGCTAGCAGTGTGCCTGTGTGGCCAGGAAGGCCAATGGTGTCCTGGGGTGCTTCAGGAAGAGCACTGCCAGCAGCTCGAGGGAGGTGATCCTGCCCCTCTGCTCAGCCCTGCTGAGGCTCCTCTGGAGTGCTGTGTCCAGTTCTGGCCTCCTCAGCACAACAGGGACATGGAGCTCCTGGAGCAGGCAGGTCCTGTTGAGGGCTATCATAGGGGATTGGTGCACTTCAGCTTAGGAGGAAAAGGTTTACCGTTGGACTCAATGATCTCAGCGGTCATTTCCAATCTAAAATTGCCACAGTTCTGTGAAAGGCTCAGGGAGCTGGCCCTGCTCAGCATCGAGAAGAGACAACTGAGAGGGGACCTCATCAATGATATTATATTACAACACTTTCATTGGTCCCAGACAGAAAATTGGTGCAGCATAATTCACACTATTTTTTCAGATCATGAAATGCAAACTGCTATGCAAACATTTGGCAAGAATTTACTTCAGTTTTATACTTTCTGCTTTTCAATTATGTCTCTTTAAAATATGTAGCTTCCAGAAACATTTTCCCTACCTTTATAATGCTCTGACATGTTGAGAGTGGTAAACCAACCAAGCTGGTCCCATTGATTGACATGATCTGGTCCCCTATGTTCAGCTTCCCAGACTTCTCTGCCGGTCCTCCATGCATCATGTTGGCTATGATAACGGTAGGCAAAATGGATCCCCAGCCAGACTCCACAATCACCACACCTAGAATTTCTCCCTTTTGCTTTTCAATGTAAACCTGTATAGTAAGAAAAAGTATTTAAAAAAAGAGTTTCTTTTACACCCATGGAACTAATAGCATCCCCGTCCAAACGTTCACAAACCCAACAAATATACCCCTTTTCATTTGCAACTTGCCTTCCTAATTCAAAGGCAAAACAAGATAGGGTACATGTTTTACTACCTTTCATTTGCATTCAAACATTAAATGACACACAATACAGACTCAGTGCTGAACACCCCTCAGAAGTAATTTCTGTTTATGAAAAGAAGAAATTCCAGTGAAGGAAACCCTGGTGCCATGGGCTTGGTGGACAAAGCTAAATAAGAAGAGACTGCACGACTTTACAACGTTGTATTGGAAAGACATTACCTGTGTGTTCCAGTTGCACACTGGTTCATTTTTATCAAGCCAGCTGCAAAGCCTTCTGGCACACACAGTTATTTAAAACCTGGAATCAATCATGTTCATAAACACTGCTGCTTCTATAAATTTTATGTTGTTCACTGTAATTTTTTTTATTGTATTAATCTGTTAATCTGCTTTAAGTTCGCATTCAAACATGTCTGAAAATTGCTTGGTAAAAAGAACAGAAACAGATGGTAAATCAGTTGACTGCAGATAAATTTGGGGTTCACTGTTTGCATTTGAAACAGAACTGATGACAGGGTGGTCTATTAGGGAGGATATTCTAGATCAACTGAGATAATTTATAGGAAGTATAAATGGTTTTTTAGTTTCTGCCAACACAGGCCTGCAACTGATAAAGAGCAACTGAATATTTGTGGGGAAAAAAAAAAAAAGATACATACATCTTTGCAATTTTCAGATTTGGAGAAGTGAATCAGATCATCATTGTACATGTCCTGGGTATTAAGCAAGTCGCTATATTCCTTCTGGCTAAGGTCTTCTGGGTTGATTCCATTTGCCCTCAAAAATTCTTGGTAGGCCACACTAAATGCTTGACCTATGGACTGTGCAATCAGCTGCGCCTGTAGCAGTTCCCAGAAAAGGGAAAAGAAAAGAAAAAAGTGAAACATTCTGATGCTCATGTCCACTGACAGTTTCTGTTACAATCACACTGTAAAATGGATCATCCAGTTGATGAACCTACAAGTTACTACACTCCAGTCTAAAAAATATTTGTGCCTTACAAATTAATTTTAAAGACCCACAAAATCTCAACACATTCAGCTCTGCCATGAATCTAGCTCAGTAAGCAATTATAAATTACAAATATGAGAAAGAAAGACATCCTTTCACAGGTAAGAACTGCTAATGTAAGTGTAGAGATAGAGCCACTGCAGTGGCTGTGGGTTGCACCTATCATTCCTCCCACACATGCTGCTCCCAGATGGCACTCCCTTCCAGCAGAAGCAATGTCATTCTCTGACAAGCAAGCAATGAAAAAGAAAATGTCAACTAGGAAACACACAACCACATTTAAAAGGGTATTTCCAGCTTTTCCTACCATCCTTTACAACACTGACAGTGACTACTCCTATCTCAGTCTCAGACAAAAAAGGAAATAGGCAGCAACTAGAGACCAGATCAGGCCCTAAAGTAACTGCAAATGGTCATATGCATCTCCTCCTTCATCCTGCTAGTACCTTCAGCCCCTATCCCCTACACTTATTTCCCTCCTTCCAACTCACACGATCCTGGGAGTTCTCTACCTCCTTCCTACTCATTCTGTCCTTTGTGAGCACCCTCTTGCACCAGCAGCTTCTCAGAGTCTTGTCTGCACCCAAAGCCACCAAATGCACCTCTCACTACACTGCATTGCTCCCACCATGAGCGGTTTGATTCCTGCAGCTGTGGGCCTGAAACTGGGCAGCAGGCAGATGTGGGGAAAGCTCTGTGCCAAGCAAGGCCAGAGGGATGCCCACCTTTGACACAGCAATCATGGTCAGGCAAATAAATGGCAGGAGAGCAAAGCACAGCATGGTGCAGAGTACTGCTTTGTACAGGTGGAGAGATTCACCCAGTGAGCACTGTGTGGGGCACAGGAGGTGGCTGTGGTGTGCATTGGAACACAGGGCTGTCTATGGCAAAGACAGGGAAGAGAAATAGAGAGCTCCACAGTTCACAGTGGAGGCCTGACAGAGTACTGGTAACGAATGAATGCTGCTCAAGTGTACTTTTATACAGTCTGATGGCCATTTTTAAAGTCCAGTTTGGTCCCTAATAAAGGAAAGGTTCCCAACACAGAAATAAAAATGTTGTATCTTAGCTCAAACTAGCACTAAACCTGCTGATGAGAACAGCATGATTGCTGGTGCTGAAAAGACCAATATGTAGACCAGTAGTATATTACCAAAGCTAAGATCAACCTAATTTTGACAGCAAGGACAGCAAGAAAATGGGAAAACTGCACCTCCATAACTCAGTAATTTAAGTGAAGAGTGCAGACTTTACATTCATACACACGCATCTTCACTCCCAGAAAGAGATCAGCTCCCGCTTAGACACCCAGCATTTGGACACATCACTAAGGTTCAACTCATTTAAAGGTACACCTCTAAATAGCTGAAAATCTGGTGCTGTCCTCTTTAGACAAAGACTCATCCAAGCAGAGACATGTTCTGGCCAACACCCACTCACAGGCTTACAGCATCTGTTTCACTTACTGTGTAGATTCTGCCAAGTACCCAGCCATCCCAGAAGAAGAAAAGACAGGTTTTATAATATAAACAGGCCACATGACTTCACTGGAGGTACAAAATCTTTGAAGCTGCCATTTTGCTGCTGCTACAGTCCTTCCATTCTGACTGTTAGTCACTTCAAAATTTGAGATAAATTTGGCAAGTTACCTGTAAGCTACATACCATGACGAAGGAGAGCTGATATAATCTGTAGTTTTTCAGCATATTTTCCCCATCAATGAGCAATGCTTTTATTGGATCTACAGGCATTTTACAAGCCAGCTGGATTTACAGGCACAGAGAAGATCACACAGAATACAAATACAGGCTGATCTAAACAAACCATAGACTGGGAAGTTCAAATTTTAGCTAGCCAAAGTATTAACAGCAGCCTAGGAAACGGATCTGGAAAGCATGGATCATGCAAAGGGTCAGACCACCCCATAGTAAAGGAAAATAAGCCCAAGACTCTGGCACCTGACAGTTTGATTTCTGCTTTTTCAACTGGCCAGTAAAAGAGCACACAGTGTCCAAACTTGTGACTAGAAACACAGGAACAGCAGCCTCAAAGTGGGTAGCATGTCAAATGTTATTAAGCAAAAAATACATTGGTTACTGTATTTCACACCAGATTCTTAAAAGGCTTTACAAAATGGGTTGACAAAACATGTTATTTTGTGGAAATAATCCAGAATTTTTATACGCTGTCAATTTTGGTCCAGGATTACTTTCATCAGTGCTCATCCTCACTTTTTAACTTCAGCATTGGGTCATGTATACACATTCATGTGCAATAATATATTCAGATAATATATTCAGACAGAGGTTTAGAGCAGATTACATTAAATTATTACATAAAATCAGCTCCTTATTCAAGAAAACCTTCCCATCTCATAGTCCTCGCTGTTCACTGTAGTTTGGAAGACATGGAAGATACTGGTATTCTTACTTACTTCTCTTCAGTATGTTAGTTTCCCAGATTACTAGGGCTAACTTGACTATGATCCTAAAAACTGCATATCTAATCACTTCAATCTAGTAAATTTGATTTTACTTTTCAGTTACTGAAAGTTACTTTTAAAAAGTACATAAAATCGGCAAGTTATAAACACTGATTGTGAAGACAGGAGATCAAGACCTGTGTAAAGTAACTTAATCCTGTGTAAAGTACCTTAACTGTGCCGTTGATTAAAATTTAGTCATTTATGTCTCTATTCAACATATTTTGGATTGCTGAAATCACAAACTTTCTTTGCTGGCTTTTTCATATGATGACAGTAACTACAGCCCCTATACAAAACACCTGAAAAATAAAAAATCATCTTTCTTGTATGCATCAGTGATTGATCCTCAATGCAAGACTTGGGATTAGAATTTCCCTATGAAAATAAGCCTCTCTGATAGACTTTCCCTCTCCTATGCAAAATTTGAGATGGTATTTGTAACTGCAGCAACTGGACCCTGCTATCACTGTTACTGGAAGGCACTAAAGAAACTTTAAAAAAGTAAGCATTTCTACAAACACCAACTTCCTGTGACATGTCATGTCCAAACATATAGATGGCAGGCAAGTTCCTCTGCTTAGATGAAATACTGGGTCCAGTTAAAAAGCAAACTGGACCACTCACAATGGGCTTTGGGCCTATCAAAATTGCTTACTTTTCCACTCCTAGAAAACTACAAGACAGTGTAATTGCTTACATCCTCAGACTCAAAGACATGACAAATCATTTTGTACTGCCTCTTTCCATCTTGAGAGGGGTGAGATGCTTCCACATTATCCTGGGAGTTAGAGCGTGGCATTCGCCTACGAGCCATCAAAACAACTATATTTCCTATATCAGCAATGTAAGAAATGGTCCGCAGGGGATGATCCATCATGGTTTCCTGGGGAATAAGAAAACCAACATAAGCAGCTGCTTCAACTGGGTTCTTATTGGACATCTAGTATCATCAAAACACACAAATAGCTGTAAGACCCCTGCTAGGTGAAATCTGTAACATCTGTCATGCATTAAGGGAAATAGAACAGAAACCAAGAGCTTCACTTTCCAAAAATAAAACAAAGAGAAAGTTTTACAGGGTTTTTTTTCTGTGGAAAAGTACATCAAGACATGAACTGCAGAACCTGCACATGCTGAGCATGTATGTGTACAAGACTATAAGCAAATTATTGCAGCTAAATATTTTGGGCTACTCTGGGCACAATCAATACTTGATGCAGCATGGCTTAGAAGACATAAGCTGACTGCAATTATCTTACCCACAAATTCTAATTATTTCTATAGACAGACACACTGAATAATTGCTTGTATGACGTGGCACTTGACCATGGATTTCTGCCTAGAGGGGGAATATAAGATCCAGCACATTTTAAAGACAAATTTTAACATGTACGTGAAAGTCTATTCCGGTAGTCTTTTCCAACAATACTAACAAAGGTGTCTACGTCTATACCTGTGTGTCTGCATTCAGTACTTTTATTCTCTGTGTAGAAATGAAGAGGTCCACTTCAGTCATGGGTTGAGATTCACCTTCTGGAGCCTGCAAATAAATGGATTAGAGTCAAACAAACAATTAGCTAACATACTTACTAATAATGATGTTAGTTCACATACAGGGGTACAGTAAGACACAGTACCAGAACAGCAATGCAGGATAGAGTATTAGACTGCAGAAGCAAAAGATAAACACAAAGATGTGGAAACTATATCATATATGTGAAAGTGAATTGGGTATTGTTTGAAAAAAAAGTTAACCACACAAAAGCTTGCCTGCTATTTTTCCTGATTCAGTAAAATTATACCTGACTGCAACATGAACTATAAAGATTTCTTGAAAAGTAATATGATTTTACCATTTTCTGCACACTATGAATCCCACTTCAAATAAGGTTTTCATACAAGCCATAGAAAGGCCTAATAGTATCTCCTGCCTGAGGAATTTCTATTTGGGCTAGCAGTGGCTGCTAAGACCAATGGAAAAACCTGTACCACAGGAGGTACTGTTTGAGCTATTCATAATGCAGTTCTGGCAAGAAGACCTTCACAGTCAGACAAGATACTTTTCAAGCAGTAACCCACTTAAGAAGTAATATTTTGTTAATAGAAAGCAAACATTTGTAATATTTTTAAATTACACTTGTTAAAAAGTAGTTGAAAGCTCCACAAACAAAACTTATTACAAAGATGAATCAATCTCAGTATATTACTGTATGTATAGACATAAACTTTTTTTTTTGCATCCAGCAATTTGACATCTCTGTGAGTCAAACAAAGCACTCCAATATAAAGATTAAATTAAAATTAAAAAGTCTAAAAAAAAAAAGGTAAAAAACCCCAAAACAAACAAAAACCCCCCCACACTCCATTTTAATCCATAATCTTACAATGTTTAAACCTTTGCCATGTCAGTCCTGATTCTTTAATATGCATTTTGGGTACTGCCTGTAACCATTTGATAGATCCAATCTTTCTTCTATTTCTAACATGAAATGGCTAATGAGAAGCAACAAAAAATGGCCAATCAGGCAACTGATTTCCCAGGTATGTCATGGTGGCTCAGAAACAAATCTGAAAAATCCTTGCTGGATGCAGAAAATAAAACCACAAAATAAAAGAAAGGGAAAAACCCTCCCAGAAAACAAAAGAACAAGCATAACACCAAGCTGATGGAGTTTGTACTGCACCTTCTTCCTGCTTTTGGCTAATTTCTGGGCCATCTGCTTAGCATGGAACAAACAGAGACAGGAGAACAGTTAGAGAAGAACTTGCAGAGACTCCAAGTCACGCAGGAATCTATAAACTAATGTCAGGGCTCACAGACTACTAGCTGGTCTAAATTAGTCCCTGCTTAAATTAACTTCCTCCTTGTTTTTTTAGCTTAAAAAATTGTAAAATTTCATGTTTAGCACAATTAATTTCAGAAATGAAAAGAAACAGCACCAAAAGAGTCAAAAAGAACACAAAAGGATTTTTTTTTCACTTAAAATGTTACTTGCAACAAACAAGGTTATTTTGAGTGTAATTGTTTTTGAGGCTTGGTGAGGGGAGGATCGTTTAAGAAACAGAAGAGATCTTCCCCTCACTTACAGCAGTGTAAACCATTACAAGAAGTTATTTCTTTTCAAGGTACACCGATGTAAAAGGTGAGTGAAAAATTGTATGCTTTCTTTATTATTACACGTTTTTCACATCTCATACTTCAACAGACTTAAAAAAAAAATCAACCTCCCTAACACTATGCTGCTTTTTCCTGGAAAAATGAAATGACAGAAGGTAACTGTCATCTTCATTTTCTCTTTCTTCTGAGCAAATAAATCTGCACCAATGTTCACACAGTGAACTGGTCAACAAATCTTCCTGTGACACCTACACAAAGATATGTCCACACTATCACATTTTTTCAAGCAAGCAGTGGAGCATGTGTTTCAGCTCCAGAAACACCTTAAAAAACATTTCTACTAACAACCCAAACAAACATAATTTTTACACTCTTGAGTCATGAATTCAATCATGAATTCAAACCAATGGTGAACTTATCTTTACAGACCTGCTCACTGAAGGAATGCAATACTCACCAGGCTGGCAATTAGCCCTTAACTTCCAACAGTAACAGGCTCTTTTTAATTAAATTTACAGGCATGCTCATGGTGGGAAGGATGCTTATAGTTACAAGCTTCCAACAGACTCACCACTAGCTACTTCTACAAAGAACAAATAGGAGGTCTGAATCATAAGACACATCAAAAATTTTAATACTGATGCTCGAAACTTAAATCTGTCAGATATTGTCTAAACAAATCTGAAAGCAGCCACTGAAAGGTCAGGCCACGCTCCTTGTTTACAAATGGAAACATTCTCAAAATAGCTTTTAGTCACCTTTTTCAAACTAAGAAGTATTTTATAGCCTGGTAGGTTATTTTGCAACAGGTGATTGCAAACTATTGTAAAAGCTGCTTACATGGCAGGCTCTTCATTACATTACTCTCAAATTAAATTAATACTCAGAAATAATATACTTATATTGAGTAACAGCTGCCTATCATACACTGGGCAAAGAGGAGACACTCCTTAGATAGAGCATTTAGATATCTTTGCAAAATCAATTTTTTCTTCATCACCCTTCCCAAACTTTAAAATTATGGACCTCCCAAAAGAAGAAAAGTATAGGCCAAAATTAAGAAAAAGGGGGCAAAAAAAATCCTTGAGCGACAACTTTAAAATGCAGAATAAACAATTTACCAAATTATACTATAATTCAATATACTGAAAATTCTGTTCTTCAAATTGAAGCATATTGAAGAAATACTTTCAAATATTTAATAAAATAAGGCAATGATATGGATCAAGCACTTTTAGTAAGTGACTTAACACTGCACGGAAATGTCACAAAAGAAGTTATGGTCCATGAACAAAGAAAAAAATTGGGATAATTCTATGCAAGACACTTTATTAGACAAATCCTCTTTATCACCACATTATTTTGCTAACTCAAATCAAAGATTATTTCTGTATTTCTAGAAGAAAAAAAAAAAGGAAACAGAATATACCTAATCCACATAATTTTTTTAAATATACAGAATACAGGATTTTCATTCAAGGTAAATTAAATGTATTTATTTATATAGATGCAATTTCCAAAATTACAATACATTAAAACCCAACAAGCTTCTGCTTTTGCTACAGAGAGGTCCTAAGTTTATTAAATCCATTTAGTCTCTACAAAAAATGTTTTGCAACTCAGTAAGCATGGAGAGGACACCCAGTGTGTGAAAATGTGTGAAATACTAAACTAAATATCCACATATGCATTCTATCTTAAATTACACTCAAAAATTAAACCAGGTATTACCTAAAAATGTTCAAACCTACCCCACAGCACGCTAAAAGTGCCTCCTAATGAAATATTCCTAACTACATTTGATGAACCCCTTCAAAGCAGTGGATCTGTTTTAACTTAGCTGGACTTCACAGGGATGAAGGCCAAGCAAGAAAACACCCAACTCTTGTACTTTCATCTGAAAAGATACTTCTTAAAGAAGAAGCCTAGAGAATTGTTTTCAAAGTCTGTTCATATTCCAAATGAATGAATATGTGGTCTGAAGGCTCTGCTAAAAGGAGTAATTTAGGGATTAGTAAATTCAGACAGTACACACTTTTGTGAAGGTATAAATAACAGGGCTCAAACAAAGCTCTTCACCTCTTTTTAATACTCAGCTTCAAGTCTGTGTATTTTAAAAGCTCATTCTTACTTTAAAGCTTTGTTTTCTTCAACAGTGGAGAAATGGTTGACATGCAACAAGAAAGGCACTCTGTAAACAAACATGAGTAGGGCCATAATTTACACATCTAGGATATGGGATATCTGATGCAGTGATGAATCTGGCAGCAGGAAGTCCATCTGTCATAATGAATTTCTCTCTGAACTGATTAGCTTTAATGGCAACCAGTAACAAAACCAGCCAAAACCAACCCTTATAAGGCAAGAAGCCTAAGGTGCAGGGGGATTTAAAGCCTGTGCTTTACTTAGAAGCAGAAAGCAGTAACTGTCCAAGAAGTCTTCTAAGGTAATGTGTACATTACAACACAAGTCAATAATTTTCTGAAATACATCTAGATTCATAAAATTAAATACACCAGTTAGGGTTTTACCAGGTCACAGATGCTATCACTTGGGCCTCAAGCCTGAGGCAAATACACTACAAGAAAGGATATGCACGCCTGCTGATTTCCACAGATGCACAAATTATGGCATTAATGAGTAAAATGCCTTAAATAGATTTCTTCTGTTTTGATACACAGAAATGCTGAGGCATAACAGAATCCTCAGAAGACTATTTTGTTAATGAATGTCTACGAAATATGTTTTGTATCAGAGAAAGTTCTATACTCTTACACCTTTTAGGCCCAGTTTTTGTTTTTGTCTACCATATCCCTGCAATCTTTTTCTGAAGTGTATTCCTACACAAGCTTTACCTTCTAGGTGCAAACTCCCAGTGGTTCAAATTCCACTCCTGATACCTATTTCCTATGACAGCTGATGCTAATCTTTCCTTTTACCCTCCAGTGACGTGTCCCTCCTGGATCCAGCCTCACCAAAGCCCTTTTTTCCCTCCCTTACCTTTAGTTTCCTGTTCACTCAAATCAGACAAGTTTTCTCACACACAGAAAAGCATCAAGAAGGAACACAAAGAGACTGCTAAACAGAAGGCACAGCCCTGTTTGCTCAGAGCAGGAAAAAAACAGACTCTATAAGAAAAACTCTTCACTTCAGGTTTGGGGAGAACACACCAAGACTTGCCATTGTTGAAAAAGCTGCATAATACCTATTTTTAAAGAATGTCACTTAATCCAGAGTTGCCAATGAACAAGGATAAATCATTCGTCTGCAAATGGTTCTGTAGTTCAAGATAGTGAAGACTTCTGCAGAGATGGTGGAGTATAATCTCTAACAGGAAGGCTACATTCCCACCTTTTCTAAAATGTGAGTGTTTACGAATTTCAGAGACAAGGTTGCAAGAGCTTATGCATTTGAACATCAGCAAAATTACAGTTTTTGGAAGTTATCTCAATGGGTCTATTTGGAGCTTCTGTTTCAAAGTTACATACAGAGACTAAACTGAACACCTGCCACTGAAAGCAGCGGAAGGAATAAAAGGAGTACGAAGCATCAGCTGACCTTAACAGACAATATTATTGGTCTTGCTGATAACCTCTCCTCTTCCTCTCTCTTTTATATAATTGCACACTAAATCTGGTTGGAAGTCAAAATAAAATATACAAAAGAAGAACATACAGATATTAAAATAAGAAAAATTCCCAGAGTGGGTTTTGTTGATTAGCTGAATTAGCAGAAGATGAAGCTGTGTGCTTACTAGCCAGTCATGTACGGGTAGTGGGAATGCTGCAGCATCCTGTACAACTGTGCAATACTTCATCCACATACCCTCATTTCAGCTGACAATGTCATAATTGTAACTTACAGTACAGCAGCATTCCCATTGCTGGAAATGGCCTGTACAGAAATCAGATGGAATTTCTCTTTTGAAACAAAATTTTTCAGATTCCAGGACAAAGGACAAATTACTTTTTCCACGCTTCTCTTTACCATCACAGGCTTTTTCTTTTTTTTTTTTTTTATCTGCAAATCAGCTCACAGCTGTTATGTGTGGAGAAACAAGTGTCCACAACAGGGTCAAAAATAACTGCAGTCACTACAACAGTAGCAGTTCCATTGAGTGCCAGAAGCAGCTGCAATACTTACTAGTTATTTCCTTAACCTGTTTTCCCTCCAAAGCCAGGTAATATATAACTTTGACCACCACTCACTTCAGATTCTGGTTTAGTGTACACAGCATGAGTATTACCATAGGGAATTAAAACGACCTGGTAACATCCCCTTATCAGTCTTGTTCCATAAGCAGCATATGCGATTTATTTTGTAAAGGAAAGGTGAGGCACCTTTCATTCTGAAACTACAGATAACCCCACCTGAAAAAATTACTGCATAAGAAAGAAGTTCATATCCACAATCATAAAACAGCCATAGAAGCAGCAGCAGGAATTACTCCTCACCTTGATCCTGCTGACAGCTTCCTGAGCCTGCATCATTCTCACATTCTTGGATGGAGTTTTATCAGAAAGGAGTTGAGTTGAACCAAGGTAATTGGCAGCAAAAATTATTCCATCAATTAGGTCTTCAGGATCGCAAGGTCCAGGAACTGTAATACAGGAAAGCCATCACTGAAGACAATCATGGTGAAACACAGCAAAAGCAGAATTGTGACAACTTGAGTCTGCACCTGATGGCTGCAAATCCTCCTCTGAAATTCTTCAGTTTAGCATGACAAAAAGGCAACCAGCACTTTCAAAGGCACTAAAACATCAAACTATAATAGTATCAAAATTTGTGGTGGGCTGACCCTGCCCACCAAACCCCTTCTATCGCTCCCCTCCTGAGAAGGGCAGGGGACAGAAAATATAGTGAAAGTCTCATGGGGCAAGACAAGAACAGGGAGAGATCACTCATCAGTTACTGTCATGGGCAAAACAGACTCCACTTGTGGAAACTTGTTTCATCTATTACTGATGAAGGCAAAGCAGAATAATGAAAAAATAAAAACAGATGTTACAACACCTTCCCCTATCCCTCCCTTCTTCCTGGATTCACTTTTATTCCCAATTTTCTTTATCTCCTGAACCCAGAAGTACAGGGGAATGAGGGCTGTGTCAGCTCATCACACGCCGTCTCTGATGCTCCTTATTCATCATGGCAAAGAGGCCTCACATCCTTCCTCTGCTCTAGAATGGGATACCTCCTACAGGAGACAATCCTTCAGAACAGATCTACTCTGGTGTGGACTCCCTATGGCATCACAAGTCCTACCAACAAGCCTGCTCCAGGTGAGCTTCTCTCTCCAATGGGCCACATATCCTGCAGGGAGCCTGCTCCAGCCTGGGATTTCCATGGGGTCATAGCCTGATTTTTTGGGGCATCCACATAATCTGGCATGGGGTCATCTAGAAGCTGCTTGTGGGTATGTGTTCCACTTGGAGCTCCACTGGCTGGAGGGGCACAACTGCCTCACCATGGTATTTCCCATGGGCTGCATGGGAACCTCTGCTCTGGCACCTGGAGCACCTCCAGTCCTACCTACTCCACTGACCTTGTCTTCAGACATCCCTCTTTGACACATTCCCAGCCCCTTCTTCTCTGGCTGCAGTTGCTGTAGTGCAGAGTCTTTGCCCCCTTCTTAAATACATTATCCCAGAGGTGCTACTGCTGTCACTGATGGGCTCAGCCTTGGCCAGTGGTGGGTCTGTCTTGGAGCCAGCTGGGGCTGACTCTATCAGACAGACAGAAAGCTTTCAGCAGTTTCTCACAGAATAGACCCTTGTACCCACCCCACTAGCAAAGCCTTGCTACACAAACCCAGTACAACATCTCTCCAGCCAAAGCTAGAATTGTTAACCCAGCCTCTTTCTCAATAGCTCATTCTTTTGTGAGTAGGGATCAGCTTGGAGCAAAATAATCTATGATTTTTCACTGTGATAAAGTGACAGACACAGTTACTTAGCTTGCTCCTCAGCCATCAAAAACAGCCTTACAATTCTCAAACCAACAGTCACAAGCAGAAACAGGAAAGGTGCAGTTTCATAGCAGCCATCAGCCTCTTTCTTGCTTGTGCATTAACTACAGTTGGTGCAATAGGCAGAAGAATCTCCCCAGAATGCTCTACACATACCACACATCACAGTATTTTTATGCTACAGACCCTTAAAAATAGTAAGTGTTAACAAGGATACTGTGGTACTGAGTTAAATAAAAATGTTATTAAATACACAGAGCATGGGCTCTCTTGACGGCAAACCAACACTCAGTCCACAGATCCTTAGAGATCCAACACCCATCAACTTCTGGAAAAGTGGAAAGTGATGGGGTGTAAAGTGTTCATAACCAAGCAATGCCAATCCTTACAAAGCAGCACTGATGATTTGTAAGATTTTCAATGTTTGGCAGCCTTATCTAAAAATTTTATACATGAAAATGTTCCATTTTGACACCACACTAAAACTGTTGTGATCCAAAAGTGAGGCTGATTAACTTAAGAAACTTCCTGTTCTTAAAAGTAAGGGAAAACAATTGTTCCTCAAGACAAGTTACATATAAATCATATTAAAGAATGCTCAAGGTAAATATGTTCACAGAACACTTGTGTTTATGTTTGTCTCTCTTTTTACCTCTAAAATCAAGGGGTATCTTGTACTATAAGGTGATGGGGCTTTAAGTTTGAAATTACTAAGAATGCCAATTTTGTTCTAATGATAACATATAGGACTAACAACCTCTCAGAATGAGCATGGGTGGCTTTGGCCTCAAGGAAAAGCAAGTCATTACAATGATTGAAATAAAAAAGAAAAATCTAGAGACAAATATCACACTGAAACTATACACACAGACAGAAGAACACGTAAAAATCTTGTGAGCAGGCTTGTCTTCCTTATCATTTTTTTAAATACAAAAATTTATGACTAGCAAATTTAAGATGCTCATCTCCAGTGTGCAGTTTGCTCAGTCAGTATGTATCTTGGAAATTCTCAAAATGAATGGTCATTTACAAGCACATGACCTAAAGAAATTCAGTTATTTCCTTAGGGAAATTCATGCATTTGGAAGTACTACATATATACAAAGAAATCACACACAGCATTCTAAGTGTTACTATTAGTCTACACATCAAGGCCTTTTCACCACTTCCACCACTATACTAAAGAGGCGCAAAACTTTTTATAGTACAATTTCTGATCAAAATGAGGGGAAAAACATGGGCAAAGGTAAAAGACTCTAAGAAAGTGCATATTAAGCCCCCAAAAAAATAATGCTCCAATTGCATCAGAGGTGAACACACAGACAGCACTGCTTTTTAGAACACCTCCTCCTTTTATTATCTCTGACAACAAAACTATTACCTCAATGAAAACATAACATAGGTGCTGGCAAATTTTTCTTTGGACTGCTGGTGCATAAAAATGGAACAATTGTAATTTTAAGGAATTTTGTGCTGGACCAAGCACCAAGAAAAGTTCAGTGTACAATTCATTTTTTTCTTAAGGTGGAGATAATTACTTTTAAAATATAGATCAATATTCCTATATATAGAATATATAGAGAATATATAGTCCCTTGATAGGACTATCAATAGGAGATGAACTTAAATTCTAAGAGAGATCCTTCATTGTTCCAAAATTCCAATGCTTAGCTATGAACTGACTGACATTCTGGCCAGAGATTCCAAAACAGGCAGCTTATACCCTGAAGACTAAAACAACAATCAATTTGCAGTCAAAAGAAAATGATCACATTATCAATTAAATGTAGTACACTGTAAAGCAATCCAAAGAGTGATGAGGAAGTCCCAAGAAAGTATCACATCAGTTGTATTTCTAAAATTTCATCAAGCACATGGAACAACCACTGTCAATGGAAAAGTAAAAAACACTTCTATTTTCTGCTTCTGTCATAACTGCACACAACTTGTGCTCCTCCTGCAGAAGACAAAGGATGCAGACTCATACAAAAAGTAACAGTTCATGGGACAGGTAACTTGCTTTTTCACATTGTTCTGAAAAAATTCAGCACCACTGAAACCTTAACTCTGAGATGGGATGCAGGTTTTTAACAAGAGGCAAGTAGCTGTTAAACAAAGCAGATTTTCACTGGCAGGCCTGTCCATAAATCCAGCTGAGATTAGACTGAGTCTGCCAACTGAAATCAATGCCAGACAGAGCACTACAGTCTTCTTGCTTAGTCTATTTTCCTTGTCCACACACATTCTTATGTGTTGTGCAAATACCATAAAGAAAGCAGTGTTTTAAGTGATACTGAGGGAAAAAAACAGCATAACTGATACAGAAACAATGAATGAAACACCAAAAAACTAAAAGCTCCATGTTTCGGAATTTCTGAAGGAACACAATAGGATTTAGCTCAGGTTCTAAACTAGACACAACTTAATCTAAATCAGTACACCCAACCCTAGCAGTTTTCTATTCAGCAAATAAAAGTCAAATTTTATGCCTTATAAACATAGGTGGGTTTTTTGATGCGAAAAAAAAAAGACATTTAGAAAGTGTAGAACTATCTTACCTTCAACATACGTTGGAAATGAAGCCAAGCTTTTTCTGGACTGTAATTAAGACAAAAAGGATTTCAAACAGAACATAGCATGCACAAATATGCATTAAAAATTTCTCCGTGCCAAAAAACCCCAAACTTTAATTAGCCATAGCTATTAGTAAAGACAGAACCACTTATTAATATTTACATTTATTATTTTCAAGCTCTAAGCACCTACTATGTAAATTCAATGTATTCCATTTGTGTCTATTTAGTAGACAATACGGTAAGACCAGACTTCACTTACTTGTTGGTCTTCACTAGTGCATTAATTATCCACCAATAGGTGCACTACTTTTAAGAATCATGAAATATGGAGGAAAGTACATAATACCTCAAAGATACTGGATTTTCCAACTAGAAATAAATGCATACAGAAATATAAAAATTGCACTTTACTGTTAAAATTCATGACTGAAACCACCCTTAACAAAATACAGTTATTCATTAGGAATGGTTTTAGATGTATCCTTCACATTAACAGTGCCTACAAAAAGCTTTCTAGATTTTAACAGGTTAGGGAGCAGCCTCTCCTCTGGGATAATGGGATTCACCATGACCTCAACTGGCTTACACAGTTTGGAGCACAAAAGCACATTTGGTAGCACCAATTACATAAATAGCAAAGGAATAAATAGGACCTTGACCTGTGCATGTAAATACACACACTAAAGTAATACCATACATCCTACTGGTATTTTCTGTGAAAGACTATGAGACTAACCCTTCAGATATCTGACAGTTACAACTTTCAGTGGGTAAGGTTCACCACTTTGTTTAATTAATAACATAAACCACATACAAAAATTTATCAAACAAAATTGTGTGTGGCACTATATAATTTGTAATGGATATACTGAAATACCCGCTGCTATCATAGGCAGGTAAGAGGATAGTTAATGAATTTATGACTGATTGTACTATCAGTAACTCCTCCAATATCATTCTATTAAAAGAAAATCTATACACATGATCAGAATAATGCATAAAATCTTCAATAATTTTAAGCACCATTCCAGATGATGTACGTAGAAACAGATGCCAAATTATTTTTCTTTGCAGCGGGCAACTTTCCAGGATCTGTGTACTAGTGGAAAACTCAGGTAAAACAAGAAAGGTGACAATTATGTAGCAGGTTGACTGACTTAACCCCAAGGAATATTTTCCTTTGTAAGATATGGCAAATTGATTTAACAAATAATATTTTTAACCAACGATGCATGTATTGCTACAAAACAAAATTTGTGAATTATAAACAAAAGGCATGTGACACAGAAAACTGAGTCTATGCAAGCTTTAAGTTCTTTTCATTCCCTATGAAAATTACTAAGCTGTTTGAGAATCCAAGAATCCTGTCCATCAGGTTCTGCACTAACATCAATAAAGATGTCAATAATCAATGATCTGCTGCTGCCGACACATTTAAGCTGCTGTGAGAACACTGACATGCCTTTCACATCTGTGGCTCTTTCACCACCTCAGATGAATGCTCCTACTGGAGCATTCCACCTATCCATATAGACTCCAACAACTGTTTGTAATAGCTGTTGATGTAGTGCTCAAGGGGCATTCAAACACTGGGGTCTGACATGCATAGAGCACAAATCCCCTATTAACAAGAGGCAGCTCACATACATAAATACTTTACAAAGGATATTTCTTTTTAAGCAGTGAAGAAAATCTTTGATACAGATTTAGCAACTGTTCAGCACCCTTAACTAGCAACTTAATTTTCAGGATAGAGTGGTGCAAACCACCATCATGTATATCTTTATTCTCACTCACAAACATAATTTTTCTTGTTCATTACCCAGGTAGAAAGGCATTCTACAAAAACCATTAGAAGAGTAAAGTAACAGGTAAAGTTACCAATAGGTGGAAACCTACACCTTTTAATTTTACATAGCCATGAATAATGAAACATCATGGTCATTAATATTTTATTACTTTCAATAATCTTGTTGCCATCTGCTATTATAAATTTATATTTAATAAAAATGTTTCTCTAAGACCTAAAAATCCAGAATTTATGAGGCTGTTTTATCACTTTTATTCTTGCATTAAAAATACTAAAGTGGGAATTATTCCCTGTCTGAGGGAAACTAATAGCCCAATATATTCTACAGTAAAACCTAGTTTACCACCTCTGTAACTTTGAGTAAGCACATCCTAACAACTGAAATCAACAGTGTTTTGTTTGTTTTCTTTCTTTGGAGAAGTTTGCTGATACCTAAAAATAGCTAAAATATAAAATACATAGTGATAAAGTGTGTAGCAAAGAATGCTGAAGGCTTTAATAAGCTAACATGGAGCAGAGGAAAAACTAAAGGCATGATCTATAGTTGAAAACTTCAGAATATGAAAGATTATGGGTTTCTTCAGTCTTTTGAAATTTTTCATTATTTTGTAAATGCAAATGCAGAGTGACACAATTACATACATCTTACAAGTTTTTCTATCCCTTGATAATTGCAAAAGTAAAAAGGAACAAATGGATTATTTGTGTTTCATTTTTAATCCTCTTATAGTAGATCAGGTTTTTAATTTTGGAAAATAACTCATCCATTGCTACCAGTAACAATATGATATTTTATTATGGCAGTTTCTAGATTGTTTTCAAGTTTATGAAAAAAAGGCAAATAAACCAAATTTTTGCAGATTTTTCTGTTTACAGAAATTTGGTTTATTTGCCTCTGCTATTCTATCCAAATCCAAATCCTTTTTCAAATTATTTTCTTTTTACACTATGAGCAGTTCTATTCATGCTTATTTTGTTTTGGTGGAAGTCCTGCAGCCTAAAGCACTACCAGGTAAGGGGAAAAATCCCAAACTATGTAGCTTTATTCTGAGAAGCCTCAAGTCAGGAATTGAATTCTGACTAAGAATCACTTGCAGGCCAGTTTCTACAATGGTAATATATTAAGCAGCATAATTTATTATGTAATAAATTAATTTAAGCCCTTTTTCATCTGGCTGACAAATACTCTTTCTTAGTGGATGGAAAAAAGGAAAAGCCTTCTTTGTTTTGTCTCTGCTACAGAGGGGATGTTGGCTGTTTGGTAAATCAGTACCCTGCAGCCTGTTAAACAAATTTAAAAATTTAGTGATAGCTGAACAGAGAGTCAGAAATGCCATGACAAAGAGTCTTCAGTACATTAGAAATTCACTCAGACAGCTAGGCAAGCAAAAGGTAAAGAAGCATAAGAAAGAAAAAAGAAGAAAACTGATTGCACAGGTACAAGGAGCAAGGAAAATTAAAAGGCATAAGCAGTATGAACCAGACTTGGCCTTTAAAAAGGTTTTACTCTACCTCTTTATTAGTGGAAGCCTCTGCTGTACTGCAGACATCCTGGTGATGTTGTCTGCTTGATGACTCAGCACCACGAGGTGAAGAGGAATCTGGAGATGGAGACTAGACATGGCAAGAAAATCAAAAGTTATTAGTGCCCGATGTAGAAATTATTCTTTCATTTTCTATATCTTATGCTCTGATATTCTAAGAAAGAGAAGATAAAGTCACTTAAGAGTAAGCTGCGATGGGAGAAAAGTGACCTTAAGCAGCACACAGGGATTCAGCTAAAGTTTATTTAGTTGTCAAACTGGGAGAAATGAATAAAAGACTGAAACTTCCCTGTAAGCACCCAGGCCCTCAGATATTACTAACATGAAGTGCTAAACTAATCTGATCTGAGCAGAGGAAGGTCACAGCAGTTGCCCATAAGGGTTATTCCATTATCTCAGAAAACAACTTTCATAAACTGTACAGAGTAATATTGATGTATTCAACAATTTATTAATATATTCAATGACAATTCAATACCAATGTAATCAAGGACTGGGATTCCTCAATTTAGATACAGTAAAGACTTGGAAAATATTCAACAGTTCATGCTGTCAGCTCAGTACATGCTCTTTAGATCAGATTTCCTCATTCTTCTCCTTTTTCCATAAACAATTCATAGAGAAACTGTCTATGTGATAGACCAACAAGTATCTTGATAAAGGGGAAGAATGTTCTAGGAAAGGATATTCTAATCACAGACAATTCCTAATGAATGCTGGTGATGAGAAAAAAAACTGTAGCAAGGTATCTGAAATACAGAGAAGGGGCCCTGGGATGAGGGTGTGACACAAGAACACAGAATGTGGAACTAAGGAAGGTGACCAAAATGGAAGAGTACAAAGCTTTAACCTAGCAGGCATTTCTAGAGGCAGATTTTAAGGAGATACCTAAAAAATATATGTGCCCAATCAAAAATGAAAATCCTCAAAAGGGAAATTTAGCATTTACCTACAGCTGGGTATTCAGCCCAACAGCCCTGGCATTCTACACTCTCCTTTAACATAGGAAGAATGCAGCTCTAGCTGTGCCAGCTCAACAGTTCATCACTGATGGCAAAACAAATCAAATGCTATTCTTATCTTTTCATAAACAGTATGACATAGCATTTCTCTGAGCCAATGAGTCATATCAGAAAAGGGATACATTTCCAGTGGTCTGAGCTGGCAGCAGCTCCACCCTCATGCTCTGCGTCTACTGCAGCTGAAAAACTGAGTTCCGTGAAATAGTCTACAAAAAACCCACAAAACCAAACCAGGAACAATAACTAAAACCCCCAAACATCTAAGTTTCTCTTAGCCTTCCTTAGATATGAAATGAAACAAAAAGACATAACTCCCTTCTCCACTTACTTCTCTTTACAGACATTCCTCTATCTCAGATAATAACTAAATATTAAAATTATAGTTAACTAATAAATGCTACCAAAGAGTTAAGAAGCAATTCTTTACAGATATCTCCTGTGTTAAAGAGCAGTCCCTGCATCTTCCTGTATTTTGAATCACAATTGCAAGACAGAAAATGATACGGCTGTGAAACAATCCCCAGAAAGCTGGCACATGATTACATCATCAGACTGAAAAATTACTTGCCACACAGAGCACGTGAGCAGGGGCTGTGGGAGAGACACAGGCTCCCTTGACTTGCTGTATAATTACCAGTCAAGAGTGTCACAGTGATGCAACTACACAAATGGGAACTCCTATTTATATAAGGAAGAGTTTTCAAGGTGCTCACATTCTTATTATTATACAGTATTTCTGTATTAGGAATAAATTTAAAAGGTGCATTATATTATCTATGTAATAATGGCATCTAGACATTGTATCATTCAAGAGCATTCTTTAAACAAGAAACAAAGAAATCAAGTTAAGCATAGTATGTGTAAGTGCACACACACAAAAGTGCTCTTTACAATGGCTGAAAACTCTCATATTCCCATACTGAAGGACAAAGATTAATGATTTCATTTAAACCAGACAATTAGCATTAAGAAGCTGCACATCATTTGAAATGTACTAGCAGTTACTCCAGTAACACTGTAAGTGCCTTTACTCAGGTACTTTTATCTATAAAGCATCAGAACCAAGTAATTACATGGCTTTCCATGCACTCGCTTTGAATGGCTGCTCAAATATGTGTTTTGCGTGAGAAAAACCCCTGAACAACAACAACCAAACAAACCAAGCCAAGAACCAGAACTACCAAATCCAAGTATCAAACATCTTACAAAGTCTGCTGCAAGACAGTGCATGAGAGCTGTCCTTGAAAACATTGGTACAGGAAAGTCCAGCCTTTGAAGAATTAACACTCAGTTCTCTTTGACACCAAAATGTGTTTTTAGAGGTACTGTACAAGGAAAGAATGCAGTCACAGCAATAACAAGAAATATTTTGATGGATCATAGTGGATAGATAATTTGCACACCTGCTCTAAACAAAGTCTAAAAAAAGGCTTAGCAACTGTTTCACTGCCATTTGTTATTAACAAAATAAGTTTTAGAAGCCTAACGAAGTTGTTATTAGAACAAACACAGTAAGGTCACATGATGCACACTGTTATTAGGCACAGAGATCTATCAATGGAATTAGATTGTTTTTACATGCAGCAATAAAAACGTGATAGCTATCCCTTTTTCCCTTGAATTTCTACTTACATTTTTCTTACGATACTCAACCTGGTACATCCAAAAATTCTCCATCTCCGTTTTGGAGTTGTTCGACTCTAACTAACATGCAACCCACTCCACCTGAGAAACCTCCCTTGCTCTTGTGCAGAGGGATTTAGTAACAGAATTTGTGAAAGGAGAGGATTGTGTTGCATCTACCCTATCCAGGTCAATCAGCTGTTTCCTATACAGCTCATGAAGAGACATGTAACTGACACTGAAACAGTGAAACTTATAAAAGCAGTGTTGTTTTATGTGCTTTTAGCAGCAGATCCTTTGAAGAGAGCACAGCTTGCCAGTCACATAGGCTAGGATAGAGGGGATGAAATCATAGAATCATACAGTCATAGAATCTTTTATATTGGAAGAGATCTTAAAGATTATCTAAATTTTACTGCCCCTGCCACGGACAGGGAGACTTTCCAATACACTGGGTTGCACAAAGCCCCAGGCAGCCTGGCCTTGAACACTTCCAGGGATGTGGCATCTGGATAAACTGTGCCTCACCAGTGCCTCACCACCCACACACTAAAGAATTTTTCATGGTATCTAATCTAAACCTACTTTGTCAATTTGAAGTGGCTCTCCCTTGTCCGATCGCTACATGCCCTTGTAAGAAGTTTTTCACTGACCAGCATCCCTAAGTCCTTACCTGCAGAGTTGCTCTCAATGAATTCTTCCAGTTTGTATTTGGGACTGCCCTGGCCCATGCGCAGGACCTTGCACTTGGCCTTGCTGAATTTCATGAGGCTCTCACAGGTCAGGTCTGCCTCTCAAGCCTACCCACATCCCTCTGGATGGCAACCCTTCCCTCCAGTGTGCTGACCAAACCACTCAGCTTGGTGTTGGCAAACTTGCCAAGCGTGGACTCAATCCCACCGTCCATGCTGCTCACAAAGTTAAACAGCACTAGTCATTTTTGTTTTGAAAAAGGTGGTTTATTCAGAGCATTTTTACAGCACCGTATGTGTGGATGAATCAACAAATGCTTCATAAATTTAGGATTCACTTAAACAACAGGACATTACTTATTTGTCACTAATGTCTACCTACAGGTATTATGGCACAGGTATGGCAAAGTCTCCTTGTACATTAGCTCAGGAGACAATCGGATAAAGTGAGAGTTTAATTTTTTAAAATTTTATTTATTTTAGAGATAGTGCTCTGAAAAGAACCCATAAACATTAGGAAAAGGTCAAAGCACTATGGAATCTTCAGGTCCCATACACAAGTATAGTTAGACGCATTCTATCATAAGAACTGCCTTTATCAGGACAACTATGGCAGTAAATCTCCCAGGTTTTAGGCCAACTATGTGACAGCAGTGTCCTCTGTCATTTGTACAGCTCAAATTCCATTCACTAAAATACAGACTGAGACCATAGGTTTTAGTAGCCATAAATATCTGTAAAAAATGAAGCTAAAAGCTAATGATTATTAGTTGTCTTTGTTGAAAATTTGTTTTAAGTACACTGCTAAAAATGGTGGGCTTGATAAAAATGATACCAACTTAGCACTTCAAGCATACCTGCAAGATGTGGCATAATCTATGCAATTCAATTTATAATTCTGACCTGGGGATTTAACTTTGTACTGTAGTTCTGGTATAACTGCCTCTGCACATACCCCATGCACTTACTCATCAGTTTACTGTGTGGTCCAGGACCTGCCCCCTATCAGTCTCTGCATACAAGACAGGAAAGATGACCTGAGACAAGGTTACTGGCTGAACCGCTCCTTCAGAACAACACATCTGATTAACTATTATAGGACCTCTCCATGGAAGAATTTCAGACAGCCTAAAGAGATTCCCCAAAAGGCTCCTCCTGCGCCCAAGACAACTGATAAGCACCATCTGTCATTTTAACTACCAGCCTGGGTAGTTACAATCTGAACTGAGGGGCTCTGACAACAGGCAACTGTGGGTCAGGACTTGGATCAGACAGCTGACTCATGCAGTTGCTGCCACAGAAATGACCAATTTGCTTATGGGTAAGACACTTGCTGGTAATCATGAGAAATTATTCCTGCCTATGCAGATAACATCACGTACTACAGTCTTATTACACATTTAACGAAGGAGATGTTTTGTATGTAGCTTAAGGTAAACCACAGCAATAGATCAGACATGCTGGAGTGCTGACACAGGATCACAGACCAACAAATGCAGTTTGGGAAGTCTTGGTTTGTGGAATTTTCCCTTATCCAGGTGATGATGTCCTGCAAAGACAGAGCCTCCTGTCACTTACCATCATCTGGACAATGAAAAACAATCCCATTTGAGAGATCAAACTCAGTGCTGGTTGCCTCTCTGGGTATAGATTTCCTTAGCCATAGTTTCACTTCAACTTCCCATGCAGTTTTATGTGTCAGTCTGAAAAAAAAAGACTGTGGATTTTTTCTGCGTGTTCAGAAGATTTTAACTACAGCAAGGGCTGTTTTAGTTTTCAACAGCACAGAAAAATCAAGTTACTTTCATCTTTCAATAATTTAAAAATGTAATCAAACAAAACAATATTCAAGGGGTTATGTATCCAGTTCTCACCATAATTTAAAAGCCAGTAATTCATCTGGCAGTGTTTGCCTTCAAGCAGACTAATTGCTAAATTTAAGCTTTCTTCTGTGTGATTGATAATGCTCTGTGTTTTACTTTGCTTTGGTTCTTTACTGATTTTTGGTTGCGGCATTTGGGGCTTTTTTCTCTGCATAAACTTAAGTCTGGGTCTCTCATAAATGATGGAAAGGTGACCTATAGTTTGAGCACCCAACCAACAGTTTTAAAAGACCTACTCAGAAAAAACTCAACAATATACTGTCAATAAAAATTCATCTTCATTTCAATTCTTTCCTTTCTCTCTTTTTTCCCCTTAGTTCATTTATTACTGAAGCCTGCTTAATTATTTAAGACTTCTCCATTGCCTTTTAATAATACATTACTCCTGCTGTGAAAGAAGTGAAGCAAATTCATCTCCATGAAAACACAGAGGTATCAAAATTGAGAAAATCCTGCAAATGAGAATGCAAGAATTAAAATAAAATATACATAACCAAAAACAACAGAGAAGCAAAACAATGCAGCTCAGTTCTGTTCCACCTGGCAGACTCGTCTTCAGCTCTGAATTTCTACTTCACAAATCTAAACAACCCACATACGTGATTTTACTTTGTATTAGGGTTTATTCTAACATCCCACCACCTCAAATGTCTGCAGAGGAACAGAGATTATAAACACCAGTGACTGGGTTTTGCTTGCAAAACCAAAGTCTTGTCAGAAACAAATCATGTCCTGGACATAAATAAAACTTGGTTTTCAGATCTATTACCCCATCAATAACTGAACAGAGCTCAGAAAAAAGTCATGGTAATTGGTCCTCAAATGGACGATTTCTACCTCCAAGCCACTGTTTTCTTCTGATTATGGCAGAGTTAAAGCAGTCAGCCTGCTTCCACTCTGTTTAATTCACAGCTCAAAAAATGCTGCTTGACTTTTTGAGCCTTTCAATGCTTTTCTCAGTACGTTTTTGTGCTTCCCCAACTAAGTAAGCAACTCTTCTCAAAGCTCTGCAACAAAGATACTCTCTTCCCCATATACTTTAAATACCAGAATATTTAATCATATTTTGAATTATCTACTCCACAAAACTGTAATCCTTTCCACTTGAACATGTGGATGAACATTTATCCTTCAATCCAGATCCATGGTCTGGATTTCTATTTAGACTTTGAAACACCACAATTTCTGCAGTTAGCTAGGCACATTCACAGCAGGTTTCCAGTGGAGAATCTGACAAGAATGGTGAGCAAGACCTTGTTCAGCCTGGAAAAGAGAAGGCCTTGTGTGACCTAACTGCAGCCTTCCAGTGTCTGAAGGGTGCCTAAATGAAAGCTGGAGAGAGATTGCATGAAAGAACATGTAGCGACAGGGCACAGGGGAATGAATGGCTTTAAACTGAAAGAGAACAGGTAGAGATTAGATACTAGGAAAAAATTCTTTTCTGTGAAGATGGTAAGGCACTGGAACAGGTTGCTCACAGAAGATGTGGCTTCTTCATCCCTGGAAGTGTTCAAGGCCAGCCTGGATGGGGCTGTGAACAACCTGGTCTAGTGGGAGGTTGGAACTAGATGATCTTTAAAATCCCTTCCGAAACAAACTATCCTATGATTTAATGATTTTTTGAGTGAACAAAATCTCTCAATTTCACATTCATAAAACACAATCTTGTTCCACAAGAATCAACAATGCAGTTCCACAGCCTTTTCCATCATGGGTCACTTTCCTGATGCCACACTTCTTGCAGCTGTGCAGCTCTAACTGCTATTGTATTTGAAACAGAGATCTTCATATCCAAATGATGGTCTGCTTTGGTTTAAAAGGTTTCTGATAAACAGACTTGGGAAATATATGCCAATTGTACAGATGTCATTTGTGTGGCAAATGTTAAAAAATACTCTTGCTGTCTTTATTCAAAAGACACTGAGGATTTTTCAGCTTTTATCAAATACACAAGTACACCTTCCCCACAAACTCACTGTCCAGACCACCTCTGATTCAAGTGAAAGTGTGCATCATTAAACCAAGGCGCACAAGGTACATGGCAGCTAATATTCTCCATTGTTAAATATTAAACAGGTATCTCTTTAAACTATTTATTTATTCACAGAAGTCCGCTCCCTGCCTCCTACACCACAGGATTACCAGAGTCTATTACAGCAGAATTGTCCATGGGGAGTGAGCAATTTACTTTTCTCATACACCTTACCAAACACTTCTTTTCAGAAGAAATATCCAGGAATGACTGATAATCCTGGTAGATAAACTTGCGAATAAAACTGGAATCAGTACACACATATACAGTGATCTGTAGCCTTCTTACTGTCTCAGTCATTGCGTGTCAGTCCCAAACTATACCTAACTGCAGGCTAGCTAAATACCTCTAAATTGTTAACTTCTTAAAACAGTCTCTGGACACTTCTAAATGGCATCCTACCAAACATTCCACTGTGAATGTATTACCCAAATGCTTAGCACTGGGGAGTAATAGCCACTTTCTTGGGGAAAAAAAGCAAAGGAGGCTGTTGTACTTAATGCGCCTCAACCACAAATCATTCTTCTTGCTTCACTGGTCTCCAGTGGACAGCTTCTAGGTAAATAAAAAGTCACTGTTGTTTGTGTCTAAAGAAGTCTTATGAGTTTCAGTATCACATTATTAAGAAGGCAATATTATTAGAAATATTTTCAGGTAAGTTCTATCTCTGAAAGAAAATTGTTTAACACAATTTGAGGACAGTTTTCAAAGTAGACCTGCAAAATAACTGAAGGTAAAAAAGAACCCAATTTGCATTATGTATCTGTAGCAATTTGATACTTCTAGGGCAAGAAAATGGTGTCTGCCTGGAGGTAAAAACACTCACATTTCCAGGTCTATACTATAAATCAGACTGAAAAACATCTCTGGCATATACTGGTTACACTGAAAAGCCCTCATCTGAGATTCTGCTTTTTTCTTGACGGGGACAGAAGAACAATTTACAGTTAGATGAATGGGCTCCAACTACATTTTTATTACATTGACCACTTATGGTCACTTACTCAACACAAGCTGTTTTTGCCCAATTAACAGCTAAGCAATTCTAGGAATGCTGCCTTAAGAAAAGTAGACAGTTTTTGAGTTGCCATCTAAATTAGAGAATCCAGTAAAACAAATATATATCTCTTCTTCAGAGAAAAACAAAATTCCTACTCAGTCCCAAGTCCCTTCTACAAGTCTGCTCATCAATCTGCTATAGATTTTCTAAATTATTTGTGCCATTTACTTCTTCCTTCCAAGAACACAGATGCTTTGTACATCTACAACCATAATTTCTCTCTTTGATGAGCTATAACAACTGTCATTATAAATCACTGTTTTGATTTCAGCCACCCCTGAAAATTTCAGTCAGGTTCTTATCTGACTTGGTGCAAAAAAATATTGAATGAGGAATCTAATTTTTTGTGCAAAATGGGAAACTCTTTGTATTTCAATACCTAATGCATGCAGAGACCACTAAAAATACCTGTTTTGCTCACTATATGAGCATACCAGGCTGAGTCATATCAACACATCTCAGAAAAGTTCAATTCTGCAAGATGCACCTGGATTTTAGAGAGCAGGTGAAGCACCTTCAGAAGAACTTGGTGCTCTTGGGATCCACAACCTAATGTCACCAAGATCATCATGGCACTCTGTTATAATTAGTTAGGAAGCAACAGGAAGTCCTTTGATCCTCCAAGCAGTAACAGCATTTTTGGACAATATAGTAAACCAAACGTGTAGAAGAGAGTAATGTGATCTATTTGAAAATATGGACAGAAATAATTTTAGTTTTGTAAACTTCTGAAGTCAAAAATAATTCCACACAAAATAATCTGGGAAGATGTTCTTTCCTCACATGACTGCAAATCAACTCTGTAACATACATAATTTTAAAAATATTTTTTTTGCAAATAACTTTTGCAATACAGTTGTCTGTTTGGGCTTTTCTTAAGGTTCAATTAGGTTTCCTATTAAGAAGAAAGAAAAAAGCCCTACAACACCCCCCTCACTGTGTTTCCAACAGTTTTGCAGGAAAAATAAAATCTGGAAGCTGTATGTCTCAATCAGATTACATGTTTTTACAGCATCCCAAACACCATGCTCCAAAAATCTCTTTCGATCTGTAGAGTACCAGCCGTCCTCATTTTGAAGGCAGATAAACAAATCAGAAGCCTGTTATAGTATACCTGGCATGTGATCTTTTTTCACTATCTGAATTCCCTTTGCATTAACTGAGGTGTCTTGAATAGTTCCCATGCATTCCTAGAATGTTACAATAATTCAGTCTAAAATACCAAAATAACATACAATAATTTCTACTTCTGCTGTTCTTCAAAAAAAACCAACCTAAACCAAGCCAAAAAAATCAAAAGAAAAAAGAAAACCTGAAAACAAACAAACAAACAAACAAACAAAACCCCAAAACAAAAACAAACCCAAAAAACTCCAAGCAAACCCAAACAAAAGGTCACAAAACCCATTCCACAGCAATACAGAGGAATGGAGCAATGTTGGCAGGTACTTGCCCTTGAAATAGTAAGATAGGAACATGCAATAGATACTTTTTGGTCAGTAAATTAAGCCTCCCATCTCTTTGTATCAGGCATAAACTTAATCCATTTACCAGTTGTTTATGAGTTTACTATATAAAATAATGCAGAAAACTCATAAAACTTGTAGTAAAAATTAACTTAAAGACAGCTGGAACCCCAACCTGGTAGACAGCCCTAATCCAAGCAAAACCTCACGCCAAAAGCACACAATTTCAGAAATGCTAATGCTTAAATCTGAACTCCCTTCAATACTCAGGTTGCTGTAAATAGCACTTTACAGAGATAATGCAATACACTGAGTTCTAGACACTGCAAGTTGACATGCAAGTTTTCTAGAATATGGATCTGAATTATGATGTCATCAAAAAGAATATTACCAGATTTCTGATAGAACTGTTGGGACTGTTACATGACAGAACATGAAACCTAGAAACTTAAGAGTTAACAAAAGCATACAAAGATAAGACGGTAGAAAACTGCTTGGTTGCTAATCTAAAATATATTATGGCAGTAGAAACATAACAGCATTTGTTTCAAAAAAGACATAAAGAGCTTCATGTGACAAATTCTTACACAGCATACCTGGGGTCAGCAGTGTTGAATAAAAAAAAATCTGGCTACTTGATAATGCACATTTACTCCTCTTATGCTCTCCAGGGTACAAATTTAAAACAAAGCACTTTTTCAAGAATGAGACACAGAACGAAAATATAATGCACCCTCCCTCACTGCCATGCATGTCACAGTTAAAAAATTAGACACATAATCTGAGAAGTGAAAGCTTTGTGTACTCACATCCCCATCTAGTGGCCTCTGGTCGTCAGGATCCCTGGATGGACTGATGTCCTGTCGCATCACCCAGATAGGCTCCTTAGGTTCATCAGGGGTATAAGGAGAACGGATGGTCCTTGTCTTCACTTCCTCAATAGCCTCTTTAATTTCACTGATGGCCAGTGAAATTGCATCTCTTTTTTCCTTGCTGTACCTCTGAACAGATTCTCCCGAGCCAGATGTAACTCGAGAACCAGATGTTAGCTGGCCATTACTTTCATGCCCACCACTAACAAGAGCCTGGCCATGCTCCAAACTCTGCTCTGACTCTGGCATGTCTTCAGCTGCCTTATCTAAGCTCTGGGAGCTCATGCTCTGCTTCACCTCTGCCACAATCTGATCAATGTCCTCCTCTTGTTCGTAACTATCCATTCTTGGGTAGGGTGCAAACTCTGCTTCCTTTTCAGGGCTGTCAGACTCTCCGTCAGACCGTTCATCATAATGGTGAAGGCGGGCACCAAGTGCCTCCTTGCGGTAATTGTCGGCCTCCTCCCTCTCCCGCTCATACTGCTGGATGCCCTCGCTAACATCAAGATCGGGTGTGTCTCCTATTTCCTCATACACATGCTCCTGCAGCCCATAGTCAGCATAAGCCTCGGCATACTGTTCATCCTCTCCTCGGTGGAAGAGGCGATGTGTGTAGACGTAACCCGAGTAGGCTGCGTTCATGGCTTCCTCATGCTCGATGGAATGGAAATGTAAGTGATTGGGCAATGTTCGGTTACGAATGGCCTCACCATGCTCAGCCTCAGCATTCTCCGTGTACTCCTCGGACTCAGGCCTGTACTGCACTGCATATGCACTCTCATCCTCATTTTCCTGCACTCTCTCGACATCATAACTGTCCTCCACCGTGGCTATCACATCCCCTTCTGCAGTATCCGTGTGATTGTGGAAACCACTCTCAGTGCTGGCTGACCGAGCTAACATGCCTTCCTCCTCCTGCCCAGAGAGGCCCACGTGGCTGCTGTTGGTGTGCCTTGGGTAGCGAACAGCATACCTCTGCTCCTCTTCCACCTCTGGGAGCTCCAGGTCAGCTTCCACTGACTCACTCACTGCTCCGTTTGCTGGCTCTCCACTGATCTCCCCCTCAGGTGGTCCAACCAAATGGTTCATGGCAAATTTTGGACAGTAGGTCACTTATTCTGCTGACATTTTGTCTATCACAGCTGGAAAGAAAAAAAATTCTGACATTACTCCCAATAAAAAAAGTGGAGTTAATAAACAGAAACAACAAAATGCATCCTTCCTTCCCAGCAGACAAACATTTGACTAAGCTCTGCAATCAGGTAATAGACAGCACAACAGTATGATCTCCCATGCAAATGATCTCCAACAGCAGCAACCAATAACAACACTCTTGAGGACTGCACTTCCCTCTTCCATGGACAAATTCTTTATGGACGTATCATTTCCAAACAACCCCTTGGAGATACCTGTATGCACTGCAGTAGCATTGCAAAGACGCTGGCCTATGAGAAAAGATAATTTTTGCCAGGAGCTGAAATTTTACCATGGCAGAGATGACAGAAATATTTCACCTTTACTCTAGCACTTTCCCCACAGAACACTAACTTGGAGCAGAGGAAGGCTGCTGCAATGTAAAATAGCAGATTTAGTCCTGTCACAGGAGTCCAAAGTTACTCAGATACATGACCGCTATGCATTCAGGTGAACTAGTCACCCTATGCACATTTTAAAAATCAGTAGAAATTAAAATTCTACTTTCAGGGCACAGTACATCTGAAGCACCTCTTTCTTCTTCCTAAAGAAGAAGAAAAACAGGTGCCTCCTCTTCTTCTTCCTAGATACAATACAGTTATCTTCCTGGAAGCTACCTATAATCAGTTTAAGATGGCTTCCTCCCTAAAACATGGCAAAGACATTTCTAATATTCATAACCATGACTGCATTAAGACTAGTGGGGCATCTCAGCCTTGCCAATTGAGTAAAAATCTCAAAAGGTCATATGGTTACTAGAGAAGTAATAAAATAATGCCAATAATAAAAAATATGCAGGGAACAGAAAAAGGCCCATCTAGCTCAGAAAGTTTTGTTTTTATAAAACAGCTTCAGCTTTTTGGAACCTTGTCCTATGTATTTAAGATGCAGTGTCATAAAGAGGACATGTCAAGTCCTTTTAGCTACCTAAATGAAGCCACATATCCAGAAATAAAACACAGCTCTAGCTTGTGACTTACTGATAAGTACTAAAAGAAAAGGTCCCTATTGGAAGACAGCTAACTTGAAGAATCTATAAAAGCATGTGTCAACTGCCAACTAAAAAAACTAATGTGAATGTGAAATAGAACTTGGATCAAATCTAGTAAACTGAGGCAGGGAGGCTCAGGTGGCACTTTGCAGACTAAATGAGCTCTGTGCAGAAGAGCAGCAGGAGTAACTTCCTGTGATGAGAAAGTAACAGCAATTTCAGTTGCTATCTATTACAGAAGCTGACAGGCAGGCAAGCCAAGGTGTGAGTCACTTACACTAAACTTCCACAGGAAATCCAGAGGGTGCAGCTTCCAGCTCAGTAAATACTCCTTGTTTCTGTTACATCTAATGTTTTAGCCCTTTAAACAAAGGAGTCCTTAAAAAAATTACAGTTGTAAAGTAATAGCTAATAAATCATATTATGTGGACCTATCAGGATGTTGTACACAAACTAATCCCTTTTCAAAATAACTATGCAAAAACCCAGTTTGTTTTTTCCAGCTAATGAAGGTGCGTAAGGTTTCAGTGACAAGATAAAGTCTTTTCCAGCTAAGACTTCCAAGATATTAGGAAAAAATGGGCAGAATACAAGTGTATTATACTAGTGTACACCAGAACTAAACACTCTTCCCCCCACACAGCATACGGTAGGAAAGCAAGAACAACAATATTGGACAGCCTTCCACTTTTAGCCCACTAAAAGGGTGAGGATGCCAAGGTGCAAGAACTCTTTGAAAAGTCCTTCCCAAGGAGCTTAGAGCAGAGGAATACATTTGGTACAGGTAGCTCGGTTTGCACCCAACAGTGTGAGCTGCAGATTGAGCTCTGGGGGGCAGGAGCCTCGGGCAAGGGGCCAGGAAGTGCCAACTCTCTGCAAAACACAGGACACAAAGACGCTGGCACCAGCCAGGTGGATGGACAAGATGGATACTGAGACACAGGCAGAGCCAAAGACTCAGGAGGGGAAGTGAGACTTTGGCACACTTGGGACTGTGAAGGGACAAGAGCCCAGGGGTTCCTTTCTCCAGGCCCCCTCCAGAGCTTGAGCTGTTTTTGTGTAATGGCAACATGAATAAATGCCTTTATGGGAAGAGACATCCAAGCCTCTGCTATGGGAAACCTGGGGTCACCAGCCAGGAAATCTGGGCTGACCCTGTGAGAATGTGCAAGAATCAGGGGGGGACCCATCAGGTCACCACGAAGGGTGATGGCCTCAGTCCCAGCTGTGACAGTCCCTGATGATAGAAGTGTGACTGTCAGAGTCTCATGAATGGTGAGGCTGGGAAGGTTCTTTAATATGGCCTGCTTTCATTTAAGTAAATTATAAAATTTCCACTCTTCTCTACATAGAGAGAATTAGGCTAAAATAGATGGTTGATTAAAAAATCTACCTAAATTTGTTGCATTCAACTAGCCGCTGACTTGTGACTCAGTGTCATTGGTCATCAGCAGAACAAGGATAGTGCTAGCCGAAACAAATCAAGACACAGATAAACACAGGACAATGATCAACTTTCTCAAGTTTTATCACATGTATCCTGATACGTCTTTAACTTAATTGAGTTTTTAGAAAAGAAGGGAAAAAAATCAGCTACATGAAGATTACTCAAGTCAAATAAGGTATCAAGTGCAATAATTTTTATGACAATAAAAGTACTGGTAATTGCTGAAAATAAGATGTCCTGTTTTAGAAGTCTTAATACATGCTTGCAACATATGAGTTTTATGGACGGATGGCATCACTGACATGTCTTAGAGAGATTACAAACCACACAAAATATGGCTAAAAAACACCTGGCAGATCCATCACTTTCCTTTGTCAAAGTTATAGCTCCCAAAGCTCCACGTGTAAAATTTTTCTCATTTAAAGAATTCTCTCAGCTTGATTTCAAATAATGATATCCCAAAACTTTCAAGGTTGCATATTTTGAAGGGAAGAGGAGGAAATGTTAAGCTTTACTAAAAGCTTTTTACTGAAAAACACCCTTCTGTTTGCCTTTCCTCCTATAAATTAAATTCCAGCTTTTAACTTTGAAAACAATAACTTATTATTTATGAAATCTATTAATAACTTATTATTAATACCTTATTAATATTAATTTATATTAATATTATTAATATTATTATAATAATTATAATAATATATTTTAATAATAATTATAATAATGATACTAGCTTATTAATATTAATATTAATGTTAATGTTAATAACTTATTATTATGAAATCTAAAATAATTCTTACTTGTTTCAAAGTAAGTTGACTTAGAAATCTGACCTGAATGAATGGCCTCAGGTCACCTCAGTCTCAGTAACCTTCAACGAAAAGTAAGCTTCCGAGTCAAGAACATTTATTTTATTGTCTAACAATCAGTCTTTACGATAGTGAATTAATGAACACCCATGAAGATTGGAGGTCTTCATAAATACCCTGTTTATACATGGTAGCTGGAAGACTACTAAACTCCACTCATTATTTATTCTTAGCAGCCCCTTCCTCAAACAAATACAAGGCCTGCCTGATCTTTCCCACCAGACAAGCAAAAAGCTCTTTATTTCCTGCAAGCAAACAAAAGTCAATAATCTACATAAAATACCATAGACAGAAGAGAATATAAGCAAGAGAGGTTATCTGACCTTGGAAATATAGACACAGCACTGATCTGAATGATATTATAGTCTCACATTAATTACCCAGAACAGCAGCTGTGCACTGGTAATCAAACATATTTGGGAAAGTGCTCTGTAAGCACTCTTAGCTTTGCACACAGGACTTGATGGATGAATGTGTCTCCACAATAGAGAAATCAGAGGTTGATTACTACTGCAACTAACTCTTTTCTGAAGGTTAAATTACCTTCCTGTCTGTAAAGAAGAAAAAAAAATATATCCATATATATCTTAAGCATCATGAAGTTGAAAGTTTAAGAATTTTTCTCTGCTACTTTAAAACACCATCAAAGGGCAGACTATCATCCTAGAGCAAGAACTCAACACAAGCCAAGTTCTACTCAGGAAAAGATATGCAGTAAGAAAATGTGAAAGTGTGAGTATTCAGATTCCAATTTGGTTTGCTCTTTCTTACCCAAGTCCAGATGAACAACTGTTTGATTTCTTGTATATGCAGGCAGAAAGGAAATAATTATTATTATTGTTGCTATTATTATAAATATTACTTTAAGGGTTTATTTTATAAGAGCATTATGCATTGTATTTCCACAATTTAATGCTGACTTCAATAAAAGCTCACATTCTTGATACGTCTGTCAGCTATAGTTAATGTCTCAAAACAAAGCTGTGTGCCCCATGGAACTAGACTACACACACACATGTTTTCTGTCACATCAAGGATAACAGGAAAACTCAGGAAGGGACCACAGGAGGTCTCCAGTCCAACCCTGCCCCAAGCACAGCCAGCTTTGAGCTAAGACTAGGTTTCTCAGGGCCTTATCCAGTTGGCGTTTGAGAACCTGCAAGACTGGTGATGGCAACAGCTTGTCTGGGCCCTGATGCTACCAATGGACTGTCCTTGCAGGAAAAATGTTTCCTCCTTACAGTCAGTTTCATTTTCTCCTGTTTCAGCATGTCTCAACTGCCTTTAACTCTCATTCCCACCACACACTACTGTGAGGAGCCTGGCTGTATCTCCCCTGTCCTGTGGGCAGGTGACATGGAGGCCATCTCTCCTCTCACCTGAAGCAACCTGGTCCTGCCTCTCCTGTGTCTCTTGTGGCTTCCCACCAGTACTGTCCCTGTATCAGGGATTCAAAAGGGAGGCAGCACGCAGGTGGGTTCAGGCAGGCTCTGAGTAGAAGGGATAGCTCCTGTCCTACCCTGGCTCTCAGGATCATGTCTGTCTCAGACTGCCCCAGGTGCAGCTGACCCTTATTTTACTGCCTGGGCCTTGTCCCAGATTTGCTACTTGTCCCCACCCGCCCCAGCCTGTATCGTCATGAGGGGTATTTACATATACACAAACTGGGTTTTTTGGTAATTATTTCATTTATAACAAGCATAACTGTTTCTTCTTATTTGGTAGTTGAATGTGTGAGCAAAATAGTTTTGTCTTCCTTAAAATACTTCAGCCACATTCACCCATGTCTTCCATGAAAAATAACTATTCTTTCAACATACTTACACATAACTTTAAATGAAACTAGGAATACAGGGGCTTCTGACTGAATTTTCAAAGGCCATCTGACCTCAAGTGGAAGTCTTCTTGGCACACTTTCTGAGAAATTTCATAAAGCACCTCTGTTTTCCTGACTTCACCAATACACCAATGTTTCTCTTGTACAGATCTCAACAAGGCATACGAACACAAGCTACCTCTCAAAAAACCAACACAGTCTTTTAGCAAACAGATGACTTTGAGAAACACCTTAATTTTTTTTTCTTTAAAAAGCCCCTATGGTAGGAAATTTCTGAGAATCTGACAACATATGCAATGCCTGCTTTGAAGGAGTTCTCCTCCTATATTAGGTAACTCTTTTCAGAACTGCAACCTGCTTGGGAAACCTCATTGCTTCTGCTGCCATGTGCTAAGTAAGCTCATCCAAAACAGCTTTAACTAAAAAAGCTGTGAAACTTATATTTCTTGTCAGTCAGCAAAAGCAGCACCTGGAAAGTGACACTAACATCCCACCACATGCACACACACACATATTGGTTCATAATGACGCTGAAAAGCTGTGAACACTTACAGTAAGTATAAAGTAGAAAAGCTGCATGCACAATATTGCTCTGCACACAAGAACCCACAATTTTTAGTAACAGTAGACAGTTCTAGAATTCATGTTCTACCAGCATTTAGAGCACTCAAAACATTTTACACTTTTCATCCATTCCGATTCACATCTTATTCAAAGCTAAAATACAGTCCTGAGCAAGAAACACCATTCAGTAATCTTCAATGCAGGCAGTCCAGATCTCACAAATACTTTAGGGCACTGGAGATGGGGAACACTGTGATTAGAAAAGGAACAGATCCTTCTCACCACCTAACACTTAAGTCGTGCCTGCACAAGAAATAGAGGCAATACATGGATGGAAGCCATCCATCGGCTGCCAGAAAAGGTTAATAGATATTACGGCCCAAACAGACAAAATTAACTAAAAGCACTAGAGACAAATCTTGACAAGGAACCACAGGCAACCTCTGCAGTGAAGTGCAACAATTAGACACACAAGACCAAAAACACTTTGAAAAATACATCATAAATCCCAGATCATAAGTTGTTAAGGGAATAAAACTGACTATTGTCACCACCAAAATGATTAAGCTTCCTAAGTAATAGTCCTATTAAGAGGTAAACTAGGGAAATTTGGGGTTTGCTTTCACTCTGGTGTCATTTTCTGACATGTTACTGCTGAGTTTATTCCTGGTATTAGGTCTTGCTATTTAAGTACCAGACAGATCATCTAAAACTTAGAATGCTGGAATTGTTACTCTAATATTCAAATCATGGTTACAAACAAAATCAATTTTCAAATAAGAATGAAAAATTTAAAAAGTACATAAGCACTGCCAGACTATCACAGCATTTAAAATCAGTATTACAATGTGAAGCTAATGTCAATATCTGTTAGAAGTACAACTATGAAAAGTGAATCTATACCAAATCTAAGTTCATGGCTGTTTGTAATTTACCATTCTTTCTCCCCTATGTAAAAGGGCAGAACTGTCTCAGAGAATAGAGTATAAAATGCTGGGTTCTCAGTGATGAATTCTGAATTCAAATTATCTTTACATTAGTGGTATTTTTATAGCAATGAAGACAATCCTTTTCTCTCTATTTGAACAAAGAGGGATTAGATCTAACCTACCAAAAGGAAAAAAAATTAAAAACTCAGCCCAGGAAGCCTAATACCCTTTCTATCCCCTTAAGAGTCATTACTAGTGGAATATAAATAAATGTAGACAAAAGTAAATTGCATGATCCAGTGAACTGCAGGGCTGACAACATATGCAATGCTGCTTTGGTTACCTTCAGGGTGAATAAGAAGGCCTCAAGCCTTACTGACAGAGTAAGAACACGTATGTCCAAAAAATCCTTGGGTTTTCCTCCTCTGGCTACACATAAAGACTTGATCACACCTTTCTAGCTATAAGAGGCTTACTCAGCTGCATTCTAGGCCAGTGTTGCACAGTCTAGATACAACTACCTTGGATGCAAGTGAGACAGAAGATTCACTGAATTGTCCCTCAACTTTCCCTCCTTAAAACACCAATTCTGTCACAGGAAGCAAAGTTTTCAATTGACTTAAACTCTAGCTTTTTAAATTCTTTTATGCAATCCATCCACAGGTTGTGTCAGGTACACAGAAAACATTTGGATGATGTTGAGATCACTTCAAGGGTTTGCTGGAATGTGATAGAAGGCTTTTCAGCAAATCCACAGCTTTAAAGAATACCAAGGAATACCAAGTCTGTCAGCCTCATCAGCTTCTTCAGCTGTCACAGAACACTGTTTCAACTCATAGAATTGGTACAGAAATAGTGCTGAAACCCTAATAACTTCAGTGACTCAATTAGCAAATGCATTTGTTCTGAGGCACTCATTATTTCCTGAGAATTTCAAGCTAACGATATTTCCTCATGAAAAGCAATCATGGTTCAGACAGCACAGAATTAAGCACAGCACAGATCGTCCTTTAATTTGTTTTATTTCACAAGTTCCAAAGGAGCTATACCTGAATTAAACTCAAAAATGGGGATAGACAGGATACAGAACTTCCTTGCCTTTCATGCACTTAAAAATGTACCACTGTCTGGCAACTGTAACACACAGTTACCAGAAACACTGGATTACACAACTCCCAACCCCAACCCTCCACCCTATTTTTATACTAGGAAAAGGAAACACCTCAAAATAGACACTAATTATTTAAACTTTTATTTTTATTATACTTGCACTTTACTATATGTCTTTTTGTCAATGACTTTTCCAAGTCTTTCTCTGAGAAAGTCATTGGAGAAGACAATATGTACGATGTGGAGGTATTACTCAGAGTGGGGAAGTACGAGCCAGTCAGAGTTGAGATAGCTACAATTCCCCGGTATTTGGTCATGAGCATGAAGTTCTTGCCAATCAGAACTGAACTAACACTTTTTACCTGTGATACAATAAGCTTTTAAAGGACCTGATATATATCTGGACTGCATTATTAAAAAGAAGGCTTCAAGTACTAGCTAGTTTGTCTCTTAGTACTTATTTCTAAGTGACAGCAAGACATCAGGTATCTGCTTCCATTCAGAGAAATTAAGTAAGCAAGAGCATGTAAGGGCTGCAGGCTAACAAAGACTAGTGAAGGAACAGTGAAATCCCACCAACGAAAGTATTTCATTTAGAGTCACAACTCAAATTACAAACAAAACAAAACACCTCCAAAAACAAACAAACACCCACAAAATCAAAACAAAATAACAAAAAAAAAAAACAAAAAAAACCACCCTAAAAAAACAAAAAAACCACACAACAAAAAAACCAACCCCCCCCCCAAAAAAAATATCCCTTGGTGGTTTCAAATCACAATATTCTCAGAATTAAATGCTACTTCAACAGATTCAATCTTCTGGGTATACTTGTAGGTAAGTAGGAAGGGAAAATACACCTCATAAGGAACAAGAACTATGACACAAAACAACAAATGCAAAAAAAAAGGAAGTAAGAATGCATACATATAGGTTACAGGAGATTTTAACTTTTTTCTCCTCTCTATATGGACAGCTGTCTCTTATACTCTATTTTCTGTTATCATTTTAGCCAATATAATAAGCCCAATCTCATCTCTAACCATCAACTTCTAACACTTGCAGATCATTTTACTACTTCTATTTCATGAAGAAGCTGCTGATTCAATTCACATTAAAAAAAGCTACACAGTTCAGCTCACATATTTCCAAAGAAAACTGATCTGCCACTTGTATTTTCTCACGGATTGGCAGCTGTGTTCTAGTGCCCTACCTACCACACAGACAGTTCCACAGCCATCTCCAAAATCATATGGGAAGATGTCATACAGTTACTTCCAAGCATAGTCCTGAGGAAAGAGGTGAAAAACTCTCAAGCACATCTTCCACTGTTACAACCTTTCTGAAATGCTGTGGCCGCTTGTCAGCACTAAAGCAGATGCACCACAAGGCACTGCACACCCGATTTTCATTAGCAGGAGCGGTCTGTGTGGCTAGACCAGCACCTACCTGCATTTGACTGTCCTCACCAGAGAAATCTGCCTGCTCCAGTCTCCCCAAACTAATCTTTTTCCTATCTCTTAACATTAGCAATTCTGTGCCGTCTATGAGTTTGAAAGCAAGATACAACCTGTGCTACCCCCCAGAGCTGATGAGAAAAGGGTTACTCATCCAAACAGGGAAGACATCAACATCATTCATTTCTCTGAACTAGGAAGATCTTGACTGAGACCTATTTTTTCAGCACAAGCATACTCCTGTTACTGAAAATAGCTGCTCCAAGGTGACTACACATGATATCTGTTCCCCAGACATAATTAAACCCCAACGAAGGCTGGCATTTCTCCACATCTGCAGCTTACAACAGAACTTGAGGAGTATTAGAGTATTAGCAATTGCACTGTTCACAGCTCAGGGTGCTTAGATGCACAGCTTGCTCAGAAATTACAGTCTGAGCAGGGAAATGGAAGTGATGCCCGGCTGCAGCCACTGGGGTCCCATCAGGTTAAGAAAAAAAAAATCTGTTGATGTTAATCAAGTTAACTAGATCACACACACTTCTACCAGACAGCGCAAATCAAAAGCAGATGCGTTCTGTAAAATGCACAATGCTTCCCATACACTTGCCAGTCTACCTGCTAAGGAAATAAACTGACCAGAACAAAGCTACACAGGAGAGTTTGGAAAAAAATTAAGAAAATTCAGGAGAGTCAGCCAAGCACACTTTTCACATCTCTATGCAGTATTTACAGCTAGAATCTCCACACAGACCAGCTCCACTCCGGGTACAGAGACAACAGGAAAACGGATATAATGTTACAGCATTTAAAGATAGAGTCACAGGCAAAACAGAACATGAATTAAAAATTTTCACAACACACACAAGGTAGCAGTTTCCTAGTTTTAAAAATTATTTGTACCTTGCCCCACAGTACTTTTGTCTACCTTTGAAAGAGTAATGACACCCAGAAAAAGTTATTTTTTCTTCTCTTTTTACATAGCAATACTTAGATTTTAGTAGAAGCATGTATTTCATTTAAAATATTTTATTATGCATTCCTGACATTATAAAATCCTTTATATTAACACATCCAACCAGTGGAATTACAGTAGGGAAAAGTGACAACTAAAAAGAGTGATTCTATGGTAAAACATATTTAACATGAAAAAAACTTAAAGGATGAACCAAACAATCCTGAAATGTTTCAATGCTTGAAGAACTTATTTAGCTATTCACTGGTTAGTATTTTATCCTTTTTGATTGCAGTCAGTCTGACTGTCAATGGCTCTTTTCACTTATCCTCAGAAGTTTTTATTATTAAGGCAATGCATTTCAGAGGCATCCATAACCTTTTCTCTACAGGAAACAGGAGCCCTAATTATCTTGCTTTGTTATATTTTATAAAGTGAAGATAAGGTATTTCTTAACTGTTCAATTAAACCTAGATAGGGGGGATTCTACAATTCCGGGGAATCATATATTTGAAATTATTCTGGGTTGGTTTTTGTCATTCCTTTTCAAGGAAGTACCATTCCTCCAAGAACAGAATGTCCTTTTCATCTAAGATCCAAGCTTAACTGGTATTCTACTTTTTGGTGGTATTTAACTCAAATTAAAATCCATGCCCTGGTGTCTATCATCCATCAGGCAAAGCACAGGTCTGACTTCTCTTCAAATTCCTGAGCTTTGCACATGTGACATGATAAGACTGCACATGCTAACTTCCCTTTTTGTTGCTATACTACAGCATTCTTTCATTTTTAGTTTCTTAAATTCAAGACAAAAGTACTGAGATGTGATCTCTCTCTCATGTTTTAAAATGAAGGCAGAAAGTCATCGAATTAACTCTAAACATGGAACCAGATCGTAAAAGCAATGAAAATAAAAAAGAACTACATACTTCATATAGCTTTGTAGGTTGCTACAGGATTATTCTGAGTTTACCAATTTACAACAGAATTCAGCACCATGTTTCAAATCAGTCAGGCACATGGCTGCTGTCAGTATTAAGTTACATGAACTTCTCAGGACAAGTAAACTTTTAGCTCTATAGAAGCTGTAAAACCCATGATGATCAGTAAATCCAAGGTCCTAAGCACAAACCATTAAGATCCCCCAAGTTCTTGCTTGCTTGAACTGCCCCATACATAGTTTAGAGAGGCTTGCAATTTTTGAAGTTTGTCAACCCAAAACATCCTTTCCATTATCCTACAGGGGACTTACATTAAATTACCATGCTACAAGTATTAGACATTCACTTACTTTTGAAAGTATTAACACAACATACTCTTCCTTACAGTCTTCTGAAACTCTGCCAAAAGGGTTACTAAAAACTAAGACTCCAAAATGGTATTCTGCCACACACTTCTAAACACGTTAAATCAACCACCTGAATAGAACAACTTTTCTGTATAAATGCAGCTGGTCAACAATAGGAATTTTACACAACCAAGTTTCAAGCTTTTCAAAAGTTCAGGCCAGTTTTCAAACAGCTCACAGCTACTCGTGTAGATCCTGAGCTCAAATACACATCATCCAAGCTCTGTAACGAAATGTGAGTCGCTACAACCTGAATGTTTCAAAAATTTCATTAAAGCCTTGATTTAAAAAATTAAAATTAGTCCTGGGAAAACAATGATGGATCTTTCAGGCCTGTGTCCAGGGGTTTGGCTTTTCTAAAAGACTTTAAAGTTCTAATTCAGATCAGTTCTAGGGGAAACAAGTCTTTCCAGGACTTCTGTGAAAAAAAACGGAAGCAGAGAGGAAGGTGAGGGAACATGGAAAAAAAATCTGTAGTTTGGAAAGTGAATAGATTGTCTTACACACTTGTCAGAGACAGCTTCTCAGAGTAGGTTTAGCTATGTGTTTTAGCTTGGATCTGAAGGATGCTTTTGAAGGCAATTTGTGATGGTCCCCACAGACTGTACTTCAGTACACATTGTGGAGCAGACTTGGAGATCACCTAATAGATTTCTTCAAAACAACTATCAGAATTGGCAGAAGAGAGGTTTTGAGCTAAGAAATGTAGGTGAATGGCTGCAAAATAGATTAACCTAACATAACAGAAAAATCCTAAAAGAAAAAGAAATAATTGTAGTGACAGAAAAAGCAATACATTATTTTAAAAAACCCAGAGATAGAGTATCGTTTTCCTTCCCAAAGATTCAAATAAAACTCAACCCAAGCCAACCCAATCCAAACAAACAGAAAAAAACCCCAAAAACCCAAACCCAAGAAAAAGCTCTAAAACCACCAAAATAATTCTTTGTACTATGTTATTTAATTTTGGATGGTTTGGGAATCTAAGTAACAATCATAGTGCAGCTAACCAAGCAAGCTGAGAGGCCAAATACAAATTTATTTTACAGCTTATAAGAGTAACACCATGCAGACAAATATTTAGAGGGCTCATACAGGAAACCTTATTATTACACTGGAAAGCAAATGAAAAAAATATCAGCAAACAGCGATGTTCAAGGTGCAATGAAGAAGAGCCAACAAGCTCGAAATCAATAACCCATACCTGCTGCAAAGAACTAAGCCACCAAAAAACATTTAAGGAAAATAAGCAAGAGAGAGTTTGTTGGTACCCCACAACAGAAGGACAACAGCACCTGAGTGACTACAAAACAGAGCAGGCAAAGGCTGCCAAGCAGCAATGACATCTCCCTGGGCTCCCAGCCACGGCAAGCACAGCCAATCCCATCCCCACACATTTCCCATGTCCCAGAGATGGCGGCCTCTGTACCATCATGGTCCAGGTTTTCCTCACCTCAGCCTTATTTATGCATAATAGAAAATGAAGCTGTGACTCTGCACTGTTTTGCCCAGAGGAATGTGAACTCTGCAAAATAACAGACTTAAAGAAAAATGGAGACAACCTGTTTCTGTTTTCTCCTGTCCTCACCCCAAAAGTAACTCTTTTGGTCATACACTGGGCAATTCCTCCTATGCATGTACATGTGTGGGGGAAGATGGGTGCCTTCTGTGAGAGCTCAGCTGGCAGTGGGGACAGCACAAGTCCATGTCCGGACAAGACGTGCAGCACCAGCTGGTGCTGGGGCTTTGCCAACCACAGACCTAAGCATTTGGATGACGGTATTGAAGGACCATCTGCAAGCCCATTAGCTTCCCTAGATTTACTACCAAGCTAGGGGGCTTGTTAAGTTTTTTCCAATAAACCACACTTTTTACCATTTTGGTCCCAAGGACTGTATTTCTCCTGTCACATCACTGAAAGACCCTGCCCAGAGTCACAGTCTCTACCAAATCCCAAAAACCCTCAACTGTGCATCCCCTAAGCAAACCTAGGGCTACTCAGAGCTCTGCAGCTGCCCACTGCCATAACTGATTGTAGGCTCTAAGCTTCACAGCACAAACACTTGACAAATCTGAGTCATAATTTAAGAAGAAACTACCTCAACTTTTCCGTCCTGAGCTGCAGTGTCAAGATGGGGTGCAGGCCTACTCCAGAAAAGAGGATGTTGAAGAGTCAGAAATGAAGGAACAATGCTGAGCATGAAAAAAGCTGAGGGTGACCCAAGCAAGGTGAGTTTTATCCTTGTTCCTCACCATGCAACTCTATTCTAATTGGCAATACATTTATTTTCCCTAAATCAAATCTTTGCCCATGACAGCAACTGGAAATCCCACTCTTTACGTCAATTTACAAACCTTTCCATATTATTTTCTCTTCAGGATCCTAGTGAGGAGGAGTGAGAGAGAGGCAGAAAGATGGCAGCCAGGGAAGGTCAATCTGCCACAAGCTCAATGAAATAAAATAATAATTATGAAAACAGTATTGACACATATTCAACTCACTTTAACGCAAATATGGGGGAAATTGACTTCACATGAGTAGATAAAAAGATTTACCCCCGGAGTGTTTGTGGTCATCTTTTTTCCCTTTGCCTCCTGGGTGGTGCTATCCTGGGGGAGTGAGCTAGTGCCATTTTCCCTTTGTCTCCCTGTGGCAGGTGCCATCTTGGAAGGGGTATTTCCACCATTTCGGGTTGTTCTTTGTTCTGAGGAAGTTTGTGAGACTTAGAAATTCTGTATCACGTGATTATTTACTGTATTTTTTTGCCTGTTAGTAAATGCTACTTTTCGACTCTTATAAATCTATTTGTATTTCTCCTAATAGGTGGAAAAGGCCTGGTTGAAACTAAGGGGAGGGAACTCCTTTTAAAGCGTTGACCTCTTTAAATTGTATTAAACCAAGACAGACACACATGTTGTTGGTCTTCTCAATCTGCCAACTGTCGTGGCACTGAAAAGCCCATTTTGCAGACCACTCTCCAGCAATAAATCAAAAACCCCTCTGAAATCACCTTGCCTGGCTTATTATACAACAATAACATTGGCGATTTAAATCCTCAAAATTCTTATCTACACTAGTTTCTATTCTACTTAGTGCTGTCTTAAATAAAATGTAAATGAAGAGCCCTTTGCTTTGACTTTTGTAGACTTTCAGTTCTAATGACACATTCTGTCACAAGACACTCAAAACATTAAGAATTACACCTTTCTACCAAATGTGCGAATATGAAATAAGCAAAACCATTACACCTTCAATAAATAATATAATCAAAAATAGCACAGACAAGCCACCATAGACTCTTGTGGTTCTTGCAAGTTTCATGATCACAGTTATGGAGGATACTTTGCATTTTTTTAAAATTAAGTTTCTCTGCACTTTTTTTAATGCAGCAGAACACAAAAACCATGATCTTTAGTATTCCCAAAATGTCTCAGAGCTGCCCTGCAGTACTTGTCACCTACAGTTGCCTTGGAGGACAAGGTATTACCTCAAGAGAATTGCAAAAAGAAGTCTAATTCTACCTAATAGAATTACAAAGAAATCCAAAGTTAGAATTAACTTTCAGAATTCAAAATCAAATCATTTTGAGCCCACATTTATTTTATCCTTTCCTTCTATGAGTTTTGCAATGTTTCATATCAGTTAAGGAAACTGCTGAACTGTAATGCAGGCATTACACTGTCCTAAAAATAGACACTACAGAGAATATAATACTACTAATATACTTTAATATGGGGGGTTTAGTCTGAAATACTTTCAGTGTGAAGCAGCTTAAATACAGCACTGTGAAAAATGCTGTGAAAGTTCCTTGTTTCCTTCTCTTTGGCTCTCACATCAGAAATACACTGAGGACTATTTTTCTGAATGCAATGTTTTATCATTCTGGTCATATTTTATGCACCAATTCAGCATTGAACATAAAACCTCCAAAGGATCAAAATCAAAATTTCAGATGAAGGTCACTAGGCAAGAGAAGTACAAAATTTGCAAAAAAATTAATAAAACCTATAAGGACCCATAAAGGCAGGATGATGGTAAAGATACAACTCAGAGGAATGAAATAACTACTTGCATAGATTTCATTATTTTGGCTTCTTTTCTGCGTATTTTAAAATACCTTTGACATCCTCTAGACTACTGCATCTTGGAATTTACTGCTTAAGAATTAGGCACCAGTTTTAAATTCTATAAACACATCTTCATGGACCAGGGCAGAGAATACACTCTGTTACATGTTAGTCAAAAGGAAATAGCTACATATATTCAGCATTGAAGGCTCTATCAGTCCGTGTAACCCAAGTCTTGAACAAGACTAATTTCTGACTGCTTATCTTTAGTACTCATTTACTTTGTGCTATTTAATATGTAATTGTTTTTCTTTTGTACTCTAAAAGAAACTTCCAATTTGAAACCTTTTGTAAGTTTAACTATACTGCTCCATCTGAAAGCCCTACAAACATTACACTGTAACAGGCAGCCAGCTGTGCCAAGATACAATCTGGATGGAAATTCAACAAACAGAAATGCTGAAACAGACTGATTAGGTTAGCCATTTGTTTATACTGAGACCCCCTGTTATACTACAGAAAGGCACAGTGTAAGAATTGGAGCAGAATGGATTTGTGTATTATATTAGTACCAAACATGTCACAGTTCACTCCCCCTGCATAAGTAATTTCCATTTCTGCTCTCTCAGGCCCAGCATGCTATTTGTGACATGAATGAAATTATATTGCTATTCTCAGTTACAAAGATATAGGGCAGTATTTTGCACCAAACCAATTTCCTTCAAATTTCTTCACTTCCTCTGGGAATTATGTTGGACATAATCCCTAATGTAGAATGACTCAGTAAGCAGAAAGAGAGAGCAGAGCTCATTTTAGAGACACTCAGGAAAACTGAGCAAAGGTAACATCAGCCTGCCGAACATGTTACTGAAGGCTTGAGCTGTTGCTATGACTTCATTAATTTGCAAACCTCTGCTCTCCTTTTAAATTACATCACAGATCTTCCATTCAAAGGGGAAAAAAAGTGAAGTGGCAGGAAAGAATCCATTATCAGCACTCACACTGTAAATGTGTTCTAATCCAGTTCATGCTCTATCATAAATCAAAGATTCTCGGACTATCAACCTGACAGGATGCATGTCAGGTGAAAATACTTAACATGCATAGGCAAGCACAGAGGCTTCAGATTCTGACAGAGAGAGGATCAGCTGATCTGAGCTTTCTAGGATTTCACATCTACTTGAAAAGCAAGAAAGCCATACTCCTTCCACTCCCCCTACATTATCTGCATAGAGTGTGCTCAGATGTGTTACAATTATTAACTAACGTGGGAAGCAGCTTGCATCCAACACAGAATTAATACAAGTTAACATGTTTAAATCACCAGTAAACAAGCCATTACATTGTGTTTACAGCTCTCCCTTAAAACCACAAACTGTAAACAGAACCCCTTTACAGATACCTGCTGGGTATGTCACAACATTTCAGCTCAACATCTAAATAACATATTGGAAGTCAGTGGGAACAACCTTGACAAAGCCATTGGTATTTTCTATATGGTTCTTCTTTTATCTGCTACAGATTACATATGATATCTAATCAGCAAAAATGGAAAAATAATGGATGGAGTAAAGAACTATAAAGTTGGTCATAAAAGTAAGTATATGAGTATTATGAAGGAGGCACTTTTTCTGTGAATACATGGGATTACCACTTCATGAATTAAAACAAATCTATTGCTCAGATAACTCAAAAGAAACTCAAATCCCTATGTCTGGCTAGTCTTTGACTTCTAAACCATCTTCTATTACTACTAAACCAAAATTAATTCTAACACCTGAAGAAATTCTGATCAGGCAAGAAACAGAACCATATAATCATATGCTGAATTAGAAGGGACCCATCAGAATCACAGGGTCCAACTCCTGGGCCTGCACAGGACACCCCAAGAGTCACAGCATGTGCCTGGGACCACTGCCCAAACACTTCTGTCAGGCTCAATGCTGTGACCACTTCCCTGGGGAGCCTGTCCCACCAGGGCAGAGCAGAGCAGAGCAGGACAACCCCTTCCCTTGCCTGGCTGGCAGTGCTCCGCTTGATGCCCCCCAGGGCACAGGTGGCCCTCGCAATCTACAATGGGTCCAGAGCTACATGAACACTGTTGGTCCGACAAACACAACTGCTTTGGCAACTGCCAAATTCAGTTTGTGTTCTTTTCAGAGGAGAAAGTCAATATATTTTCCCAAACCTCATCAGCAGTTTAATAAAAAATGAATAGTTTTATTTACTTTTATGGTCTCTTCTTCCAAACTGGTCTGGAACTAACCAGCAAGATATTGCATGGAGAACAAAAAAGGAAAATAGATACTTTACAAAAAAAAGGTGGTGGTTCCAAGTGGATTGATTTACCCCCCTGCCTGCAAAACCAATCAAACTGCAGTTCTGTGACAGCATATCAAAAACGCAGGAATCACTGAGTCATATCTTGAGATGCCATCTGACATAACCATATAAATGTGCCTGTCCCTGAAGCATCAGTGATAACGATTACATTTCTGATATGTGTATTTCTCCATGGCTACTTAGTCAGATTTGAGTGTTTTGATATTTTTACTGCTGGCAGTTTTCCCAAGCTCTCATCTGACTCTTCACCTTCTCAGGACAAGCTGGTTAGTTATACCCAGTCCTGCCAAACCAAGAACAGATTGCCTGCTGCCTCTTTCTTCACTGAAGATACTTTCAGTGCTCTGTACACATCACCCCTTCTTCAGCTTAAACAATCTCCAGTTAATTGTAGGGATTCCCTCTTCACTCAGTCTGTCCTCTAGAGACTTCCATGACCCTCCTTCAACCTTTCATCAGCTCTCTCCAGCACAGCATGCAAAACTGGATACATCACCTGAGTCCACACTGAGCACTTTGCACCTCTCCTAAGGTTATATTCCCCTTCTCAGTTCAGCACCTCCCTTCAGTACCAATTCCTCGCAGCCAACCCATCCCGCATTAGCTGCAATCCCCACAGAGGTTCTGGCAGACCTGTTGCTTATCCAGCTGCTCCCTCCCCACAATTCCATGCACGTTGCTTTGGCACCTCCTGAGGGGCACCTCCCATCCTCTCTGAATATTCACTGTAGTTTTTTCTTCCTACACTCTGGTGGATCCCCTTCAAGACTACTGCCTCTCCACTCTAGTTTTCAAACCTCTGATGAAATCTTGAGTACTACTGTCAAAATCCTGAAAATACCACCTTGATGTAGGTTTCCACCTCAATAATGAGATTCCTCTCTGTGGACTGCATACTATGTTTTACAGCTGATATTACAATGAATTTTAAAGGAAGTGCAACATGAAATCCACCCAGACTCTCCCCACTGCCACTCAAACTTAATTAATTAAATTTAAAAATTAAATAAATTTAGACCAGGGGCTTATCAGGAAACCTTCTACAAAGTGAAGCAAAATATTAGATTTAAAATTTTAAAAAATTATCACCAAAAAGAAAAAAAAAAGCTGACTCAACTCATAGTAAGAGGATACCTTTGCAGCTCACCTTTATCAGAGGAAAAAAAAATTGAAAACATGTCAAAAAAAATTCATCTAAATAAATCACAGCCTTTGAACAATTCTCCCTCGGGAAGTGAAATTAAAAATGTACAAGTCAACAGAATAATAAAATCATATATTGATAAAATAAAACACTATATTTAAAATCCTCTAAAAAATTAAACTAGAGCAACTCACTACAATTAGATTAATTCTGCCATCTTTGATCTGCTTTTAATGGAAATCTCTTGAGTAAGTCATGACAACGAATACTTTGTCAATCATCTGTCAATTCAGACAATAATACCCAAGACAGAAAACAAAATATGAAACAGAACTGAAAATGCCAACCCTTTCCACTAAGATGTGTTAATACATCAATTTTGACAGCCTAAATTCTACTTTATCTCAGGGAAAAGGTTATACATGAAATCAATCTACTGTCTTGAAAATTTATTTCTAACGGATGACTTTTCCTCTCTGTAACCCATTATTTTCAATTATTTGCCACTATAGCATCAGTCACACATTAGTGAGAGTGATAGCAAGGATTCAAAATTATTTCAAATATTTAGTGAAAAATGTAAGTAAACAGAAAGAAAAAAAGGTCTTACAGGTCTGATTATCAGAAAGTTCTGCATTTCTTCTGAAGTAACTAAAACTACTCTCTTGAGGAGCTCATTCACTTGTAAAAACATTGTTGGGGCAAATAAAAATACTACTCTTAGCTGCATGACCTTTTTATGAAAGATGACTGCAACTGCAAAATGCCATGTACTGAAACTAAAAACAGTCCCCTAAGGATTCTAATCATCTCCGTCAGTAATATTTTATTCAATTAATCATAACTTAGGTTTCAGACAGAAAGAAAAAAAGAAGTAAAAAAGCAAAATAAAGTAATCATGGTCTGACATTTAGCTTGTGGAGAATTATAAATAAATAGTTTTTAACATCAAAATATTTAAATTCTGTTTTTAGAAACATAATTGGAATTCTGTACTTCATATAGCATCAATTCTTTAAAGATCTATGGAGAATGCAAATACCAAATCATCAAAGCCATAAGCAAGAAGGAATTTATAAAGCAAAAACAAAATTATTATCTGTTCATAAGTAGTTTTGTGCAGAGCCAATTATATATGTGAAGTATACATAATGTTTTTATTGAAGTTGATACCACTCAAAAAAAATGCTGGCACAATTAAATTTTCATTAAAGATTTAAGATATTCTGTCCCTGATTTTCACTTACTGTTCACCACAAAGAAAACAAAGAGCCACTCAAGCTTGTAAGATTACAACCTATAAATAACATTACAATGGAAAAAAACACCCTGTGAATAAAGAGGCTGGAAGGTAGGCTGTTTTGCTAATCCACAAACAATAGTTTTAAGTGATTAAACATTTGTTTATTTCTCACACTTAACTTTTTTAGTCACTGGCCAATTTTTAATTTGTTTTTGCAGAGTCCCAAAGATAATGGAATTTCTTAAAGCTTCAGAAGCAATCCCAGCAGGTGAAGGGGGAGGTCCAGCAGCAGCTGGCAGGCCAATCCACACATGGCATGACCAGGCCCACAGCTCAGCAGGTCTTCGGCGTGATCCTGTCCTGACCCTCTTCTCCTTCATGACCAACCTCCTGGCTTTCTAGAGAGATGTCTAGTAAGGATATGGGGAGTGGACAAGAAAGCAGCAGACCAGTATAAGAACTGCAGAATTATGAAATCCTTATGAATCTTACAAGAATCAGGCCCCTTGTGTCTTTGTGTAATTTCTTATGAGTGTTCTGCAAAGCATCAGAGGAATCACAGATCCATGGCTGTATTTAGTGCATCACACAGATCCTCAGTGCCAGACTCCCTTCATTTCACCAGTCCTGGCTTTGGATCAGACAAATCTCTCAGATCCTCTCATGGAAGGTCTTTCCCATAGCAGCACTTTTCTGTCTATACTGTGCTAGCCACCCTTGTGTCAGGTTTCATAACTTCACTTTCACTCATCTCCAAACATAAACTAACTGTATTGTGAAAGTGAGTAGTCCAGACAGCCTACTGCTTTGAATTATTTAAGATACTGAAAAATATTTAGATTTTTAAATACCTGGGGCTGACACAGTTCTACACCAGTGTGGCAGGGATCAGAAGGTGCCCCACCTTCTCTTGTCAGGTGCTGATGCCAGGGCAAAGGAGGAGGCAGGCAACATGGTTACAGGTCATACATGGGAAGATATTTGGTTTGTCTGTTGAAACATTTTCAACTGCAGGTCCATTTTATGAGATTCTATACAAATTTCTAAGTATCACACTACCCAAAAGTCCAGCTCTTTCCCTGTGTTGCAGAATCCATTAACTTAATAATCACTTCTTTAATTAATGATCTTCCTGTTTGGCTTTACTCCAGAAGTGATCTCTTCTAATTTTTTCAACCTGCCTACAGAATTTTTCTGAGTTCTGACAAGACCATAAAGTAGCGGCAAGCTATAACAGAAAGCAAAACATAAAGCATAGGAGGAACTGAATGAGAGCACATTTCAAGTACAGAAATGCAGCAGTGTCACTTCACTGAAAGACCATTTTCCCATTCACCTATTACCTCCCAGGAGAAGCTAAAAAGATCGCTAGAAAATAAGGCTGAATAGTGCCTCTTTCATCCCAAAAGAACACACAGGATTTCACTGCTAGCTTTTGTATTAGCTTTTGTATCATACATTCTGTTCCAGATGAACAAACCCCTGATGAATTCTGCACAAGGTAGTGTAGTATCATGATCCTTATTATTGCCAAAAATACTGATGAAATTGTGTAGAAACTTAGAAGTAAACAAACAAAATTGTAATTAAAAGCTTTTGAAAGTTTCTGCATAATCTAAAAAATACATCCATATTGTTAAAGACAGACAATGTAAAACACCTCAGTCATTTACGTGGAAACTATTATGACTATTTTTTCAGGAAATTTTTTCAATCTACCTACATTCCACAAATATGATCTGGATAAGAAGGGTTTTTTTTTTAAATTCCCTCAAACTTTATAAGCCTGAGGCAAGCATGATGTTCTCCACATTAGAGGACAATAACTTTTAACTGCTCACAGTAGAAAATACCTTATTAACAGAAAAATTGCCTTTAAACCGCTGCCCAGAGTCCAAATTTATGAGCTTCTACAGTTTTGGAGGAATTCTGTTTGTGGTGGGTTTTGTTTGGTTGGCTCAACAAAAATTTGAAAAAAAATCATACTTCAAACAAGTCCTTCTGTTAGGACAGTGCATGCATAAGAAGAGTATGGTCTACATGCAGCTCACAAGGGGGAGGCAGGAAGTTATTTACACAGAATTCTTTTTTGAGAGCAACATAAAAAACCAAAGCAACAAAACAAATAGAAAGAAAAAACAACAAAAGAGCAGAAATGTGGAACTTGTATGGCAAAATTTCTGTCAAATAGAATACGAGCATGTTCTCCTGGGGTCCACAACGCCCCTGTGCCACCTCAGCTCAGTTTCCAAGTAAGCCTTTGACAGTATAAGTACCAAGCATACATATTATGTAGCAAGGAGGGACCTCCAGTTTATTCTAAATAAAAGTAAATCCACAAAATTGAATACAGTTTTGTGCTAATGGCAGGATTAGAGCAAAGCTACAGAGATTTAAATCAGATGCCTCTGAATTGTTTTCTCCTCATTAAAAACATTGCTTCTTACAGATTTCTGGAGAAGGCAAAAATCACTATTTGAGACTTAACTAGTTGTGCTAGAAGCAAAACAGTGAGACCTGCTAAGTCAAAAAATCTTTAAGATTCTTAGACATTTCTATTTCCTACTTTTTCAAATATCTGAAGATTTGCAATCCTGGGATCCCCAGGAAAAAAACACTCATTTAGGTAAGATATAGCTAAGCTCAGAAAATATGCTGTTGGTAATACCTTTCACTCCCACTAATTTCCACCTCAGAGATTTTGTATGTTGAGGCTCAAAAGCATAGCCTCAGCTATTATCCAGGGCTTCCACAATGCCATGCTCAGCTAGCCTATTCATAGCTTGGAAAAGGGCTTTACAAAGCTTTACTACAAGCTATTCAAGAGCAAGCAGTTAGTGAAAATGTAAACAGAAGCATGCAATGTAATAACTACTATCAAAATAAACTAAGTGCTACTTTAAATTAAAAAGGTCATCTCCCACACAAAGAGGATTATCAATTCATTACTTTTCTCCTTATTCTGTCAACACTGAAGCAGCAATGTCCCATCCACTGCTTTTTATTGTAGCTTTACACAGAAAGAAAACAAAGAAAATGTATTTTTCAGGTATTTGTTTTCAAATAATACACATTCAAGTTAAACCTCTGCAACAAGCTTTAGTGAGCCTTATCAGAAGTCATAGAAGACTGTGAAATCCCTTAATAATAAGCTCCAGGCGTCAGGCAGAAGTTGTTTAATTACACGTCCTGTATTTACTGAAAAGATAAAGCTAACATTATTAGTAGGCTGGTTGAAGTCACAAACTCTACACTTGAGGTGCCCAACCATTTCACCACTCTCTCAATGACTTCTGATCCAGGTTACATATGCAGCAACATCATCAGCAAATTACTATTAAACTTAGAACCAAACCCAGAAGTTGAGAGCTCCTGGCAGATTTTCTGGTGCCTTCAAACGCCCCACACAGCACAGCAGAGTAGATCAGTCACAAACTGCAGCTGGCAGGCAGGTCACCACGATAGCACGTAACTTCTCTGTTTCACTGAACAGGCTTCGCATCAGAAATCAGAGCTGCAGCAGGTCTTTTGGGGCACCCCACCAGAGCCAGCAACCCACACGGGCACACAGCTATGGGGACCACACAAATTTCAGCATGCCACTTCACCGTTATTCCAATTCTAAAGATCTAGAAAGGGCTGTCAAATAAATGGATTTCATACAGATTTCAAAAGCAGGAAGAAGATCTTAAAAGTATAAAATTAATTGGTAACTGCTGTATACATTTTGTAAAAGGTGCTTTATTGAAAACTGTAGTTTTTCAGCTCTGACTCAACACCCTCTGTTAGAAAAGCTAAGGTGTAAGGGAAGAAAAAACAAAATGTACAACCTCTTACACTGCTCAATACTTGCAAGCAAAATACATCCAAGGACTCAAGTAATTCAGTGACATGCCATACAGTGATTTCCTCAATTCTGAGTAGCACTGAACCCACAACACCAGTATCATACAACTGCAGTCACACCAAGTGCAATCAAAACTTCAGCACTCACTCAACGGAGACAGCCTTGATGCCTGATTATTGCCTTTCGGTCTGCTGCAAGTTGTGGTCCTGCAACAGGCAGCACTGCTTTGTATGTGGGAGGTATTACAGCGACGGGTAACATGGAAAATGAAAGTCAGGATGATTACAGCAATACAGAAATCATGTTGTTAATTCTTCTACTACTAACAAACATTTCTACAACATCAGATTTTAACAGCACAGAAAAAAAGATTTGGAGAGAAGCAACAGTAAGAATCCTCTGGGTTACAGTGGCACAGCTTGAAGCTCCAATGGGGAAGAAAAGAGAAATGTTCTAAAATAGCTCAAGGCATATTGCAAACAAAATATCTATTTCACCTTTTCATAAAAACATTTTCTATACAAACACACAGCACCTTCTTCCGAAAGGTAGCTGTGGCAGTCAAAGACACTTCAGCTAGAAATTACATTCTCCTTGGAAAGAAAATCTAACAATCAGGATTTAAAAGAGTTTTGTTACACTATACTAACTCCCAAATCCCATAAGAATTTTCCAAACCTATTCCCTAGAAGCCTTTGTGCTAATTCATCAATACTATTACAGTTACTCACAACATTTACAATTATTTTTTTCCAACACTTTTTACCCTGAAACATCCATCTCTGCTTCAACATTTTCAAATAAATTAACTAACCCTCTTCCCATGTTGGCCATTATTTCATTGAGAGCGTTTGCCTAATTTTTACTATTTTTGTCTAAACTCTTTTATACCCAGCATTTGATTGCACTCCCTCTGCCACTCACTGTGAATCCATCTGGTCCTTACACATGAAACCTGATTTTTTTACAGGTTTTACTTCCCCTGCATTTTTGAAGAAGGAAAGGCAAGTGGCACAAACTGTGAAATTACATCAAAGGTAAATCCACTGGTACAGGGGATCCTTGCTAAAACATTCCAATCAGCTGCAGACGAGTACAAAAAATCGCTACAAAGCATAACCATATGCAATTACACTACAATCACCTTATCTTGCTTTGTAAGACCAAACAGATACGGTACATTCCCAAACTCTATTATATTTTACTCAAACTTGAAAGATGATCCTAAAAAAGTTGACAAGTGAAAGAGTCATGGAATGCTGCTTCAAGGACAAAAATAAAGCTCAAAATAATTTACCACATCATCAAATTGCTGTCCTCATGGGAAAAAAAAAATCAGAAAACTACATCTAGTGACAAATAAAAGAAGAAAAGAAAAGCTGCTCAAATAAGTTTCAAGGATAAATTCATCCTGGATTGTAAAAAACAAACTACGTGAAAATCCCTCTGAAAGAGGTTGTTCAAGCTGAGGGTTGCTCTCTGCAGTATTGCTGAAGCCCTTGCACCACTGAGTATTCACTCTGAACATATATCTTCTCTCTCTCCCTGGGAGATTATTTCACAGTCTGGCAGACATCAGTGTTGAGATGTTTTTTTTCCAATGCTTAGTTCTTTCTCTATCTCACCATATCATTCACAGTTAAATCCTCCTCAGCATACATAGCTTTGATTCAGACTGTTTCTACCAGGGTTTTTCATGGTTACAAGGTAAGATTATTCCTCTTCACTAACAAAAAGGAGATAACATTTTGTTCCTCAAATTATTAAGCATCATTCCTGCCCTGTGAACATCTTTGTTTTATTTGTACAAGACAAGCAACCTAAGCTGTAAAATGCACAAAACTTAGGCAGAGTTCAAAAGTTTTTAAGTGCATTTAAAGCAAAGAGCTTCAATATCAAGACATGCTTCAACGCTAGAAACTTGCCATCAAGATTCTCATTACTCTTAAATCAGTTCTTGTACTCCTTGTTCACTCTCTTCAAACAGGTAAAATATTTTGCAGAGTGAAACCTTTTTCTCACAAGCTTTTATCAAAAGCTTTGGACTTTTGTCATGCCTCAAATATAAAGAATTGAAGGAAAAAAGCCCCACCTTTTTAAATTTAGAAACAAAACGTCATTTTCACAGGGTAGACTACCCAATTTCTGCCCAAAATTAACGTAGCTCTTTCTTTGACAGGGTAAGGTTTACCAGGTAAAATGGAGAAAGAATAGAGGAATGCATTTGTTCCTACTAAATTGAATAAACCAGCCAAACCCTCACGTAAAGTAGTGTAGAATCACAGCAGCAACAGCAGCATAACTTCATTTGCTGATCAGATGCTACCGAAGTGCCATTCACTTGATATGCAGACATGAACAAGAGAAACTGTCCATGCCAGGCACAATGAGGTCTTCTGTTCCTGTAATTCACTAAGCACCTTAACCAGCAAGGCAGAAGAAAACCAAATGCCACTTTATTCACGTACACAGAGATAGCATCCCAACAATATATTTAGTATTAATCAAAAGAGGCAAATATAAAACTGAGAAAAATTTCTTACTTTGACCATAAGTTCACAAGGCCACAGAAAAAGGAAAGACTTTCCCTGAGTCTGATATATCAGAGCTATGCATAATGGTCACCACCCACTATCAAGTATTACATAACAAAGATTTATTTAGATGCTCTAGGCCAGTGGCTCCAAACTGCAGACTGCCGAGCTGTTTCCATGTTCAGAATAGTCAAGCATCTGTCTCTAACATACTGCCGCTAACCCTGTCATGACTGTCCAATACTCTTCAACAGCTAAAGGTGGTGTTTTTTTCTGAAAAATATGCTTTTAGATTAAATGCAATTCTCTCCCCAAACCTCCAACAGAGGTTCACCAGATCCTTTGCAAAGGCTTTTTTCTAACCTTGATCCCTTGCATATAAAAATCCATCCATATATTATACCATTGTTTTTTCTTGGAAAATACACCACACGTACTGTGAAGTCGTGAACAGGGCTACATTTAGAGCCAGAAGAATTAATCTCCTCAGGACAAAGAAGAGCAAATAGAAAACATTACCTTACTTACAAACCAGATACAAATGGGAGAGAAGAGAAAAAGAAGGATTACTAAATCTCCACCACAAACAATTCAAAGGCATGTAAAATACAAAGTACCTACAGCAAAACTATTCACGTAAACAAAACACACCAGATGCAAAATACAGTATATACATGAGATTATGTTCCACTTGTCACAAGCGCCATGGAAATGGAGCTGAATGGTGACAATGCTATGCCTTAGAAGGAGGAGTGCGATTTTTACATTCTACAATCAGGAACAGGAAAATACCATTATAACTAGCATAGAAGAAGGTTTCCTCTGAGGTCCCTGGGTCTGAGACTGAAGAAGCTGTGATCATAAAGATAATACTGGAAACAAAAAAGGAAGGCATTGCTACCACCCTGAGTCCCCAGGTTAAAATTTCTAACAATACCGCTGCCATTTCATAAAACACGTACCAAAACTGGTGTAGTTTCACTCCATGTTTGTTTCTGACACTTAAATGCCTCCTCACACCCAAAAGTGTCAAAAATCCCATCAGTTCCCTGTGTCAGTGCTCATTTGGTAGGCTATAACTATCAGCAAGAGCATACTTGGGAGCCACTACAACAGCATTCACAAAATACTGCCTGTGAGGGAAGCCTATCACAGCTGATGAGCAACAGAACAAAAGCCTAGACTTCAAAAGTTTTAGTCTCACCTTAGCAGAAAATAGCTTCCAGATTTATACGCTGGAAGCTTAATATGTTGGCCTGTACATCTTCTCTTCTGGCAGGACTGCAGCCAGAAGATTTGCTCTTTGGATAATGAAAGCATGTCAGACACCTTTCGGGAGATTCCTTCCTCTTAGTTAAAAAAAGTTCCTATTTCATGAATGTTGTTTTAGAACAGCAGTGGTCATTGGTTCTTCAAGTGTCTTCAAAATATTCATTTAACAAACAAGTATGCAAGAATAAACAGACTTCAGAAATTACAGCAGTCTGAATATGTAATTCAGGCACAACAGCAGGTGCTTTTTACATTGTATGCTAAATCCTTGTTACGTATTTGGCATTGCCTTGGTTACAGCAAGCAACAACACACCAACAGGCTGTGTCATCAAATTGCACCAGAGGGATGCTCCACTTACACAAATCTCTTCCCTTCCCCACTCCTCTTCTCCAACTAGGATGTAACTTTTAAGAGTAGGGACAGGAATCAACATGGAAAACCTATGTTGATGATCACTTCCCCGCCGAAGTGTAATCACTGTACCAATAACTTCAGTCAAAAATAATGCTAAAATTTGGACTTGATAAGAAAAGCCACAGTGCTTGCAAGGCTTCGTGAAGTCTGACCAGGTGAACATGAACTACACACACCGGAAGTCTCAGTCAAATTTCTTTTTTTTCCTAAATAACCTGCTTCTGTGGCCAGCCTCAAGCTCCCTGCACACTGCCAGAGAACGCAACTGATCTTTTTTGCACTTTCAACATCCCAATTTGTCTTCCTAGAGGGGGAAAACAAAAACCAACTAGACTCCTGTTTCCCACATTTTCCCCACTATGAACTCACATATGCTACTGATTGATGTCCAAGCAGACCAGACATAAGAATGGGGCAAGGCCTCTTCCTCATCAGGTGGCACCAGTGGAAAACAGAAGGGTTTTCCATGAGGCTGCAGAATACTTCACACTGAGCAACTTTTCTCTGTAACCACAGCCCTCCTTCCTAAAACCCCCAGTATCACAGGCTGTTCAAACTATATGCAAACAATTATAGGTAACTCACAGTACAACACCTCCTCACATTTCAAAGATGTGATGGCTTTGCACTGGCAATAATGTCTTCCCATGTGAGCATGAATGGACACAGGTGGCCGGTGAAGGCCAGTGAAATATGCCCCAAGGGGTAAGTTTTACCTGGACTGCACACACTGCTCCGTACCTCACTACATCTGAAAAGTTAACACAGACAAGGTTTGTACACTACTACACTGTAGCAATTGTGTGAGATACTGCAAAAAGAAATGAAGTCATGGGATTCCTGTCATACACTGGAGAGAGGGAGTCTTCAACAGGCAGAGTAAATAAAGTGACTATGGATTTGCACATGATTGGAGGAGGTTAGTCTTTAAGGTAGGAGGTATGTGCCTGATTTTTTGATACACTGAGCATAATAACACAGACACAGAATATTACAAAAACAGAAGAAGAGCAAGGCTTTTTGTGTATTATCCTTCAGTATTTACAGTTCATATGATTACTAAAATTTCAGATTGCTTTTGGAATTATTTTAACTGACTGAAAAAAATATGATACTCTTCCTTCCATCACAAGAAACTGAATTAGTCCGATCCTATGACTATCCCATCCTGTGAATCCCTTCCTTGTAATTTCACCCTCTGGTTTTCAGGTGTAAAATACCTAAAAAAGTATACATAACCTTTAGTCTTTCAAATGGCCAATGGCCCTAAAATTACTGTTTTACACACTGCTATTTGAAAACACAAGGTTCTGGGGCAAGCAGCTAAAACCCTTTCTTTCACATACAAATGACGTTCTGTTTCTTAATGCAAAAAAGGAACTCCTACCTTACTGTTGTTCATGCTATTCTGCTATCCATATCATACCTGGTGTACATATATGAACTTGCACTACAGTGCCTGAGGATGCCACTGCTTACAAGATCATAACACAGATTTGATACTGAAGATCAAAACTGAGTCATGAACTGTCCAGGCTTCAACAGTCACACACTAGAAGGAAAAAAAAAATATTTGAACCTCTAGTCATTATCTTCATGGATAAAGTGGCTGAAGAAAATGTATGTTCAATAAAATATGAATTTACACACCAGTAATGTGACATATAAAAATTGTATTTGCTCCATGCACAAAAAGGTTGTTCACTCCACTTTTAATTCCCAGAGAATCACCAAAAGTCAATCAAGTTTTGAAGTAGGGACCTTTCTACTTTTCTGAAAATCTACTTTATGAATGTTAACTATATACAAGCTGCAATTGTGCTTCTAGTACTTAGTTTTCAAACAACTGTATTTCCATGATGACATTCTACTTGCTATTAGGAAGCAATTTATCCTGAAGGGGATCTGACAGGTAACCAGATCTCCTTTAGGAAATGCTAAATGCCACTGTCCTTGGTCAATGATGGCTAACAACGAGACACCAGTGACACAGGCACTGACATACCCAGAGCTGATGGAAGATATCAGCTGATGCTCCATGTCACCTGGATAACCAATATAACCCAATGGGTAATCCAATACATTACTGAGAATATTTTATATTTTAAAAAAAATTACACATACACATCCTAAGCAATATATTCTTCTCTTCTCTTTCCAGCTTACTTACTTGGCTTTCTTCGACACAAAAAAATTTTGCTTAAGAAGCTGCGTTATTTTGACTTTAAATCCAGAAATAACCAAGTCTGTAGCTAACAAGAAATACCAGAGTTGGTTTTTTTTAATAGTGTAGTTTGATTTTAATCCAAATATGTTTGAAATATTGTTGATCAAAGCATTAAGCCTGTGTTACTCTTAAATATAAATGTTTCATGTAGCCTTTAAATTTGCATTCAAAAGCAGCTTAACCTCAGCTGAAATAAAGACATGCAATCTTTACAGTTCACTAAGGTAAAGAAATAGAAAGATATGTAAGGATTTGTTAAGTCCACACTCAACTTTAACTGCAACTAGAATCGGTATGGGCCAAAGGGTCTCACACTGAAAATACAAAGCATTAGAACTGCCTGACTTGGACATGACTTTGAACTAGAGCTAAGCAGTCAGACTAACCATCAGGAGGCTGCAATTAAAAGTCTAAAGCCTGGATGCTGAAGCTAATGCAGAGTCAATATTATGAAGTATAGCACTGTCCCCTTGGGCTAATGCCCATCTCCCTGCCAAGAAGGCATCAAGCTCAAACATCTTCCTCCCATGCACCTTGCAGCTTGGTCCCACAAGAGGAAGATTTTGAGGACTTTGGGATTTTCTCATTGTTATGAAATAAAATTAAGATGCCAAAATCTGAATGATGCAGTGGCAATCTCATAAGTGGATTACATTAATCATTTATCAGCAAGGAATGATAATTGTTAAGCAAGAGCAGAACCCTGAGTTCATCCTTATTTACCACTCCAAGACAAAAGATGAATACAGAACAGCTGTGAATATCAGAAATACACACCAAGTTTGGGGAAAGGGTACGTAAAATGTCCACTAAAAATCCAATGGAATTACAAAACTAAAAGCTGGTGTTGCACCAAGGCCTATTCAATACAAATTTCTGTCAGCTCACCACAGCCTTCTTAGTGGGAGAGATTTTTCTCATTAAGTTAAATGTGACTGCATTGCACATACACGCTAGGAATGATGTTTAATAAATCTTCCATTTCTTAAAAACAGTGCTCTAATTCTGAAACCACTGCAAAATAAATTCACACCAAGAACATTTCTAAACTAGTGAGCAATAATTCCCTCCATCTCGACCATCTGAAAAAAAAAAATTTGAGGTCATTGAATTGGCTAATACAGCAAACAAACCTGTATTTCAGTGCTTTCCTAAGGGGAATGGTAGTGGTAAGAAGGACTTAAAAACCAGCACTCAACAGGAGGAGACCACCATTACCATCACATGGTACATGCCCTTCACCCCAACACTCCTGCTGCCACAAATGCCAGCAGCAAGGCAAGCAGCTTTCTGCAGGGCAGCTTCTTCGGCAGAGGATGAGGAGGGCAGGTTGGAGGAAGGTCTCTGTCCAGCAGTCATACCCCATCCCACCAGGACTCTAGCAAAACCTGCTGCACAAGCTGGTATTGGATACCCATGAGAGGCACAGCACTCCATCTTGAGAGTCTCCTGCCCTGATTAAGCCAAGAGTTACAAACATGGCATGTGCAGCCCTTGTCTCAGTCACTTGGTTTGAGCAGAGCTTAGATCAGATGGCATCCAGGGATCCTTTCCAATTCAAATTACTCTGTGATCACAAAAAAGCTGGTGTGAGAAAGCTGTTAAGAAAAGAGAAGGGGAAAAACCTCAGCTCCCCACACACCATACAACAACATACTAATCTCCTCTTCCAACAGTGGAGGCAGTACCCACCCTCCTAACATTTCCCTGGGACAGTAACATATAAAAAACCTACTGGTTTTGCCTGTTTTTTGGATTTGAAGTATTAGTTAAAGCATTCTGCTGATTCTAGCCTGAGAAAAGCCTGGAGCGAGAGCTTTTACTCCATGCTTCTTCACCTGACTCTGGTAAGAGCTTTTTTGGTCTCAGATCTTCTTTTAAAAATGTTTTTCCCAATTTAATTTTATTTACTCTAAAGAGTCACATTCAAGACTTCCAAAGCACCAAGATTTCAAATATGATCAAAGTCCCATCTGAACAGACACTACACAAATACATGGTAACACTAAAACTGCTGGCATGAACTGCAACTTACACATCAGAATTAATAAAAATTTTTAAATCCACAAGTAAAACTTAAGCATATATTAGGAAAACCAAGTCACAGTTGTGTATGTTTAAAAACTTGCATTATGTTCTTTCGTTTTTCTTCCTCCTTCCTTTTATCCAGATCGTAAGTTCCTGTTCATCCAAGTTTTGAGAAAGCATGTTCATTAAGAAAAATCTCAAATCAGAATGACCACCACAAGAAGAACGATCAGAAAGCTATTGTCTTAGGTACAGAAGTGAAAATTCTTGCAGAGAAATGAAAATGCTTAATCAAATCAAAAGCAATAAATACTAGATATTGAATGAACACCTTAACCACATACATACATACAGAAAGGCATTTCTCACCCTGACATGCATCCCCAAAATGGAAAAAATAAGGCAAAAGTGAGTCAGTGTAGGGTACTCAAATGAGCTTCGCCAAAATGAGCAAGTTTTGTAGCCTCCATGGCTCTGCTGTTCTTGTGCTTTTTCTGACCTGTGTTCAACTTTTGAGTTCAGAGTTTGAAAATTAAATTCAGCAGGCATGTTTCTGATATACAAAAAAGGTTCAGAAGAGTTTGAAAAAGCTCTGAAAATCAGTTGGAAAAGGAACTACCACCAAAAGGATTCAGCCTAAATTCCAGGTATGTGTTGCCCAGTTGTGACTAACTCACAGATTTTAATGAAGTCTCTCACTCCCTACAATTACATTTTTCTCAGATGGGTGAAAAGGTGGTCATCTTCTTAAGGAAATAGCATTTATGGAAGCGCTTATCAGAAAGAAAAGGCACAATTCTTAATTGCTGGCTTATGAACAAGATCTGATGGACCAAACAGCCCAAGAACAGGCTGGAAAACACAAAGGGGAAAGTATATGGCTAAAAAAAATAAAACTTAAACATTCTGAATTTTTTATTTTAATTGGAGAACATCAAAGGGCATCTCCTCCTTTTGCTACGTGATAGGAAAAACAGAGGCTCCCAATGTGGTTTACCTCATGCAGACTAGATATTGTTTTAAATACTTCTAATACATTTATTACAGCTTCCCCGATGATGTTCAAAGCTTATCCACAGACAGCTACTTACACAGGCTCGTGGGTGATGGAAACTTCTCCCAGTACATATTTTTAATTAGACAGAAATCACCACAGGAGACATAACAGACCAGGTGAGATGCCACCTGCCTAGCAGCATCTCCGTAGAAACAGAACTCCCTAGAAACAGAATTGCACTTTCATTCCTCCTCTCATGTCATGGATGGTTTCTAGCAGAAAGGGTTTAGTGTGAAAACACACGTTCTTATGGCTCTGGAGTATCTTCAGCTAAGTTCTCTGCCATCCACAGCTGTCATGCACCCATTGTACTGCTTTTGTATTTATTTATTCAGAATTAGGACAGACATTATCATCACATGCCTGCATTTGTGAAAGCAGCAAATAAAGATGCTTCCCTAGGCCCCTTCAGTAAAGCAACAAACATGCAGATTTTTGGCAGAACATTGGTGTGTGCAGTGGAAACAGAAAAATACTATCACACTGCTCTTAGCAGCCGACTTACCAAATCAATCATTATTGTGAAGAAAAACCAATCAATCTGTTTCTCAGAAACCTTTAACCCCTATGCGATACGTATAACTGGTAATCTGTAGGAAATAAATTAGCAAAGGGTTGTTTGCTAGAACTCTCACTAAGAAGGAAACTTCACCTGCTAGGAAACAAGCAAAACACATTTCAAAATGCATTTATCAAGGCTTCACTTAAGCCTAGGGTAATAAGATCTTGTTCAAAGTTAAGATTTAGTTAATCAAGCCACACTGCCTATGGACAACGTGTATTAAACTGAATATTAATTAAAAATTAATTATTAAAAATTTCTAATATTTTTTATAATCTTTTTTAAGATCTCAAGAAAAAATATCCGATACTTTTAATTGATAATCTCATGTAAATCCAGAGCAGCTATGATCAATAACAGACAATTCACGTGCCAAGGGAAAAATGCTGAATCTGAAGTATCTAGGCCATGGGATACAAGTCAAAAGTTTGAGCTCTCAGTTTGATTTTCCCTGCATTTTGTCTATTTGAAGACTCTGAACTTTATATTATAATTCCTTTTTTGGTTTTTTAGCATGTTCATTAGTTTTCGTTACTAACCCTGAACTCACATACATATAGCAACATGGTGTTTATTTTCTCAGCCACATTTTCTGGACTTACAATTAGTTTTTTCCTGCTTTTGCTTGCAATAAACATTACCACACACTGACACAATCTAAAACCAAGGAACAAAACCACTGCAAATGACTGGCCACACTGGCCTGTTAAAAATACAAAACAAGAAGCTGAATAGGAGATTCCATTTTGTTTTACCCTCATGACTTTTCTGCTGGCTGTAGTGCTGATAAGCACTGCTTATAAAACAAAATGCTATCTACATTTCAAAGATGCACACAGTCCTCATATTGAAGGCATTTTAAGTTTAAGAACATAAGCATTGCATTTGACTGTGGCTTAAAATGGTATCAAAGAAGTCATAAGCCAGCTCCTGGTCAAATTAAAATCTATTCAAATCTCATATGCAAAGAGTTCAGGTTTCTCATCCACGTTCCCATTTAGATAGATGATACAAACTTTAGCCTCAAAATTAGTACTCCCTTTATTCCAAGTGTTATGGATTACTTACATTACCACAGAGCAAATAAAATCTTCAGATTTGTACAATCCTCAAAATAATAAGGGCATGGTGGACTACAAGATGGTGGACTACAAGATTCTCAACTTTGGCATCCACAAAGATCCACCACATCCCGTATCATAAAATCTCTTCTAAAGCATTAGCTCCCATGTTTTAAATACATGAAGGCAATTCTATTCAATTTATTAAAAAAAAAAAAAGAAAATGAAAAAAAAAAAAAAACAGAATGCATTCCCTTCCCAATATATATGAAATTGCAAACTTGTCATAAAGGACTTCATATTAAGTAACCAAACAGGGTTATACTAAAAAGCTTTGGCATTTTTCCCTCTTCACGCACCAGAACTATCTTTTCTATCTACCTAGATGTACCAAATCACCTTCCCAGCATTCTTACATTTTTGAGCTGAAGAGCTAATCAGTAAATACTTTTGACAGCCTTTCAATAGGCTGGCCCTGCATATGTTGAAAGACAGCATAGTAGCCAGAATGTTTGCTATTGTAAGGGAAGATAATGCACTAATGTAAAATAGAAATATCATTTTAAGCTACAACTAGAAATGTCCAAAAGTCAGAGCAATGAATTACATGATTCACAGCACCCAGCCAACCTTGAACCACCATTACTTTGTAGAAATCAGTTTGGCCTAAAAGCTCATTGATATATTAATCTCAGACCACATTTTCCAAGGAAGCCAAGCTGTCTTTCACTAAGGTTTACATTTCACTCATTAAACATCCAAAACACTCATCTAAGGTACACTACAACACTAAACGTTCTGCTTTTTCAGAGTTTCTTGTGGTTGTCCATTATTATTCACCCAACACTTAATTTTTCTGTACAAACACACATGAATGCACAGAATTCAATAGTAACTGTTCTCCTTCCCTCCTGAACCACACTTCTGGGCAGTCTATCCTGCTCCTCTCCCCCACAGCACTAGAGATAAAGGCAAACCTGCACCTCACTTTTGATTTGGCAGAACACAGACAATAAACACATTCTATGTCACCACCACCTTTTGGGAAGAAGAGACATCATGGTTGTTCCTGATATGGGCTGCAAAGGCAGGTGCAGGTGGTCCAGATTTAACAGCAATGCAGCAGAACCTGGAGTACTATGACTGGAATATTGGCATGTAATTTGGGACCCCATGGGCCACAGCTGCAGAGCATCTCAAAACTGCAGCCACCTGGGTGTACTCTTATTAGCTGGTGTAACGTGACGCATGTCAAAGACAAGAAAAACGCTACATGGCTGATCTGCCCTACACCCACATTAGCTCACTCTTAATGTATGCGGAGTCAGGCAAACATCTCTGCCTTCTAGTTCCTCAGCAGCTATGAAAGCAGCCAGATCTGCAATGCACTCTCTAAACCAAACTGCAATTCCACAGTCCGAAAAATCCACAACAGGAGAAAGCAAAAAGATGTAGTTTTCCATCCTAGACCCACAGCCCCATCTCTCTTAAAGAGAAGATTTATGATGGCAGTAAAACAAGTCTTGGTAGACTGCTCCTATTGACTCTGATCCTTACAGAAAGCAGACGAAATGTACACGGCTGCACTGACCACGACCCACGACTGTGATTCAGGCAATCATTGTTTTCCAACTGCTTCTCCGGGAAAAAAAAAAAAAAAAATTTAAAAAAAATGAAATAAAAAAAATCAAGACGTCTTCCATTTCCTGAAAGCACAACGTGATGGTAGCAGATGTCACCTTCCCCCCAGCCCGGGGTGGAGAGCACGCTCCACTGGGAGGACGGGGAGATCCAGGCCCCCTTGGGTTCCCTGCTGCAAACCGGGACGCGGCCGCTAACCCCGGCAACATCTCCCGACGGAAGGGGCTGCTGAGACCGTCCTGCTGCGACGGCGACCATTCGATCGCCGGATGCGAAATCCCCACATTGCCCCCGCCCCCCACCATTTCTCCTTTCCACCACAGAAAAGGTGCGCGTAGGGAAAAATAAAAAACAGGAAACCAGCGCACTGATTTCAGGTCCACGGCTCCACACGACATTATTCTACACACACCCCACCCCCACCAAATAAAAAAATTGAATAAATAAGCGGAGGGAAAGCACGCAGTGCCTCGCCAGAGGCCGGGATGGAGGCGGTCATGGCCGCGTTGGCGCCGCTCCCCGCAGCCCGGAGCAGGTGCAGAGCTGCCCCGCTGGCTCGGAGATGCGCGCACGCCCACTCAGCCGGACAGAGGCCGCCGCAGCGCCCGCACCCCGCTGCGGGCGGGAGCCGCCGGGCGGGACCGGCCCGGCACCCCGCTGCGGGCGGGACAGGCCCGGCATCCCGCACCGGGAACCCGCCCCGCGGGCCCCCTGCCGCCCCGACACCGCGGCGGGGGCGCGGCCGGACCCCCCTCCCGCTCCCGGCCGCGACCCCTCCGCACCTGGTGCGGGTCCGCGCCGCCTCCTCAGCAGGCAGGGCGGCTCCGGCGGGGGCGGCGATGCAGCGCAGGGCGGAAAGCCCAGCAGCCGGCCGCTCCTCCCGCGGCCACCATCTTCCTCCTCCTCCTCCTCCTGCCGCCGCCAGCACCGCCCGGGCCGGCCCCTCCCGCCGCACCGCCCTCACGCGTCAGCACGCCCGCTCGCTCGCTCCCTCCCTCCCTTCCTCCCGCTGCCTCCCGTGGGGAGCGGGGCCCGACGGGCGTGGGCGGTGCCACCCCGCTGGCCCGGGGGGGTCGGGGGTCGGCGGCTCGGCTCGGCTCGGCGGCTGCTCCCAGCGCGGCTTCTGCCCCGGCCCCGTGCCGGTCACACGCCCGGCGCTCTCCGGACCGGCAGGCAGCGCCTGGGCAGCTCGGAGCCAGCGAGGCCTTCGGGGCACCGACCTGTCTGTCTCACCTTCCCTGGGCACGGGCCCCGCAGGCTCGGTGGCCCAGGAGGGAGCAGGTGTGAGGGTGGGTGTGCCAAGGCGCCCCATGCGCATGGCAGCTGCGAGCGGGCCTTGGGCGTCCTCCTCACCTGGGGAGAAGCGGCAAAGACCGAGGTGCAGCACAGCTAACCGAATTGCGCACGCAGCCTGCAGGGAGGCTTACTGCTATGCTAGCAAGGGCTTGGCAGTGCCTCTTTCCCACAATACCTACGCCCGTGTTCGTGTACACAAACACAGCGTTGCATCCATAGTCCGGCTGTAAACTATCTCGCGTATATTCTCCAAGCTCCTGCTCCCTGTACTTAACTGCATTCCACACATGCAAACAAAATCCTAAAGTCCTCAGGATAGTGTCTTGCATTTTATGGTATTTAAACAAAATAAACTATTAGAAGAAATACAAGGTTTCTTTTTCACAGCCGGATTGATACCTAACCAGCTTTTTCATTTTAGAAAAGGCCAGGGGACTTAAAAAAACCTAACAACTGATGAAAAGTTGTAGTATTGGCGACCTAAACTGGTACATTTTGAGAGTATTGTTAATTTATCTCTTTGACAGAATTGTTAAATTATGTCTTCATCCGTTGTTTTAGACATCTGTGAAGTGTTTAGGCAAACCCCACCACAATCTACATATAAAGGCTTCTAATTACTATGATAACTTGGTGTTAATTTGGATTTAAATTCTGTTTCCCCCTGTCTGGTGGATAGAGACATTTTGGTTCTTGGTAACATCACTGACTATTCTCCTGTTACTATATAGTTCAGTCTCTCTGTATTGCACAGCTGCATTTCTAAATGCCCAAATGCTACAGTATTCTCCAAATGAAGACATAAAAAATGAGACTATGAAAAAAGATGTTGAAAAGAATGAAGAAGTGAAGGAAACAAATTTATTCTTTAGAAAATTGCTACCAAAGTCCTTTCCTCTGTTTTTAATACATCATAACACTTAATTTCTTTCCCTCCTATGCTAATAGTTTCTATTCATCACTGGTTTTCTATCCTGTTCTGGAGGAACCTAACATTTGTAGCAAAAATAAATAAGCCTGGAGGCCATGTCTGTTCCCTTCTTTGCTGTGTCCTGTATGTATGGCCCTGGAACAGCCCCGGGTTACCACGACTTAAGGTGTATTGAATATGCATGACAGATTTCCAAAACTATCAATTCTTGGAGAGTTTCTTTAGATAAAACACTTCGCTTGCAATCAAGCTCCTTTCCCCTGCTCTTCCTCTCAAAATAATGAAGCATCTTGGCCCGAGTGGGATCTTTGTCCTTTTCCAAGAGGGACGTTTGCCCAGGTGACCTCTAGGGGTCCTCCCCGACCTACGTTTTTCTGTTACATTTCTATCGTTTAGAAAGATGAACAACAGCAGTCTCAATGACTGCTAAATTATACCCTAGAGAAGTTTCACGTCCTAAACGCATTTTTCTCACACAGGTCCAATTACCGCATGTGTTTCACAGCCCATGATGACAGGTCTTTTAGCACATAAGCTGTCTGTGAACCTGAAGCGATGGACACTGCTAGAACACAACAGTATTAGTATTGCGAATGCTGCATTAGCGTTGACCTTCAGGCGCTTGTTTTCATTATCATCATTATTTAGTGAAATTTCAATCTAGAAATTTAAAACCAACTGAAAAACCAGTAGGAAAAGCACGAAGACTAATCTGTAACATTTATAAAATCAAGTAGCACTGCAGATGAATCAATACTGGATATTAAATTATAACCTTCTGAGGGTGACAGTTTTGTAAGTAGCTGTGGTAATCAGCGACAAATACTTATCAGCCAGCTTCTGGCATATTCAGACAATCTTGCTAGGTAAAAAGTGCTATTTACACTGAACCTATTTTTTCATTGTATGGGGGGGTGGAGGGAGGGAGAAGGAAGGGGGTGTTGCTATTTATATACCCATTAGCCTAGATAAAAGCTTTGGCCCTGGCAGTTCAGACACATTTTTCCTACATTAGCTTACTAATCTAGTCAGCTTCTATGTGTTTTCAGGAACTGGACATTGCAGTGACCTTAGGTGTGTGTAACATTATTTTCAGGCTTGGGCCAAAAGCAAAACAGCTCTCCCAGGTTAAAAGACGAGTGTAAGCTTGATATTTTTAAGGTCAGATAGCTCAAGACCCCGAAGGGCTGGAAATTAATGCTTTCTACTGTCTGAAAGCTTAGGATTACAGCTTTCATATCTAAAAGCATTAATCACTAACTGTAGTGGTGTATGCACTACCTGTTGCTAGAAGAGAGTAGGCTGTTTCAGGGGTGCTTGCTGGTACTGAAATAGGTGGGTTTCAGAAACCAAAATGTTTTCAAATTCTGGTACTGGACCAATGAGCTAAAGGAAGGTAGTTTTATGAATAGTATCTTCCAGACTCAATCATCTTATCTTTTTTACTAGCTTCTTGGTCTGAAATAACTAAGTCAATAGCATGGAATAAGATCTATGGTTTTCAAGCATAAAAATCCAATTTTGTCAACTATTCTGACTTCCCATATAAAATTTCACTGTGCCTTCATCCAATCTGTCTGTAACTCCTAAGCAGCATAGGAAACACTTAGGTTCCACAGCCAGTGATTTTCCATGTCAGCAATAATACCTTAACATAACCTCCAAGCACTCCTGCAATCTCCATGTGCACAAGGAAGATGCTTTTCTTTATCATTCAGATATGTGTAGTCTTAAGGGAGTATTCAAAAAAGTCAAACACTTTATTCTTTAAATGCTTCTTCTGTCTTATCTTTGATTATATTTTGTGACACGTGAGTAGTATAGCCTCTAAGCAACTGAGATTCAACACCATTTTAAGCTTTCTAGCGCTGTTTCAAACGTTCATCACTGTTCCAAAAAAATTGGGGTGCTTGCTTTACAGAATTTGAAAAAAATCCATGTTAATTCTATAGTTAATGAAGTGACTAGATTTTTTTTTCTGGTAAGGATTGTTCATCACTTCAGCAACAAGCCAAATGGTGTGCTCACTGGTGGGCTGGTTCCTGGAGTCAGGTACTTCTGAATGCAGTGCCATAGAAATCAGTCATGTGATCAGCCCAACTGCTTGGCAAAACCAAGCCAGAAGTAGACTCATCTCTGAAGAAGGTTAGAGAGGAGAACTGGAGGTACAAAAGGCTAGGGTCATCGGTTGAAATAGGAACAATTTACTGGAAGCAGCAATGAGATGATAAATGAGCAGTAACAGCAACAATATTAATAACAGTGTACAAGAGAGGTGAAGGATTCACATGTGCTCACCACGTAGACACGTTACCCTTTACTGCCTGCTTCCTACTACCTGACTGGAAGAGACCCCTTCCTCCAGCCCCTGTGCATGCATCAGGTAGTATAGAATAACCTATAGGTCCTGGTCCACGCCTCTCCTGGCTACTACAGAAATTAACCCTGTTCTGGCTGGAACCAGGACACTGGGCCTTCGTATAGGGCCTGTATTTCACATTTTAAAGCAATGATTTGGCACTACTGTCCTTATGATTTCATCAAGTTTTCAGCCTCAGTTGAGGCACTTCTACTATTAACCCCAAGAAGTCCAAGAGGGAGCAAAAGGAGATGCACCCAGCCAAGGATCCTCAGAAGCGTAAGCTCCTTTCTGCTAACAAAGAGAATCCAGCATCGTTTGCATATGGGGAGCTTCAGAAAGTGCTGCGAGTCTTGTTATTTAAAGGTGAAGTTTGTGACAGGTATCAGATGCAATCTTGTACCATTTGCTTTTTGAAGCACCTAAATGTCACAGCTATACTATGCAAAAAATATATCCATTGTGTCAGACCTGCTGTTTGAACACTTTGAACCTTAAGCCTCACCACGCTGCCTGGCAGTGTCGAAGCGCTCCTTTCAAAACCATTTGAAAGAGCACCAGTGAAAGCAATTAAAAAAAAAATATTTTCAAGTGGACAGTAATTGTATGTGATCCCTTTTCACGTGTCAGTCTCATAATACTGTCATACCTTGCTGATGAGAATGCTATAGAAATGCAATACAAGTTTGAGGTAGTTGGTATCTTGGTCAAAGCTCAGTGAATACAAAAAACAGAACAAAAAATCCAACCCAGCGTAATTTACTCCAAATTAATGAGAAAATCATTCAGCTAGCAGCCTGTATTCAGACCAAGGGAGCAAATGTAAGAATAAAAAAAGCCAAGCATTTCTACTCAAATACAAAGCAAGTGAAATAAACAAGGTGTAGCAGAGCCAACACAAGAGATGCTGTCATAGCAGCCAGGGATATTTGTGTGGTTTGAATTATGAGTAATATTGGACAATAAAGCCTTGTGGAAAATTTAAATAACCTTCATGTTCTCTGAAGAAACAAGAAGAACAAACGAAATGAAAACAATAGTCTGTCTAGTCTTGCATATACACTTGTATTTACTTTCATTCAAATAACAAGAGCTATTAATATTTCTGAAATCTGGTTTTCAAGGTGATGGTGAAGCATAGCAATAAATGGACTTCTGTATGTTAAGGGAGTGAAGGCTGAAAATAGAGCCTCCTCCTTGTCAAATCAGCCCAGGAGGCTGACTTGTTTAGACCAAGTTCTGATATATCTGTTATGTTCACTATAGAAAGACCTTTTTACACCCTCCATTTTGAAAAGCTTTACTTAGTGGGGCACTAGCATTAGTCACTACATGATAGATGGCAGCAAGAAATGAGGTGCCAAGTGAATTTGAAGGAAGATGTATTTCATGCACTAACGTCTTTTACTCTTAGCAAGATTGCTGGGTCAGGTTGAAAAATGACTGTCATTTGGAGAGGTGAAAAGAGTGGGCAGAGCACATGATTGAAAGGTGTCGATGGATGGTTAGGTGAGAAATGTTTCAGCATTAGCATATGAACCAAGTTAAGGCAAAAGGCAGTTTTTGCCAGAGAAATGGGATCTTGGATTATCTTGCCGAGGAAATTTCAGCCTTGACTGAAGTATATATACAGGTGTGTTCACATATAACTATTTTGTCTTCAAAGAAGGAAAACAGAAGAAAGGGCAAATCATAGGTCTAAATATTTGTCAGTCTTAGGACAGTTGTGGGAGTACAGGTAAATTTAAATCGTTGACAGCACAGTTCCTTTAAATAGTCTCCTAGTTGCGCTGTAAAGACGTAGCAAACTCCTATGATTACATGCAATCCCTTAATTTTTCTTCAGCCTAATTTTAGATGAAGTAGTCTGGTATTTTATGATTTATTTCTTGAGATATTTTTGTTGCTATGGTTTTACTACATATCACCACTAGAATAAATTGAAGTATGTTAACAGAGTCAAGGAAGTGCGCTATTTTTTGTATTAACTTCTATTAAAATGTAGCCTGGATTTATTTATAGTTTTATTTCTTTATATTGGTCTGTAGTGAAGATCATGCTTCATAGGTACTTAATGCACCTCAAGACACCACTAATTGGAAAGCATTTGCATTTAAATTGTTACTATGTCACTAATGGCATGAAAAGGGAAATGGTCAGAAACTGTAATGTTAGAGACCTTCCTGAGCAATGGGTGCAGTGAAAACATATGTGCAGAAATTACTTTCAGCAGCAGCTTTTTAAATAACCTATAGGAGGCAGACGTATAAACAGTTAACCTGTGAATGTTTTTTTTTGTATGAAATATGTTCACACCAAAGTTATCAACACTAAGACCAAATACTGTGGCTCATACATGGTATATCACAAAAATGACACAGTTTCTTTGCTTCAGTTACAACACTGCAGTATTAGTAAATATTAGGTCTGGTATTCATTAAGCAAATACTTTCCACCTGCTGGTTTTGTGGAATTTAGAAACTGCAATTACAAAATATGCATATATACATGCATATATATACTTGCATTGTTGAAAAACATATGACTACAAAGATCACTCAAAGTGTAATAAAAAATTCCCACGCAGACTGAATTTCTCTCCCTTGAGTGCATGACCAATATCCTATGGAGGCCAAGAGCCAGAACAGAGAGCCATGTCCCTGACCCTCCTCAACAGGATTCATACATGACAATGCATTAACCAATTTGCATGTTGCTAAATACATACACACCAACTGTTCCTTGTATTTTGGATACCTAGGAGGACCCGTGGTTGCACTGAGCAGTGCAGAAAGGGAAATAATCTGCTTTAGTAGAACTAAGGAGCCCTTTCACAACACATGACATGACTTAAACCCCTCCAGAACAAAAGTCACAGCAGTCAGGTGCTAAACACAAAAGCACAGCTAAATCCTGTCCTGCTCCTACAGAATCACCAAAGCAAACCAAATCACTCCTGTTTTGTGCCACACCATGCTGCTTAGCATATTTAACAGTATGTTAATGTTAATTAATGTATCATATTCAAACAGTTTTCTTCCTAGCCTGAGTGGGAACAAACTTCTTATTCTTCCCATCAAACCTTTAGCACCACAAAACAAAAACCCCAAATATATTCACTGAATCAGAAAATAAAAAAATGGAGATAAAAAGAAGTATGATGATATCTTTCAAACTAGTTACCATATGTACCTGCCAGACGTAGGAAGACTCAACCTCACTGACACAGCCAGACTCACGGAAGCCATAAAGTAGCTTTTATCCTTCACAAAGGATAAAACCTCAAATCCTTGAGGTTTCCAGACGAGCAGGTCCATCTGCCCATTCTGTGCAGTGGTAAAGTAGGTCTCTCATGGTCTGTGGTGAGAGACCTACTTTACCACTGCACCACTTCGGGGTGGTGAGCCCCTATTACTTTCTGTTTACCTTCAGTAAGTTTCTCATCCCCTTCTTTGCCCTCCAAGTTTAAAGAAAGATATATTTTATATTTCTGCTTCTCTTATGGAAACCCCTAATCAGAGAGGAATGAAGATAAGTATTTTCCCTTCTCTCCCCTCAGTGCCCAGACTCATCAACAGGTTGCTCCTGTGCTTTCTGTTCCAATGTGATCTGACGTTTTAACCCATAAGCTGGTAAGTTTGCAGTAGTTAGTTTTGCTAGCAGGGACAGCAATGAATTGACATTTTCCTAGTTCATTTTCATGTTCCTAATTATGACTCGGTGCAGCCAGCTTTGACCTGCTGTGTATCAATAAACATTTAAGTCTGCATCCCTATTTTTAAGCCAGTGGACCCACTTCATTAATGCAAGTATGTTCTCTTCATTAATTGAAGACCAACTGCTCACTGAGACAACCCAAAGTCCTTCCAGACAGAAGGGGATTTATCTCTGCTGTTCCTTTTCCATCCTCATTACAGTCATTTAGAAACTACTTCTCAGCTCTGCCACCCTCTCCTTCCAATTACTAAGTTCAAGCAGTAGTTGCAGTTTTCCCTTTGTTTTTGTGATTGCAATATCTTACAGGCAAAAATGCAACTACTGCTCAAATCTCATAAGCAGATGGAAAGCAAATTTTAATTTCTGTATTAATTCAATTCAAGCACTACCCAACTGAGTAGCATGTGTTTCATGGGACTGTAGGAACCAATAAAGCTATTAATTTGAGGACTTTTGGAAAGCTTTTACTTTTTCAGTCAAAGTGAAAAGGCTTCAGAAAGTAAAGAATAAAGCTGTCATGGGATAAAAAAAAATACACTGAAGCAAGGTTTTCAGCTTTCCCAGAAAGGGGCAAACCTATTTGTGCAAGGGTAGGTAATGCTTGCTTACAGGTATCTGATCAAGGACCTTTCCAATACCAAAGGGTATAACAAGTAAAGGGGGAGCCACAAACACAGCACAGAGAGACACAAACCCAAGAGATGAACTAACAGAGGCAAAGACAAGAAACAAACTTAAATAATGGGTTATTAAAAAGCCAAAGGCAAACTGGAAAAATTGCAACTGATGAGGATGCAAACCTGAGGGTCCAGGGTGTCCAAAGCAATTGGTGTGCCTGTGCAGACATGTGAAGGATTAGCAGGACTGGGGATGGGGAGGTAGTGGACAGCGGTAGACAGCAAGGGGTACAAAAGGGACCAGTTACTCATAAAACACAGCCAGACAGCACTTTGTAAAGACAGCAGTTATGCACAGAGAGTTTCTTCTTCGCCTTTTCCTAAGAAAAAGCCATATTGTCCTTCAGTAGTGAAGACACCTCAATGAGGAAAGAAATGAAGACTAACAGATTATCAGTGACTACTAAATTTTCATGGCTTCAACAACTTGTCTGAAGTGTTGAGAAATCTCACTGGCTTAAAGCACTCAAGTTCCATACAGCTAAAGATGTATACCCACACATGCTAACCTGGCGTGATACTACAGAACTCTGACACCTTTTAGTTTTTCTTTGCTTCATGCCTGTATGTGCTAAAAGATGTGAGCTTTTAGTTTTAGAGTGGATAATGATAATGCCCAGACTGATCTTTCTCTTCCTATATTCTGACTCCACTTGGTAATCACTAACTGCCATAGAAACCACTATGTGCAACTTCCATTACTTCACTTTTCCCAACCAGATAGAGGTGTCAGGTAGATTAATATATCTCTGTTTTAACAAGCAACCTTATATGGTGAAAGAAGGCAAGACCTTTAAAACTTCACAGGTTCCACAGCTAAAAGTCTTTGTTATCCTCATCTTTTGAGTTCTAAGACAACAGCAAAGGGTACCTCAGCATAAAAAAATCATATTAGAGGGTTTGCCAGAGTTGAGAATATATTCAAGATTAAAAAAAAAAAAAAAAGCTGTCTCATACTTCTCCTATTAAATAGAAAACTTCCCCTTTCCCTTATGAACACTCCACTTCAGAATCTGAAAAACGCTTGTCCTTTGTATTGGTTTTGCATGGCCTGATTTTTGGTAGCAGGGGTCCACAGAAGTGGCTCCTATGAGAAGCTGCTGGAAGCTTCCAGCATGTCCAGCAGAGCCTGTCCCAGATGGCTCTGATGATGGACATGCCGCTGGCCAAGGCTGGGCCAATGAGAGGGGTTGGTAACGCCTCTGTGATGACATATTTAAGAAGAAAATCAAAACAAATTGCACACAGTTTTACCTTTAGTCAGAGAAGAGGAGGACGTGAGAACATGTGAGGGAAACAACATGGAGACGCCAAGGTCAGTGGAGAAGGAGGGGCAGGAGGTGCTCCAGGCACCAGAGCTGAGATTCCTCTGCAGGCTGTGGTGAGACCATGGGGCAGGGCAGCAGCTGTGCCCCTGCAGCCCATGGGATCCACGGGGGATGCAGAGATCCACTCGCAGCCCGTGGGGATCCATAGGAGATGCAGAGATCCACCCACAGCCCACGGCGATCCATGGGGGATGCAGAGATTCACCCACAGCCCACGGGGATCCATGGGGGATGCAGAGATCCACCCTCAGCCCATGGGGATCCATGCCCGCAGCCTCTCTGCTGCCCAGCTGTAGCAGGAGACGGTGAGCGAGCAACTCTCTTGAGTGCCTGGCTTTGAGCCAGCGTCAAATCGAGACACTCTCCAAAGGCTGCCATCTTCCCCCAGGAACTGCTTTCCTAGCATGTCAGACAAAATTTATGCAGGTAATAGCAGGATTCAGACAAAAACAAAAAAACCTGCTTCTGCTGTGCTTTTTTCCACTCTGTACCCCAAAACTTACCTACTCTCTACTGATACTTCTTGACATAATATTTTCTCTTCTTTACTTTTACCTCTTTACCAGACACAGCAAAAAAGTAGCTCTCTAAGTGCTTCAAATGTTTGGTTACAAAGGAAGTAGTGAATGAATCCATAGCTTGACTTCAGAGGTGTAGAAGCACAAACAGACTAGAGTTAACAGGCAGATATTCCACACTTCTGGAAAAGCAGACAGTACCTTCTGGTATCCAGCAAAGGAGTTCTAAAGGGTTAGTTCTAAAGGGCTATTAGTAGCTCTGGAAGATTTAGACTTACTGGAACTAGAAAACAGTAGAAGACTGGAAGCCCTGTGTCAAGAGAACAAATAATTATTACAAAGTGCAAGAAGAAGAGAATGACCATGCAGACATATTTTTAACTTCCTTCCCTGTATATCTGAACAAGATACCAAGATGACAAGACAAACCTAGAAACACTTGAGTAAATTTGAGAAATATTGGACCTATGGTTCCAGTCACACTTTACAATACACATGAAATACAAAATTTTCTAACCTTAAAGAGTTTTATCATATGCCATTACATTGAAATATCCCAGGGTCAGTGCTTAATCATATAAAAACCCAATCCCAACCACACATTCTGACAGTTCACCATTCTTTTATATTAATATTTAGCAATTAAATACATTATTTAAATGAACCTTGGAATTATTTGGAATATAGCTGGAATGAAAGCTCTTTATAGAGTTAATGATTGCCCTGAAATACAAGGACTAGAAGCAAATTTACTGCAGCATTCACTCAAGTCTATGAAAGAGATCTAAACATCTAAGTCCATTTTGCCAAAATTTTAACAACTTTTCTAAATGAAATCATAGAACTATACATGAAGTAAAATACTATTTGAAGGGCTTAACTGCAGATCAACACTACAGATCCAGCTATTATAGTATCTGATGTGCATAATTAGAGAATTTACAAAAATAATAAGCCTACCTCAAGAATCTTCCCATCCAGTTCAGATCAGGGGTCAGATTAGGAACGGATGTTCTTCAGGTAGTTTTATAAAATCTATCCAGCAGAATTTATCTTCTAAAGGCAGTCAACTGGAATCAAAGTACCATGTACAGTAGTACTTCTGTATTACATCTACCTTTAACATGAATCAAAGAAGGTATATTTTCTTAACACGAGAGGTCAAGTACCTGCTTTTAGTATCCGTGAAATACTTTTCCTTCAATTGTAACAATATAGAAATTGTATGGAACCTGGAAAGACTGGCACAAGCTCTTCTAGTTGCTTCCAGATTTTAAAAAAGGCAAGCACATCACAAAACATCACGCTGAAATTTTAGTAAGTTAGAAAAATATAAGCAGCAATCAGCTGTCCAAGTTCTGCAACTCTAAACAGTACAGCCAGCTGTCTATTGCCAGAAAGAAGTATCTTATAAAGAACTAACTCCTGTTCATCTCTCTCCTTTTATTGAACAAAGACCTAGGAAAGCTTCTAAAAAAGGCCTAAGTGCCAGTGTTCAAAAGAACCAAAAATAAGTCTGCTAATATCACTTAATTCATAAGAGAAGATGAAACTCCTGTCAAAGGAAGTGTATCACAGAAGAGATTAGCAGTAATTACAAGGGGTGTCTGTTGTACAATGAATGAAAATGGAGTTCAATATTGCCACAAAACAAAGGGTTTTTAAGAGATGAAAAGTTTATTTATAAACTGCCAACATTTAACAAAAACAATATTACACTATTTCCCATTTTCTACAGAAATACAATAACTTACAGCGGTGCTTAGTCCATTTTGTCACTAATACATATAAAAACAAGTCTGCTGATAAATAAGTGAAAAAAATCTGCTTACCAACCACCACCACTAAAACTGTACCTGTAAATTTTGGAAGACATCTGCATAGAACAGATAGAACTGTAAGGGTACTCTTTTTTATTGTGTAAGTAATTTTGTACTACTAGGATATGCAAAAATTTAATTAACATGCAATACAAAATATTTGAGATAAACAAGGTAAAACTCAGTGTGCACAATTGGAAAACAGTGCTAAGATGCCCTTCTATGTTTCTAAGTAGACATCAGGAAAATGCACATTTTATATGATGGAATTTCAAATACCCTTCACAGAAAAACCAGTTTTATAACCATGAAAATCTATACTTGGCCAGGCTCCACTGAAGGAGGACTAAAGGCATGGTGGAAGTTATCTAGTACTAGATAACAACAAATAACTGTAGGACATCTCAAATCAACATGATATAGATGCATTTTACAAAGCAGATTAGCTGTTAGCTAGTGATAAGCATTTGTGGAGATGGGTGACAAATGTGGAGAACAGCAACACTCAGGCCATCCACTGTTTTTTAAGACATTCCTGTTCAATAGTGCATCAGTTATCACACAGCACTTGAAACCTCTCCAGTCATCCCTAAATATCTTGCACAAACCTCAAGCACTGGTATCTATTTGCTATTGATATACAATACTTCCAAAACTGAACTGTTATCCTGGTTTGCACAGAGGTACATTATATGAAACTTCTGTCACTAGAAAAGATGACAAATCATAGGGGAAAGGGAGAGAATGGGAAGTTTTGAGCTGGGGCAGGAGGTGGAGGAAAGAGGGAGAGAGAAGGAGAGGAGAAAATAAAAAGGGAAAAAAAACCAGAGGGAAAAAGGAAGCATCCTTAGCTACTGATACCCTGTAGTACCCCTAGTTCTTCTCTAGCTGCCCTTTTAAACCTCAAACATTCCATAACCTTAATGGCTCCTTTTTCACAGTGCTGATGACTATAAACTACACAAACTGTTTTTTAACTGAAGCCATAAATACAACCATGTATGTCTTGTGAAAGACGAACAAGTCCCTTACAATTCATCACACTAAATATGTGATGGCTATCAGGTAGAGGCTGATACTCCCTCCACAGCACAGACTGATCTGAAGTCAGTGAAGTTGGTGGGAATTTTGAAACACATTTCAACAGACGTAAAAATAAAGCATTCAGATCACAAACAAATAACCAGATCCTGCAAATTACTTCTATACAAGAACCCTGGTGGGTTTATTACTTGCTCCTTTCTGAACTAATGAACACCCAAACTAAGTAAGCCAAGATTGCTTATATTAGCCATGGGCTTCCTGACATGTTCTTTCTACCTAGCAGCTAGTAAGAGAAAATGAAAAAAAAAACCAAAAACAAAAAAAACCAAAAAACACCAAAAAAAAAAAAAAAAAAAAAACCACCAAAAAAACAACCCCTAAGCATATGAGAAAAGCTTTTTTAAGTTTTGCATTTAGGATGATAAACAATACTTTCAGTAACACCTTGTGATTTCAGGTGCTCATTTTAGGACACTTGGAATGAATCACATTGTCTAAGAGGAAACAAGAAGGGTGCAAGCATTTTCCAGTAAAACAACTTCCTTTGAGGAAAGCTGTCAAATCCAATAATTCAAAATCAGAAGACACTCAAAATTAATTAATTCTGAGAATATTTTATGTGATTTATTTTTACAAAAAAGACCGTGAGAAAAATACTGAAAACAAAGTACCAAAAAGACTACTTGTTTTTAAATACCAATTTAAGTCACTAGTTATACTTTTCTCAAGTCTCCTGTGATGCTAAAGCACTCATGCAAAACATGCCTGTCCATTTCTTTTCTGGAGGAGTCGTGAAAAGTATCCCCTGGGTATTGACTGAGCACCCCCAAATTTTCCCAACTTGCAAGACCTTACAAACTCTTTCACAGTCTCAAATACCCTCTGCAAGCACTGCAAACTAATGATTTGGTTGGTGTGTGCAGGCATTTCCCCAAGTATAATGATAATCAGGCAGATTAAGACAGAGAGAGGAAGCAACAGATCTCACTGCTTTCAGCAGACAACCTGGCACTGACCCTGCTAGACTCAGACTCAGGACAGGTCATCCCTGGAGAGTCTGCCAACAGGAAGCCAAATGTGGATGATTTCTGCAGCATTCACAGGACATAAATACAATTCTGCCATCCATCCATTCACACATACATGCACATTTATTGTGGGAAAATAAATATAGATAATTTACTCACAGATAAACTCTCTACTGTTTACCCAAAAAAAAAAAAGACAATAATCCCCATCTGACAGGAATTCATCCTATGACGAAGTAAGACCACTTAAAAACAACACTTTACATTCACTACCCTGTAGAAGACTGGTCATTTAGCAGATTACTTTTCAGTGTCTTACTACCCTGTCATAATTTTAGTCTTTCTACTACAAAATTTATGATTTATCTAATTCATCTTGAAAATCTACACAAAATTTACAATGGTGACAACTGTGCATTTGCGAAATTTTCATAGAAAAAATATTGCAAAATATTATGTTCAAAACTAGTTGTATATCCCCCTAATAAGAAAGCTATGAGAATTAAATATTTTTCCACAAATCTTGATAAAATAAACATTTCCCTACATAGAATAGTACTGATGAACACAATGATGATACAAAATTAGAGTTTATTGGCTCACTTAAACACTGTAGTGCTGTCACTACCTTGGATCTTAAAGCTACTTCAAAACATTTAAGACATCTATTATTTTGATTATATGAAAGTAATGAGATTATATGAAGTTAAGTGTGTTCCCAAGTACATCTTTCAGTTTTAAATGTAGCTACTTCAAAAAAGAAAAACTGATACAAAAGAGAATGAACACAATAGGTACATTTTGTTTTCTAAAAACAAATTCTGGTACCTCATATCATTATGTGATTTTTTTTTTAACAGCAGATTAAGAAAAACACATTTCTTTTATCTACTCATTGCATGCAGCCATTCAGCAAATCTTACCATATTAATGATGTACCAATTTCGTAACTTTATTCACAATGAACAGACAGGTGTACCTCATCCAAGAAAAGCTCTTTGTTTAACCATAATTATATTCCATTCAGAAAATGTCTCATGAAGAAAATATGCACCTCACTGTGGGTTCTCCCCACCTCTGTTTATACAGTAGGATGTACAGCAGGCTCCAGATGGAGCAGATAAAGATATTTAACGAATGTGACTTCAGTTTTCCAGAATAACTCAGCTGCATGTAAGAGTCTGACAGCTATCAAAAAAGATTTAGCATTCAGAATTCTAACAAAAGGTTTTTAAATATTGAATCTAAGACCTATGGTGCATCAAAACAGATGCTGTAAAAAGCTTCCCCATTATTACAATATACTTTGAGATACTAATTACTTTACTGAATACTACTAGGAACCTCAGAGAATAAATCCAACAACTATCAGGAGCTTCCTGCAAGACTGCAACAGCAATTCAACAGAATAACAGTAAGAAGCAGATGAGATTACTGGGTACAGTGTTGGCATGTGAGTAGATTATAAAATAATATGCTAGATTAAAAAAAAAAAGTAATTAAAAGCCAGTGACATGTTTATTTTTTGTTCCTTTTTAATCAATAATTATAAACTGTAAAAATGCACCCTAATTCACTATAATAGACTATGCCCTGAGAAGTAACATTACACATTAAGCAAAAGCCACTAGGAAGTGTCAGATCTGCAGTTCAAAAGCATAATATATGGAATTCCCTGGAAGCATATTTCCTCCACTTTTCAGCAACACAGTTGCTTCTTCAGAGAAAAAGGCAAATGAAGATTTATGCTAATTCTAGTTTTCCCAACTTTAACTACAGTATTTTTTCCATTCTCCTTCAAATTGTCCCTGGAGAGCTTGATAGATTCATTGATAAACCTCTTGCTTTTCACATCTGAAAGAGCATATAGGCCTAGCATGAGGTTCTGAAATAACTGAGCCTGATGAACTCCACTTACAGACATCAGTCAAAGTACTTCTTGGGAGGTAGTCAGAGTTACTCAAACACAAAATTAGGCCACCTCACCAATGCTTTGCTACATTCTTCTTTGCTGGTTGGAAGAACAGAGAAGAGGCTGAAAAGAAACATACCTCTGAGTACACAAGGAAAATATCATAGACAGGGACACTGAACTTCCTTCAATAGTAACTTGAATGTTAAGTGCATTTGAGAATTGGTGAGTTACACCTTATTCTTTGTATCTGACACTGATAAAATAGTAAGATCTAATTACATACATCTCATCACTCAATAAGTGCAAAGATGCATTTTGAAGTGACATCTACGTTTCAGTGTCAGTTCATTGCTTTTTCCAAAACTGCTCCATGAGATACAATTCAGCAGTTGTGGGTTTTTCTCCACATATGGTAAGTGCAATGGTTCACCTCCTACTTGATTTAAAAAAAAAAAAAACAAAAAGCACTCTTCCCTTACAGAAGGCAAAACAAAACTAAGCAAACAACAACTTGTCCAAAAATTTAATCATCAAATCTCTGAAGATTCCCAACCTAAATTATTCTCTGGTACTCACATTTTGCTCAGTGTATATGTTCTTGAAAAAAGTATGCTTTTTGAGTCTGTTTATGCGGACAAACTTTTCCAAAACCCCTTCTTTCTGTTCATCAATATTATACAGTACTGTTTTAAAAATTCATTAACTATCTACTTAGCAAAAAAATCACTCTCATCCATAAAGTCTAGCTACACATTCTAATTAAGCAGCACTAGAATAAAACTGGAAATGCCAGAAATTTTCATTATAAGACAAAAATCTAAGCTTTCTCACTATATTATCACTTTGCTTATTTGTCTTAAAGCAAGTTACATACAAGGTAATTAATCAAATAGTATAAACAGACAAGTTATTTATCCCCTATTTAAATAACACATGGATTTTGTTGTATAAAGAATATGTAAGCAGTCAATAAAACACAAATATGCAGACATGAGTACATTATCAGAGCAGCTATAACAATGCATTCCAATGACTTCATACAAGTTTGTTATTGTAGCTGTATTTAATGCTGCGTGTTTCTCCAGTGACTGTAACACACAAGACAAACAAAATGCCAGTGAAATAACAGTTACTGTATTTAGCAGCTGAGAATTTACCACTTTAAAACATGGTTCCTTCTATTCCAAATTCTGTAGTTTCAAATTACTTTTGTTCCTCGAAACCCTTTGTTTCTAGTACAAACAAATTTCTACAAAGACTAATCCAGTGAACAAAAAGAATCAATTAAAATGACACATACTACAGCAATAGAAAATTAGGAAAGATGCTGAACTTCACACTAAGATGTTTAAAGGTGTACAAAGTTTGACTTTATATTTGAAGAAATTTCAGAGAGTGAGAGCCTTGAATTCTGCAGTTTCTGTTGGACATTTTCTCTGCAGGAAGGTTCACTGACTAAATTATTAGTCTCTGATCTCTGAAACACAAAACAGCTGAAATGCCTTATGTAAAGTAGCCATGCTCAGTACATTAACTACCAATGGCCTAAAGCCACTTTCTATTTTTCAAGTAGTGCCCAAAGGGCACTCTGCAGTAACACCAAGTGGTTAGACAGGTATACTGCAAAGATCATATTCCACAATTTCACATCAGTTTGAGCTTAATGCAGTATGTTAGAAGTACCTCTTAAATAGTTTCGTGCATGAGGCCTCCGGACATTGATAGTCTGAAGCAATTTGGATATTATTTTCCTTAATATAATTTATACTGTTACTGTTAAAAAATTAAAGCTCACACTTAATAACTTACTGTTTGCATTTCCTTCAAACAGAAAGATATGACTTGTTTCAATTTCACTATTAACTTTTCAGGTCTGCAAACATTTCTAAATATAACTATTCTAACTGGATTTTAAAAAAAGAGTGCAGGGGAATATTTCCATGAGGTGCAGACTTTAAAAACCCATACTTATCAATTATGCTACAGCCATCAGTGTTTTACAACAGCAGTAAGAATATCAGCACCATCTCTAATCAGAGTTTTCAGAACATTTTTCCAAGTACTAAAATTCAGTGTAACTCTATTCAGTTACATATGACCAAATCTTGTCATCCTACAAGAATGCATCACTTGCGCTGACATGAACAGGAACTATACACATGTATATGAGGGCATCTGCTTAAATGTTTATGATGTCAAGTTCAAAAGCATAGAACTTCCACAGTACAGCTCTGAGAATGCTAACTAAATCTTCAGATTATAGTCTGGAAGAACTATATAATGAATTTCAAGTCAGATTCCAATATTAGTATTTTCTTCTGAAAGCCTCAGTCTTTCCAGTGCAAGAAGAGAGAATCTCTTTCCTTCCACAGTTCAAGAAATGTTTCTCATCATGCTCCCACTTCCAAGATTGCTCCTATCACTAATATTTTTCTCATAAACAGGAAAATTTTGCCAAGGTAAACAGAACACACAGATACATTACTAAGTAATGTAAGACCAAGAACCTGATCTTTAATACACTGCCCTCTTCATTTCACACTTTCCAGGCTCATATGAGTCTTTATTGGGATACTGTTAATCAAGCTGACTCAGGCTTCTACATCCTTTAATGCATCATCCACATTCACTAAACATCACGTCTCCTGGGATGTGTCAAGTTAAGTTCTCAAGTTCAGACTCATGTTTGTACTTGAACCTACCCATGTGTCAGTGATCATTCAGGCAACAGCTTATGACAAAACTGTGCTCTCAAGCCAATCCCATACCTCTTTCAGACAACAGCTATGTTTTCTGCAACTAAAATAATGAACGAAACCACCAGAGCATCCCACAGCACCTCAAAGCTAACGTATGCATGTAATACTTGCATAGCTTCAGAGAGGCAGGTGTGGATGCCCTCTGGAACAAAGCTTTGATAGGGAGATGCTCAAGCCTAGATCAGTCTTATTTATGTACTGTAAACAGAACAGTGTACATTTAGAAATGTCATTTGTAGCTACTTTGTGCCTGAAATGAATCATGAACATACTCTCAAAGACTGGAGGTGGTCTGTTTTCATATTGAAATGCAAGAGTAAATGCCATTCATCAAACTTCTTAGAAGTGCAGAAACTTCACATTTTGAGTGTTTTTTTAATTCAAAGTGACATCTTTTGAGCAGGCTACCTATGTTTTTTCCTCCCTCATTGTTTCTCTCTGCCCAACAGAAACAGCTTCTCGAAATTTTTGGTCAAGAGGCATATGGGGCAGAAGATAAATAAAACAATTATGGCAAGGAAACAAACTTGAAAATCTAATCCCCCCAGAGAATAGTCTGCTTTTAAAAGAGGCAATGTTGCCATTGTATGGACTTCTATAGTTGTAGAATGTTTTCCCTGGGTCTGTGTACCAGCACAATTCTACTACTGTAAAAAATCCCTTTTACAGACAAATTCTAAGGAAATTACACTATTCATAATTGATTTCGAATTCCCTTAAAATTTACAGTTATGTAAACACAGATGTATGGCTGGAGTAGAGCTCTTCTTTAGGAGTAAAAATGCAAAAAAAGCCCAAAACAACAAAGACTGAAGCTCTTAAAAAAAAAAACAAAAAAACAAAACAGAAGGGAAGGGAAGGGTTAGTTCCCTCATTGCTGTCACTGTTTTTTTTTTTAACTGTATAGTCTCAATCATCAGTTGGAAGAGCTACTATTTACTCCATCCAATACTGGACTTGTAGGGTCTTGATGAAATACAAGTTATCAATGTGTGATTTGGCAGGGTGAGAATCTGTAGTGTAAAAAGGACATTCAGAAATGTGTATCACATGTGATAAATCTGGATTGTTGAGATAAAATAAATAAATAAAAAACAAGTAAGAAATGAAGATAGTCTGTTTTAAGAAAACAATTCACAAATACAGCCAAATACAGCTCTAGCTGTGGTTGAACATGCGTTTGAACTATTTTCTGCCACATTTTCCTGTATCTGCTTATCAAGATTTCAACCTTATAGACCTTCCTATGAAGCTAACATGACAATTAATAAGCAAACAAAAAACCAATTTAAAACAGTAAAAGGTATCACAGCTCCAAAACTGTTACTGAAGCCTTCAGAAAGAAACACTATATTCTGGTGTTCTATCAAAGACTGCTATACAAAAATAATAGCACTCACCAAATATAGTCTGGATCCCATAAGATATTAGCATGATGCCACACAGGAACAAACTGGGAACAGGTTTAGCTGATAGTGACAGATTCTCCCACTTTTTCAGACACTCTGTTTCACAAGCATTTCAAACTTTTTTCTTTTACCTCTTTCTTTTCTTTTAAGTCAAATGATTCAGAGTCCACCTTAATGCAGAAGTTAAAAAAAAAGTCATGGTAGGAAGCTGGTAAGAGTGATTTCTTTGAGAGATTAAGTAACAAACTGCATTTGCTTAATAAAAACATATGCCAGTTCTTTAATAAAATGACAGATGTCTACTCTGAAATTTAGCTTTCGGACTGACCGTCAAAGGAGAGAGAAACACAGAGTTAGGTAACACTTGCAACCAAGACATGCATTTGTGTCTGAAAAGAGAATATTGCACTAAGAGAAGAACCCTGAAAGCTTTCAATGTTTCCTTCACTGACCTAAAAAAGTAACTAACCATTTTCTATAAGCAGTGGCAAACCTGGCTTGGTCCACATCCCTACAAGTTGATAATACTTTATCAACAAACTGGTATTCCATTTCTGGACCAAGAGAGTCCTGCACAGGAGCACGCTTCAGCCGTTTTGTTTCTTGGGTATAACCGTGTTTGCTGCTGGATTCATTCAAACCATCAACATCCATAGCTTGTGCCAAGTGACTTGCTGCAGGACTGTGGTGGGAATTATTCAGACTTTCATCACTGCTGTCCACAGATGATACTGACGTATTCACAAGAGGAAGTTTGTTGCTTAAGTGCTGCTGAAGGTAGAATACACACCTTCTTCAAAGGAAAAGGAAAGAAGAAGAAAAGAAAGTCATGCACTGAAAATAACCTGCTGCTGCTGAACTCCTGCAATTCATTTGCCACCCCACCAGACTTCTCTCACAGACACAAAATCTGCTTCTCTGCGCACACTGTACTAGAAAGGTCTCCACCTTTGGCAAATCTCCTGTCACCTAGTCAGGAACCTGCACCCAGCTGGTAAAGCAAACATTTTCTGCACCCCATCTTCTGTCAAAATTTTGTTCATTGTGTGTTGTTTCAACATTTAAAGTGTGAAGTGGCTCATAACCAGCATCTTGTGTCTCTTGCACAAATTACAGAAACAAGTGGAGCTTACACCTCAAGATATTTAAGCCAAATCGAATTTCCCACACAACAGCTCTGATTATGCTCTTGAACATTTTCGAAATATTTAATACATAGTAGTTCAAAAATCTTTTATTGAGTGGTACTTCCTAAAACCAAAACAATTTGGAAATACCATGTGAAGAATCATCCACAAATCAGAAGGAAATTCTTTTAATCAGGTCCTCTTACCTATGACACCACAAGGTTTCATGCCCTGGGTAATTATCAATCAGTTCACTGCAGAGTTCCATCTCTTCGTCTAAACGGCCGGGGAGATCCACACTTTGCTCCTCTGCACAGGCAGCTTCTGTCCCTGCACTCTCTTCCTCCTTCTGAGGGCTAGGGTTTTGTTCACTAACCACTTGCTTTTGTACCAGTATGTTTTTGTCAGTCACCGTTCTGCGTATCAAGGAATTGAGCAAGAACTGGCGGTAATGAAATCCACTATGGTCCGAGACATGCATGGATACCCAATATTTAGTGGATGAAAGTTCATCAAGGAGAACCTGAAACAAAACGCAGGCACAGTTATCAACCAGTATAGTGGAGGAACTTACCACTACTGCTTCTGCATTAAGGTAATCCCTTCTTTGGGTATTTCAGCCATTGTGGTAATGGTTTAAGAATACACAGGAAAAAGAACTACCACTGAGCCTTTTGTCCCATGTGCTGAAAAGCATCTTGGCATTCCTGCAGAAAACAAATCAATACTTCTTCCAAACTGTGAAAAGGTTTTTCAGAAACCTACCCACAAGCTGAGTGGGAAAAAAACCCAAACCACTTCTGATACGAAATAAGCAGTGGTTTAAGAATCTTAAAATAGTTAGCAATAAATACTATTTAGAGGAGGCACAAACTACACTGCTATTAGCTTTAAGAATTTTACTTTTTACCCAGTGGATTGTGGGTGTCAGAAGGTAGGTGAGTTGCTTAAAAGGAAAAAATCCAAACTTGATTTGCACCTTGATTTTCCATGAGAGAAAATCAACCATAGTATTATGTTTAAAGTCCTAGAGCTGGTGAAATATAAAAGTATGTGTCCATAATCAGGTTCCTTGATTTTACTAATGAAGAACTCCTAGAAACATAACAACTATGAACTCCTTTCATAACAACTGTGGTAGATACTTAAATTGCCAACTGTAGCTCTGTTTTTAACACTTCTGGCTCCTGTGAATTGTCTGTTAATTCTGAGCGCTTTAAAACTTCAAAATTCATTTCTGGACAGAAATGCAAGTTTGGCTCCCAGACAAAGCTTTTACTATGCTTTGCTTTCTCTGTTAGAGCCACTGGTTTGGTTCTTTTCACAGCTCTTAACCTCCTTCCTCACACTGCTTCTCCTCCAGAGCTTTAACTATGCAAAGAGTTTAAAACTGCCCTCTTCATTTACTTCTAAAGACTTTTGGAAGTAATCTTAATAGTCTTATGGTACACTCTAGCTTTTAACCTCTTCTCCTAAGCTACTTACATCACTTAATAAGACCAGCTGATGCAAAACAACTTTCATAGGTAGAAGTCCTTCTTTTAGATATTGCAGCACAAAAGCCACAGCCTCCCATAAAGAAAATAACGGAAACACACAACACTAGGTATATAGCTCTTGGGGGGGGCATCTGTTCTAAAAGAAATTGGAGCAAATACAATGCAAACAGTATCTTCTGCCCTAGATAATCATCATGTTTTTCTAAATCTTGCCAAAAGATACCAGCATCGCCTTCTATTTAGAGATCAGCAAAATGAAGTGCAGTATTAAGTAACAGCGCAAACACAGCATTCTTAAGGAGGCTAAAACTCCATGTCCAGATCTGCACTTTAAACCATAAGAACAGCTTTTCCTTCCTTTCTTCCCAGAACTGAGTCTAGTACTTTAAACTTTTGAACTTCAAAATTTATAAGTCTATCAAGAACAACATAAGGCTCAGAAAAATCAGATAAGCCTTTATTCAGCTGTAATTGATACTATACACATTTATGCTCAACTGAGACCTTGGAAGAATACAATTATTTATCTGAAATATTTATAAGCTACAAATTTACAGGGGAACATCTTAATTATGCATTTTAATTCCCTGTACAAAGGGAACAAAATTATTTCCAGCATTACTCCTTACCTGAACCAGAACATCTCTTTTAAAAAAGCAAGACAGAAGATTGCCATGAAAATATATTCAGATCTGCAAAAAACAGCCTCCTACCTAGGAACCTCAGAGTACCAGCTGAAAATGCTTCTAACAACTGGAAGTAAAAGAAAAAACCAGCTAATGCCAGAATTCCAAGAGGTTCTTTCTTAGAAAGCCAGCTTTCTCCATTTCCATCTCTACCAGTACAAGCCCTTTGCCACTGTTCTGTGAAGAAAGATGAAACTATATGAGAATTCCTCCCTCCCCACTCTTGACAACCTCTTTTCTACCTCTGGTGGTAAGCTGACTACCATGGAACTGGCAGCCTCTCCCAGAACATGACATGTGTGCTCAGTGACCTTCATCTCAACCTCTAGGTCTTCACTCCCTCTTACACCCTCCCAGACCATGTGCTTGCTTGTTTTAGAGTGCTTTTCCAACTGTGAACTGTAGACCTGAACTTTCTCCCTGGTCTGGGACACTGGGGAAATGCAAAGGAAGTGGGGAAACAAACTTTTAAGGATAACCAAATAAATACAGCATTCACATAAACTAGCACTTTTGAAGACCCTGTCATCTAAGAAAAAGCTAAGGCATTACTGGAGATGGCTACAAGAAAAACCACTTTCTGTCTCATGAACATGTTGTCTTCTGGGCATCACACAAGAGAAGTGCTACCTCATGACAATTACCCCACTACTTGTTTGCTTGCTTGTTTTACTGTAGGGTCTGATAGTCAATCTCCACATTATGAAACTGAGTATTTCAATCTAAAGAAAACAAAAAAGTTTGTCAACCCTTGATGAACTACACCTTATTTTTCTATCTGCATGATTTCACTGAAGCAACATGATGTGTATGAATTTTAAGACTATACCCCTCTCTATCCCAGTTCCCTAATTATACGCCCACCTTTTAGTAGGTATCTGGAGCCCATGATCTAACCCCAATAACTGACTGTACAGTCATGTGAGAAAGCTGAAATCAGGCTTTCCATGGCAAGTACTCCAATATCAGAATTATTAGATTAGCTTCAAACTATCTATTCTTGACAAATCCTTGATTTATGTTAATGAACACTCTTTAATTGCTAATGCTATTCAAATTCTGCAGCTAGAACAAACTGAAATTTCTACATTGAAAGAAGATAATGTTTTTGACTATCTAGTGTAAGAAAGAAGGAACATCTATATCTTTTTAGTTAATTTTTCTACTAGGTCAAAATTTTCTTCTCTAGCATTTTAAATCTTTTTCCCAGAGCTTGAGCTGAGATTCAGTCTGCAGTAGCATTAGGATTATCAAACCAGAGGAAAAAGAATAACCAAAATCCTATTACATAGCCTACCTCTTGAAATCCTCCAAAGCAGGTCAATAGCTTTGTTAATGATAAACTTATTTTGAGAAGTCATATTTAAATGATAATACAACATAAAAATTATGTTTCTGGGCCTCTGCTGCCTTGCACACTTCAAACTACAGGCAAAGTTTGTATTACAGCAGAAATACAGCCCTAAATAATACAGGTACTCCTTAATTTCAGGCAACCTTGCAAGAACTCAATGGCCATAGAATCAGTGACAACTGTTTTATCTGTCAGTTTCTCAGCATGATTCCAGTCCTGCATCTTGTTGAAATTTATCATACTTTTTAGATACTCAAACAAAGAAATTTCTGAAGGTGTTACATGAGACATTAAGCAAGTAAAAAACCTCTGAAGAATGGAAAAGCCAAGGCAAAGCTGGACAGGACTTGCTAAAAATAAAGCGAAGGGACTGTGTAAGTACATAGGTCACAAAAAAAAGACCAAGGAGAGTGTATGCTCCTTAATTAACAAGAATTGGTGGCAACTGACATAGAAAAGGATGAAGTACTGAGTTTGTTGTCTCAGTCTTCAATGGCAGTCAGGCCTCCTTCCCAATTCTCTCTAGTCCCTGATCCTCTAGCCTGTGTGGGGAAGCACACTCCCTCCCACTGTCAGCAAAGAGCAGGTGCAGAACCACTTGAGGAAGCTGAACAGCTGCAGGTCTATGGCATCTGAAGATTCACATTACAGAATTCTGAGATAACTGGCTCACGTTGCCAAACCACTGTCCACGGTATCTGAACTTATGGCAGTTAGGGGAAGTCCCCAGTGACTGGAAAAAGGGAAACACTGCTCCCATTTTAAAAAGGGGAGAAAGGATGACCTGGGGAACTGGAGACCAGTAAGCCCTACCTGTGTGGTTGGCAAGATCATGGAACAGATCCTTTCAGAAGACATGCTAAGGCACCTACAAGACCAGGAGGTGACACAAGGCAGCCAGCAATTGTGCCTGACCCATCTGGTGGCCTTCTATGACAGAGTGACAGCAATGGTCAACGAGAAGACTAACAGATGTCATCAATCTAGATGTGGAAGGCATTCAATATGGGTTCCACACGACATCCTTATCTCCAAATTTGAGACAGATGGATTTGATGGACGGTCCATTCAGTGGGTAAGGAACTGGCTGGATGGATGCAGCCGGAGAGGAGGGGTCAACAGCTCTGTGTCCACGTGGAGACTGGTGATGAGCCCCTCAGAGCCCTGTCTTGGGACTGCTCCACTGACCCCTCCAGTAAAGTATTCAGTACTGGGCTGGATGGGGTCCTGAGCAACCTGATCTAATGAGTTGCATCCTTGCACACTGCTGGGTGGTTGGAATGAGATAAGCGATCACTGCCAAGCCAAATGATTCTATGATTCTATGAACCTGCATATTTTTGTGAAAGTCTGTAATGCCCGCCTTTCCCTTGTTCTCCTTATTTACTTTTTTCCTTGCATCATATCTTGCAACTAGACACTGTATAATTCTGCCTCTTAAAGTTACCTAGAAAAATTTTATCACAGGTTTCTTGCTGTCTTTTATGCTCCACACTTTTCCCTAATTTTCCTGTATCCTAAACACCTTCTACTAGGCCCCCGATGAGGTGCATTGGTGGTGTCCTGAAAAAAACCTAGAGCCAACACAGATACTTCCCAACAGGTTTAACACATTGGTGGAGGGACAACAGCATCAGTGAAATGTTGCCAGAGGTAATAAAGACCAGATGGACAACTCAAGGCAAAAGTATCACCTCTACAGTCTTCATTCTAAAAAAAGTAGATCAGTAGGGGAAGTGGGATGGCAGGCCAACTGAATAGACTTTGGAATGGTCAAATGACTTCAAAATACTGCCTTCACAGGCATGTTTGTGATTCATCACAAAATGTACTCACAACTGACAATGAATAAATTCACCAAAATAATTCCAGTTCTGCAGAGAGTTATTTCTATTGCAATGTAATTATTTTTCTTTAATTAAATCAATAAGGAATAGCAAGTGCAAAAAGCACTCAAGGTGTAATCCTGATCCTCAGACTACTATTACCAGCATAATGGACACAGAGCTGTTTAGAACTTGTTTTAAGGCATAAAATGACTTGAATTTTCTTTAACAGTGCTAACTCCCTTCACCTTTTAATAAGCTCTTGAAGATATTAAAGTTCCTGTTTTCTGTAAATATAGACCTCTAACCCTAACTTCTAACCTCCAATCTCTCTGAATCCTGCAATTCCTCTGAGTTTTCTGAAAACTACCTTTTCATATACACTTGCTAAGCAGATGAGTCCAAATTCCTCCCTGTCTCTGAAATGGGCATAAAAATAATGGCTACATTGACTCAACAATGTCCAAATTCCTCCCTTATAACCCTATGCGCCAAAATGCAGAAGCTGCTGTTAAAAGTGAATGATGTGTCACTGTATCAACCTAATACTCAAAGAATTCACCTAACAACTGAGAAAACATTGTATTACAAAACTGCCTAGACCGTGTCACATTAACTAATTTAATTTGCTGCAGGTCTTGAGAAAACATTCAACACTGCATAAAGTGTCCCTGAAATAGCTAAATCAGGTCCCAGTGTAAATGCTGTCAAAAAATACTGCTGGAGCTGAAAAAATTAGTTACAAGCACTATTATGTCTTCTCCAAAATTCTTGCTGTCTTTACTTGGTCCTTCAAAATTCTGAAACCACATGTAAGCTGAGTAAGGGCATCAAAACATTGATATGACATTATCAATTTAATGTCTGTTATGCATTACCATTTTCCTCTACTATGAATTTCAAGACTAGTGCTGGAAGAATTACTTAGAGTTCCCCATTCCTTACTTCAGCTCACATAGTCCCTCCTATACTCTTACCACACATATGTTAGCACCAAGTACTAAGAGAGAAACAGAACTTTCTACACAGGCAAGAAAAAATGTGTTACTTCTGCTGAGCAGAACCTGCTTACAATGGCAAGAAAAATGCAAAACACACTCACTGCAAGATTTTGTCCCCTTTCTTAAAACATTCTTAGCTACCTGTGATAACGTCACTTGATACTCTTAATTCATGTTATGTAGTCTGCTTTGCAAACCAGTATTTGGGGTTTTTTGTGGAGAAAATTTAAGAATTTATTCACTATTTTATTATACCTTGACAGTGAGCTTTGCCAAATGCTGTAAAACCCAGATGCGATGGGACCAGGCATTGTAGTTGCTTGGATATCTCCCAGCAGCTTCAGAGCAGACATTCATTTCCTCCTGTACCAGTCGGTGAATCCTCTCCACAGGTGCTGCTCCCAGGTTTCCTTTAGTTGCAAGACTGGGCAAGGAGTTTTCCTGAATTAGCTGTTGCAGCACCCATCGTCTGGTTAAACAATGTAAAGTGTTAATGGTGAGAGAGCAGTTTTAAGAGAAAAAGATGGCTTTTCATGTGCATAAATCAAACCTTTCCAATATTTCTACTCTCTGAACTATACTCTAGCTAGGTAATGAGTGAGTAAACAACCATCTGAACACTTGCCATGCTATAAACTATGACACGATCATCGCACTCCCAACACAGCTGCACCAAGTTTGCTCGCTCCAAGTGATCACAACTACTTACACAGCATTACAAAATAAACCAGAAGGAAACAGCAAACTTGTGAAAGAGTGCAAGCAGCATGTGCATGAAATTTCTAACTCGCTCCTCTTTCAAAGTCTTGCACAGCACTAAAATTAAGGAGCCAAAGCAAGATAGAAAGAAGTGATTTAATAAAAAATTAACTCTGCTGAGTATCTTTTACATCTGTAAAAGATACTAAGCAGTACTGCACACTGCAATTCAAACTGGTTTCTGTACACCAGCAGCAGTAGCAAAGCCCAAAAGGCTTGTGGTTTCAAGGGCTATAGGTATAAACAAAACAAATGTTTCTGCTGATGATTACACATACTTGAATTCATATATCTGAGATAAGCATAGATTCCTATGGTTCTGGTTTTTTTATTTTACTTTGGACAAAATTTTAGTGGTATTTTTAGAGGCAACCTCAATGCTGCATCTGCAGCCCCAGCACAAAAGGGTTCTACAAAAACAGATTATAGATGTGTAAATTTCCACAGAGCAGCCCATGTCAATGGAATTGCTATGGTCCGGTGTGGAATGCTCTGGAGAGACAGACATCCTCTGGTGCACAACACAGACTGGCTCACATCAGTTCCAAAACCAATTAATTGCTACTTTCAAAGGTGTCAAAATTTAACTCTAAGTTAAAAGAAATCAATAACCAAAATAAAAGAAATTAACTTTTTTGAAAGAGAGAATTCTATTTTGCAAGCCATATGTAAACTTATTTATCTACATATATACAGGTATATAAAAAATATGTAAGTTAACTATGTATTAAAAAAAATTGTTAACTCATCTGCTTTTTCTCTTATTTGAACACATGCACAATATGCTTGTTCACTTGTGGGTTTTATCTACATTGTATCTTTTTCACTCAGTTATCAAAAAAGAACAAAGTATTGGAAGACAATATTAAAGATAATTTATAAGAATGCAATTTTAAACTGACTGTTTCTCAGCAACACTTTCTTCCTACACACCATTTGCTCTAAATAAAGATGTACAGCTAAGGAAACCATGCTCTGTTGTATAACAGTATTTTATGAAATGTGGTAATTTCGAAGAGTTAACTTTTAATTTTTAAAAATATCTTCGATCCAAACATCACCTTTTGTATGTTTTTTGTTTCAGTCCACAGCTATACAAGAAATAGAAAACTCAAAAATAGTCTAGGCAAAAAAAACTGAATAAGCATATCACTCTTGAAATATATATATATTATTTAACACTAACATCTGAGTAAAACCATAAAGACAAAATTTTTGAACTCTATAATTATTTCAGTTTCTTAGAACAAGCATGCTTTATAAGCCAAGGAAATGTGAAAAATTACACATGCAGGAGAGAGTGAAAAAATGCAGACTTCATTATCTTTGTGGCTACAGCATCAAAAAACGCATAAAATTAAATTAGAGCTACTTTCTAGGCAGTGCAATCACAACCTCAGAAGATTTAAAATATATTTCTGTAATCTCTTGAATACCATGGTATTATATTTCTTTTTTTTTTTTTTTTTGGTCTTCTTCTGTTTCCTGCATTAATTTTACTCCCATTAATTTGGAGTCACTTTCAGTTTTGCATGTTACTATTGCTCTTACAATTCCTGGAATGACTCCAAACAAAGGATTGCTAAGTGATAAATGCACAATCAATAGATATACTGACTGTATATGCACAAGATATATTTGAAACCTCAAAATAAAAAGCAGGAGATCATCTGCCAAAATGAATGACAGGTATTTGACATCTTCAGTCATGTATCTCCCATACATAAGACAAAACAATTTGGTTATGTTTTACTGAATTTTATTCACAGCCCCATTATAGGTTTTTGCATCTTCTGCCTGAGATTTAATACCTTGGGTGAATAGGAAACCCAAAATTAATCATTATGCTGATGCAGAGAAGTATTTCTGCAAATCTTATTTACTAACATGTATCAGTCAGGGTCAGCATATTCAAATCCAAGCCAAACATTTGTGCAATCACCCTCAAATACACTTTTCTGATGTAGGCAAGTAAGAGAAAGAAAAACAAATTATGACACTATCAAATACTCCTAATTTAGATTTGCATGGAAATTATAGTCAGAATTCTCATATAGTCAGTAAGTTTTATGTTCTTTATAGAGTATTTATAAAGTCCCTATTACGGTATCAACTTTACAGCTGCCCTAATGCTGGACATGTTAAACACAACCACTGCAAACTGCTTCCTAATGTGATACATTTAAATCTCTTTAGGGCTGTCTGTAAAAGGTTGACCTAGCTTTTTATTTGGAGCAATGGATCTATGCTTCACTTGGCTCTGCTACAAGCATTTTATGGTCGGTCATGACTGAGATGGTTAGCTTTGTGAACCTGAGTAACTCTGGAGTTAAGTTTTCCAAACATGTGATCTGTTATTTTAATATCCAGTAGATGTGACTGAATGACTTCGTTCAAGTTAGAAATTATAAAAATAAATTCACCAAACCAATAAGACCAGTATTGAAATGGAAAAGAACCCAGGTTTATTTACAAAGGTTGGCTTTAACAGAATCTTCACTTTCTGAAATGTAGACAAACAATACAGTAGTAAATCTGAGGGAAAGGAGAAACCTACAGTACTCAAAAAGTTAAAATTGATGGAATCAGAATTTTCACATTGAGGATTTCAGGTGCTGCAAGACATGATAAATCTCTAAGGAAATATATCCCCCCTCCAAAGTTTACTTTAAAAGTGTGCAGCAGAAAAAGTACACATGATTTCAATTCTAAGTGTAGAATATAGACAAGTAGCTTCAAAAGCCAAAGCACAGTATTTTGCAAAGACTGGTTCAAAGAATCTGATATATTTCTAGTTATCCTCCTGCATCTATGATTCTCCTTAACCGAAGAACAGGAAATAAAAAAACCCTAGGAAAATTGTTTCAGGAGTCAATAGAAGGCAAAGGAAACCCACCTATGAATCCATGTTTCTGGACTCTTTGGAAACTTGGTTAATGCCAGTTTTCCAAGATGCAAATCTTTAAGTGGATTTAAAGTGCCAGACAGTATTAATTCTTTCCTACAAAAGATAAAATAAATCTGTGTGAATAAAAGTAGTAACCTGAAAACAGAACACAAATCCCAATAACAAACTGCATGGCATTTCCCTTGTATCATAACAGAACTTCACTGTCAAACTACAAGAGTTTAAAAACCCTCTAGTGCATTAATCCATTCTACTATACATACATATGTACTATACATATGTGCACAAAGAACTTCATTTTAATCTGAACACATACAATCTGCTAGCTCTCAAACCTACCCAGAAATGACTGAGTCAGCTACTGTAGGGTTACATATATGAACAAATATCCCTTCTTGAAATTAAGCCCTTAGATCATGTGTACATCCAGAAATACTCTTACATATAGCACCCCTCCACACCTTTAGTTTTGAAATACCGTTCAAGATACAGTGTCAAGGTTGCTGTTGCCTAAATTTATAAGAAAAAGGAAAATATTCTCTGCATGTAGAATGTTTTACAAACTTAACAAAAAGGCTGCAATTGCTCAGTTTACTTAAATGTAAAACAATCTTTGGTTTAAAAAAATTGAAAATTTGACCTAACGAAATTTAATGTTCATCCAACACAACCCTTACAAGAATACTTCCCAAAGACAGAGAAAAATGAAAATCTGTACTTGGCCTTCTCACCTTCTTTGCACAGAATTCCCTACCCCTCACCCTCTTCTTTCTAGCTCTGTAACTCTTATTGCCTGTCCTGAGCATGTTTGTAGACATCACCCCATCACTGGTTACTGCAAGGGCATTACTCTTCATACCCTATTCTCCAATCTAGTAGGTAGCAGCTTTGAAGTAAAGTTACAGTAAATTTCGAAGTTAGAATCTGCAGAAAGAAAACACACATTTCCCAGAACCTGCAGAAGTCACAACTAAAAACTGAGAGTACAAGAAGCAGAAGCAATTTTGGCATGGGTTTGGGTTTTGGTTTTTCTAATAATTTCTGATTCATCCTAATGATAGGCATGGCACAAGTAAGTGAGGAGCAGATGATCAACTCTCTGAACAAAAAATCACAGTGGGAGGGGAGGAAATATTTTCTGGAAAGATCTGCTATCAAATAAGAAGGCAAAACTCCTCTGCAGTCTGACACAGAAAACATAATGTCATCCTAAAGTTATGGCCCAAGTCTCACAAACAAATTGACATATTTCCTTTCTGTGAGTACATATTTTCTGTCTGAGTCAGCAGTTTTTAGTAGGAAACTGACTCCATCTGGTACTTTGGCTTTGTGTTGCTGTAATTGAAACTTACAACCACAGTCAGAAGCTAATGGTTGCAACACTAACAGAGAGCAAATATTATTTAAAATTGAAGCAGAGTAGGGAATGTATAAATCCTTATGCAAGTTTTGCTTCTGATAGCTACTGGAGCACCTGTTTTTATCTCAACCAAGTTCCAGCATGCTTCAGATTCGACGCTTTCAGATGGTTTTTAACAGGCAGTTCAGATATACTGACCAGAAGTGGCAGACTGATCAGACCATTCTGTTCTAATGCACTCAAAATTGGAAAGCAGACAAAATAAACATTCAGGGTCAGCACTGGAGCAGGTGGAACAACTGCTTCGTTACTGCAATGCAAAGGTGACATTTTGGTAAAAATTACTTACCACACAGACACAATGAAAATACAGCTTAGATCAGTGCGATACTTAAAACCAATGCATGTATATTTTTAACACAGATTTAAGATTACCAAGCCACCTACCTCCCAAAACCTGAACTTTCAGTGAAGAAAGTGTTCTTTCTGTATTAAAACATAGACTCTAAGTAAGCAGCTTCACACTTATACGCTCTTAAACTTCCTCTTTTGCAAAGCTGAGGAACAGTACAGACAAGATCCACCTTCACTGCTGTAGTGGAAAAGCTGCTTTTAGCTGTAATGATTCTCAAATGAGAGATTCTCCCATTCACAAAGGACTGGAAGCATTAATATGACTGAAGTGCCATACACTCCCACATAAACCTCTTCTGAGCTCTTTCAGCTAACATCTAACTTGGGATATATAATTTCTAGCTTACTTTCTTGCCATGTGGATCATAGATAATGTTTCAGCCTCAAGGATTATAGCTCCCATAAAAGATAATCTCGAGTAATTTTTACTTGCCTTATGCTAACACCTTTGAAGTCATTTATATCTGAAAGCAAAATGTGACTTTTGAGAGCATCTTGTTACCTAATGTCTTTTCATCAATTGTACATGCCAGGAAGTATAACAGGAAGAACAAAGGCATTTATAAAATTCCTTTACAATCACTTCCATTAACATTTTGGTCATTTTAACTTGCAAGACTTTTACAACTTCTAAAAACACAAGCTAACTGAATTTAGGATTAACAACTGGAGATATCTCTTATGCCATTCAGTATAACAGAGGTTTCTCTCTCAGTTCCTAGGAAGTGACACATCTATTCTGTAGCAAGTCTTTCTCTGCCACATAATAACCTCTTGCTCAGGGTCTCAGGGTTTAGATTATAGTCCCTGCTCTTCTGTCACTTTCCAGTCACTTCTAATTTAAATAAATAAACAACAGATGTATGTGGTAGGAACATTTCAACTGTTCAGAATAGCTACAAAGTCAAGGCAGAGCATCTAGTCCTAGTTGGCCTAGATAACATGTCTAAAGTTCTGTGTTCTCCTGCGCTTCATTAATCAGATACAACTTTCTAAGATTGTCAACTGAGCTGAAATGCCCACTTGTCTTCCACAACACTATTCAAGTCTTCTGGCACGCCTCTGCCAAGTCCTGCATCCCTTCCTAGGAGGGGATTTCCTTTTCTCTTTCTTCCTATATCTTCAAGTTCAGTGCTACTGAGACAACCACTATCTCTGAAGCTTTCAGTAGAATTCAACATATGAAAAAGAGATTATCCCAGCCTACAATGGAAAAGTCAATAAATTATAAGAATGTGTGCAGGGCTGCTATTCAGTAAACAACTATAACATTTCTTAATTTTTAGGCTACTTAGGATTCTATAATGCTTTTTTGCCCCTCAAAGTAAAGCAGTGAATTAGTGTATGTAGAACGCAAGATGAACCTGGCATGACAAACACTGCCTGAGCAACAAGAAACCAATGATGCCACAACAGATCCATCATGTTCTGCAAGCAGAGTGCAAGTCTCATACAATTAGTTCTCAGCCTGGACTACCTCAGGATAAGGATTTACACCAGCATCTGTACAGAGCACAATCAGTCCTCTACTCTGTGACTTATAACACCACACATCTGGCTAGCTTGATCTGTAATTTCAAAGAGAAGCTGAAATATATGTCAACATAACAAAAGTGCCTCCCCTTCAAAAGAGCAAATCCCCAGCAGAAGCCTAGAACAACGAAGGGTCAGATTCAGCAAAGCAGTTCCGCTGCTAGAATGGGCTCGCTGGTAACCTCCACAGACACTGACTGGCTTGTGTAACAAGATCTTTCTGGATGCTAAACAGAGCTTCAAAGACAAACTGACTGGTAGATCACTAGTCAACAATTCGGGGAGTAAGGCCCACTTCTGTAGTAATTTGTATGTTTTGGTAAATTATAAACATCAGGAAAGAGAAAACAATCCTCATCCATATTCTTTAGCATTTTTAATTCCACTTTCAACTTTGAACTACTTTCCTCATGCACATAAAAGTTAACACTTTCAGTTGTCAGGCACAAAAAAGCCTGACTGATAAGGATGAACGCATGTGCAGTAAAAAACATTCCACAAAACAAAAATCAATTATAAGTACCATAAAATGAGATTACTGTAGCAGCTCTTGTACTTATACAAGCTCCTAATTCCATTTTAACTTCATAGCTATTAAAGTTCGATATTTTCATGACACTAAACCCATTGCGATCACATTCATCCCCCTTTTTTAGACCTGAGAGACAGAAAGAACACAGCAGAATCCTTCAGAACTGCATCAGCAGTGAAAGAAGAAAAAAGAAAAAGCTGAATTTGTCATAACTAGGGCAGACAAACAGACGCAGCATGAGAAGTGCACCGTAATACAGAAGTCCTGTTCTCCATTAATGCACTCCTAGAGACCATCACAGTTTTGTCAGCCCTCCACCCTCCTGGAACTATAGCTCTTATAGACTGCCTCCAGTCGTACCTTGGCAGCAGAAAGAGAACATTCCTCCAACTCTGAAATTTACAAAACAGCTGTAAGATTACAAAATTGTAAGGAATGGTTGTTTCTGCACCTCCTGAAGAACAAGGAGGTAAATTCCTGCTCCTTCTCCATTATGACTCCTGGACAAGTTCTGAAGGTTGACCAATGATGAAGCTATGCTAAACTCAACAGGTACAAGAAGGTAGAGGGGAGGGGGGAAATGTGTTTGAAAAAAAGGGTAGACACCTTCTCCCCCTGTCTTGCAGTGTATCTACTGAGCATGATAGCCTGCACTGGTAGTGGCAGCAAACGGAACTGGAATCTCAAAAGAACTCAAAGAGAGGTAAAAATGAGAACAGTGAATACACACAGCAGACATCAGCTGAGCACTACCCTCATTAACTGCAGGAGGAAAGAGGAATGGTAGTTCCGTGGGTCTTACACACCCTGAAAATGTGGTGCAAAGATGCCATCAATATGCAGTACTGTAATCATCAGCCTTTGATTAAAAAAAACACAACCAAAAAAAAAAAAAACCACCAAAAAAAAACCCAAAGAACAAACAAACAACCCCCCCCCCATCAAAAAAAAAAAAAAAAACACAAACAAACCTCAACTGAACAAAAACCCCCGAACAAACAAACCAAGAGCAAAAAAGGGCAGTCTCAAACTATCTGCAACATATAGGAAAGAAGAGATTTTTAACATTCCTTCAAGCACTTCTTAGTTGACAAGTTCTTGCTGCGTCACTAACAACCACTTGAAACAAAGCTTTCAGCTGACTCATGTAAGGCCTGGGCCTTTCGATGGCATTTTCTGAGTGCAACATACCTCACATTCCAAGCTGTGGTGAAGTCGGGGTTCAGCAGTAGCAGGGTACACGTGATATCTATCAGCTCTAAAACGATGGAACAAGAGATATTAGGATTAGCAATGATTTGCACACAGCGCTGATCTCTCTGCAGACCCTTACTCCCTCTCATTCCTCAAAGTCCTTCTGCTGTGGGCTGCTGTACCTCTGTAAAATATTGCTCTTATTCCAGAAATGAGAGAGCATTAATTATTAATAGTTAATTTAAGAGGGAGCAAGATCTGCCATATTGTCCCTTTTCATTATTTAAAATAATGAACTGAGTATGCCCTGAACAAGGAAAAATCATAATATAAAATCCTTGAGTATTCAGTGATTTTAACCACACACACTATATACAAGAAGCAGAGAATTCTTCAAATAAAATCCAAAGATTTTTAAATACTACAGAAAATAAAAATATAACCTACTATTTTAGAACAAGTCTGAGCTGCAGATGGCTGCCATATATCATACTGTTACAAAAAATAGATATACTATAAAAAACCTGTAGCTAAAAAATGAAACACCACAGCTATGAATGAGGATTACAAAAGTACTCCCTATTAAACTGTACAGAAAACACTTTAAATACATTGTGAAGTGCCTCAGACTGAAGTTTCAAGACTAATTCAATAAAAAACCCAAAGCAAAACCAAAAACATTTGCTTGCATCCCTGCATTTAAGCACTGTATATCACAGATTTATGTATTACACTTATTTTTAATTATGTCATAAAAACTGAATGTGACTATACAATCTTTTATTGTAAATTAAATTTGGCTACGTCCTCTCCTAATCACCCTGAATTTAACATACTAATTAGATCATACTTCAGGTGATTTCCAGCAAATAAGAGGTACTTCATTCCTTGAAGGAAAAAGAAAAGGATGGTATCTCATGGAAACAGATCTCTGGTTAGTGCAGTCAATATGACTGCAAAATGAATGAACTGTTAAGAAATTCCACAGTAACAATACACAAATTAATTCAAAACACGAAGGGACTTGGCTTGAGGTATCTTTGAAACAAGAGTCAATACCTAAGTAGGCTGAAAAGTGAAATACCTTCATATATTACCGTGTGTCTGATTGATGATTTATGTCCAACAAAGAAATTTTGTGTTTTCCATTATGTTCTTCATTATGAGGAACATGCTAAGCCACCATATAATGCAAGAGGTAATGGGGGTTGTGGTGGGGAATTCTTTGGTGTACTGTTGACTTTGCACTAAGCTGTAATGTTTTAAAAAGTTTCTCAAGGAAAGAACTTAACTTTCTATTGTCACAAGTTAAATCTCTCTTTGCTGCCAAGGAATAAATATTTTTCATACACACAAAGCTTCTTTCTAATTTGCTGTCTGAATGTACAAATAATATTCCTTTGTGTATCCAATTCCTGAACCAGCAAAGTATTTCAACACCCATTTAATTTTATGCAGCTGACTATCCCAATTCAAATAACCAGGATTACTCACATACACAAAATCAAACATACATAAAATTAAACATCTGCTAAGTGTTTTGTGGCTACTGTTTCAATATTACATTCAGAAATCAGTTTTGAACATTTACAAAAACATAATTTTTATAAGGAGGTAAAGTTAAAATTGTGAGCTGTGATTGTTTTATGTACATTTTCCATTTTACCTGCAACAATGGTTTTAGCAATTATTAGGTACTAGCACTGCATGTGTTACAGGCACATCAAGCAATAGTTTATTATAGCCTATTTCAGTTTTTTGAATACTTCTCAGAAATGTCTTTCAAAGTCTACTTAGAATAACACAGCTTGTTTATACATGATTTCCAGTTAATATGACCATTCTGGTAATCTCAAAGGTCTGTAACAGCACCCAGTCAAGTCCAACTTAAACAGAACTTGTTTGCATTTTGTCTATTTTCCCATCACAGAGGTTCACTTCATCTTGAATATTATCAAAGGAAAGATGCGGATAAAAGGAAAATCTCCAAGTAGAACCCAGTTCTTTCATATCAATATTCTTTGATGTAACAGATGAAGATTTATGAAGTGCAGATTCTGAGCCAGAGATGTGAAATGACACCATTTAGTAACCTCTATGCCATTTTTCAATAGAAAAATGGTCCAATTTATTAAACTCTGAGCCCCTTTTTATTAGGAAATCTTATGATAGATCTCGTACACAATGACAGTACTTGCCTACTATTCCCTGTGTCAGCAACAAAACCCAGCATCTTTTATTTAAATTTAAAATTACTTTCTATTAGATTTCTTTCTACTAGACATTTCAGGCAATCTATTGCATTATAGGTGCTCACACTGAACACATCCTTTTGCATATTATGGTATCCATAACTGCAAAAGGACAAATAAAACAATATGGTTTTAGCACACCTTTAAATATGGCTGTAACCAGTTTTTTAGATATTCGGTGAGTAGTTTGTAACATATATAGTATGCATGCATAAATTTAAAAAATATAGGAGAAAAGATAAAAACATATTGTAAAATTGGGATTTCTGAACTCAAATATAGCAGGGGGAGCAGTCATGACTCTGGATTCCAAGAATCCAGAAGAAACTATAAGTAAACATCTGTGTCACTAACCTATCAATGAATTACTATAAAGCACCTCCTTCTTCCAGGATCCTGTCAGAAAAAATACCAGACACTTGAATCAGCACCCTGTTGTTCTCCTCTGTTCTATTTAAATGGTTTACAGTGACTCAAAACAGAAGAGGTGAGTAGAGACTACACCTGCAATCACCACTTATAACAAGCTTCAATAGAATATACAACTGAGTTTTGAAGAAGTAATAAACAAATCTATTTCTTTACTAGATGCAAAAGAAAACAACTACCCTGACAAATTCCAGGCATGCACCTTCATCTACAAAAGCAATCTGTTGCAAAATCCTTGAGAATACTTAAGAGAATACCGTAACATCTCTTGACAGAATATACATACTTATAACACCTTAGAGATGAGTCTCTAAGCCCACCTGGGAAAGACTTCCGCCTTAATTCTCTCCACCACTGCAGTTCAGTTTCTGCTCAAGCCTTTTATCAAATGTGAAACTCAATTATGTTAAAACATACTAAACTCCTTTACAAATAGGGTTCTAATATGAAGGACCTGACTGTGTTTTACAGCGGTTACAGAAAACCTCAGCAGACCTGAAAATGCTGTAGATACCTCTTCTCACATGTAAATGAAGAGACAAAACAGAATCGAGTTTCACTTTCGAAATAAAGCCAAGCAGGCACTAGTTTAAAATGCATGCTACTGCAGTAATCACTGACATAGTTTTCTGTGCATTTTGAGAGGAAGGGTTGTGCACGAAGGTTGTTCCCTTCACCTGTGAGGGAAGCAGAGGCCTGCAAACACCATCCCTGTGGCATCAGCAGGTGTGACGGCATCTCAACAAAGCACCCGCACAGGTGTGACTGGAGCAGGGCACCAGCACACAGGTAATGGCTACTAGCTGTCTTCAGACACCCAAAACCGTGACATAAATGTCAATGCTTGTACTTTGGCTTGAAACAAAAAGTTTTTCTCTGTGTGGAAATTTCAATGTTTAGACCTTACAATAACACTTGAGACCAAAACGAAGTTTCCCTGCTGAAGATCTGTAGCATAATAACAATATACATCACAAACTCCTACCTCAGATCTCCAAAAGCACTGCAATGAGAACCATTGGTGTTGCTAAGATTGCTAGTAGCTTCAACTCTTTAAATGCTAAAGTTTGTATTTAGTTATGTGTCAGTCAATATTAATTATATTCCCTGTATTAAAGTTCAGTTTATTGAATTTTGTAATCATCTGCATTACAAATTTCAAATCTGGAATGTCACAAACACCAGTTTCTATGAGAACTGAATAAATCAGCAGCTGGTTGGTGGCAGTTGATCAAAACCTGGTCTTAATAGGTCCAACCACAAACCATAAAGACAAAGAAGAAATGGAAGTTACCTATGTTAGCAATACACACCCCTAGGAAGAATCTGTAATTTTAAAGATGTCTGTAATGAGAAAAAACATTCAAGAAAGTAAATTATGAATAAATTAAAAAGTAAAGGGCAATGTAAAATTTATAAAGTCCACATAATGACAGGTCATCAGCCCTCTAGGAGGAATGTGGGAAACACAATGACACAAACATACACAATCTGTTAGGCAAAAATAAAACACAGTTAATGGGTAAGTCATACCTAGAAATACATGAAAACACTTCACCTTCTTTAAGCTACTCTTCGGAAGGGTAATTAATTATAAGGATCAAGCCAGTGCACTGTTACTCTAATACCACTCGAGGTCTACAGCTAGCACTGGAAGACTCTGCGTGGCCAGGAAAATGGATTCCTTCTTGCCATCATCTGCCTTGCCTGCCATTTCATGCTACTCTTTCCAAAATGCTTGCATTATACATCCATACATAATTTGTAATAAGAAATCAAGGCACGTTTAGCAAATCTAGACCCCACCATCAGGCAGATAAAAGCAGGCAACACTCTCTGCCTTAAGAATCCTCCCACTCCAAGATCCTCTAAAGACCTTGATCTTTCTCTGTATCATCTCCAAAGGCAAAAGAAGCTCAAGTGCACATTTACAGACCTGACCAACACCACCTAACTGTGCCATACTCTACACTTTATTGAGCATCATGCACAGCTGGCTTCATACACTTAAAGTGAAGCAGAATACAGCAATAAAACACTAAAGAAAATTAGGTATCGAAGGAGAAATGCTACTGGCCACACATCATCTCCTGATTTACACAGACCTACTCCAAAACCTTACCAAGCAGTAACACCAAGTAGAACACCATGTTAGTTATGACAAGGTGCTAGAGTCTGCACCAGATGTATGCTAAAATCCCACTATTTAAAACATAATTCTTTAACTCTCTATTTCATAAAGCAGCCAGGGAGATTGGCTTTGCTATAGCTGCAATCAACACAACTGAATGAAGGGTGGCTGTTTGGTATGCTCCAGCAGGGGAAGACAATCCCACACATGTTGAAGCAAAATGGACACAGTCAGTACTTTATGAACAGGTTAGTTATAAGTAAACAGAAAAAAATTATAATATGGTAACAACCCAAAACTGAAACCCAGCTGCATGTGAGATATTAAAGATCTGAACTCTCTGAGTGGTCACAGGGTGCTCTTCAACACAACAGATATCCTGCTTTCTGAGGAATATTAAAAATACCATAGCAGGTAAAAGATACTAGAAAACAGTCTCTAAACAAAACAAAATAAAAAAAACCCGCCAGAAACAAGACACTAGAAGCCCAGCATAAGAACATTCTTTATTCCAACTGCTACTTAGAAGGTACTGTAACAATAAACAAAACACTTGCTTCATAAACTAGTTATTCTTTTTCATTCTTGCTCTGATCAGGACCCCTTATAAGCAGTCAAGTACCTCCTATGTCACACTGTTCATAATTCTTTATTTTGAATTTTTTTAAAGAACATATACAAAAGAATTTTTCATGCAAGTTAAACTAAAAACCAAACCAAAACAAAGAGATGAGAAAGGAAATAAAACTTTACAATTACCAAGCTGTAGGGACTAATAATTTCTGGTATACCTCTGCATCTGAAACACATTGCACTCATTTCTTACAGTGTACATATGCGTCACCACATTTTCCTTTTGACTCAGGAAAGCAGGAGAAAATTCCTTCTGCATCAACTAACGTCATTTCCACAAATAATTCATTCAAGTTGTCTGTCTCTAACCTTTCCAGTTTGGGCAAGAGAGAAAGAATTTTTTTTTTCAAATGAAAATAAACTCGTTTAAGTTAAGATGCACAATCCAAAGCCTCCTCCCCTCAGTAACCAGCATTTTTTCCACAACAGGTTAAACTGGCATTAGGAAGGGTAAATGACCCAGACATAGGCATTGAGCGCACCCTCAGTCAGTTTGGGGATTATGCCACTGAGGGTGGGAGTGATCTACTGGAGGGTAGGAAGGCTCTGCAGGGGGATCTGGACAAGCTGGATCGATGAGCCAAGGCCACTTGTATGAGGTTCTGACTGGTCCTGCCCCTGGGTCACAGCAACGCCATGCAATACCCAGGCTTGTGGGAAAGATGCTTGGTGGAAAAGGACCCAGGGGTGCTGGCCAGAGCCAGCTGAACACGAGCCAGCAACGTCCCCAGGTGGACAAGAAGGTCAAGGGCATCCTGGCTTGGATCACAATAGTGTGGCCAGGAGGATCACATCAGTGACCATCTCCATGTACTCACTGAGACATCAAGGTGCTGCAGTGAGCCCAGAGAAGGGCAACTGGGGCACAAGTCTTATAAAGAGGAGCTGAGGGAGCTGGAGGTGTTTAGCCTGGAGAAAAGGGGGCTTGGGAGAACCTTACTGTTCTCCAAAACTACATATAAAGGAGACTGCAGCCAGGTGAGTGTCATTCTCTCTTCACAGGTAACAAACAACACGATGAGAGAAAACGGCATCAGAAACCAGGACAGGTTTAGGTTGGATATGAGGAAAAATTTCCTCACTGAAAGCATTGCCAGAATTCAAACAGGTTATCCAGGAAATGGCATAGTCATCATCCCTAGAGGTATTTTGGAAGGCATGTAAACACAGTACTTAGGAACATGGTTTAGTGCTGGACTTTATGGGTGGACTTGGATCTTAAACCTCTCTTCCAAACTAAATTATTTTACAATAAATAAAAAATGTGCACTAAAGGTCACATAATATACTCTTCTCCAACTCAGAACTTACCATCCTTGTTCAGCCACTGTTTTCTCTGTCTGTAGAGGAGAAGTTTATTGTGGACATACGGCAAAAGAAACTTCACACACCAGCTCTCCACACCAAGCTTGTTTTCTACCAGGACAATAGGGCTCCGGTTATATCTGGCTTCAGGGCAGGGTATTAATCCAATTTCATCTCTTAAAAAACAGAGAGAAATATAATTAAGCTTATTTCTAGCAGGTGACAATTATTTTTCTCAATACAGAAATGCAATGGTTAGCAATGCTTCCCAACCAAACATTCCATCATCTTTTTTTCCTTGTCTTTGCTGAAACCTGTAATTTGAATAGTTTTATTTGATTTTCACAAAGATCCTAAATTATGAAAGCCCCATTTTTTCTGTTTTTAGACTATCATCCAAGCAGCTTAACTCTGAGGAATCAAGACGAGCACTCCTGGTTTTGTAATAAATATGTGACAGAGCTGTAACTGCTGCTTCAGCAAGAGAAACAGAACATGCTAACTAGTACAGGCACCTGACTGACCAAAAGCTACCCAGGTGTGCCCAGCAGCAGCGTGACCGGGGATCTGACACCAGGGATCACACAGAAGAATATGCTCACTTCCCTATGTCCCATTTTTCATTGTCCTGTGCAAGGCAGCATGATCAATAGGGGGAAGATTTGAGACACAGAGGCCAGTCTGATTAGATGACAACTCTGTAGGAGAAATGTAAGCCTTTAAAATAACAGTGACAAACACGAGCATTTGTACCAGCAAACAAAGCAGAAGAGACTCAGCTATTCAGTTTCAATGGGCCGTACCATATTTTACTTTTTGTCAGGTTTTTCTAGCATGCTGAATAGCAGCTTTGGCAGCTTCTTAGAAATAAACACAGCTCATCAAGGATTCACATTTGTTTAGGCATAAAGCAACATCAATTATGCATCATTTCTCCACCAACTCCCCCATTCAATAGAAAAAATTGTTGCTAAAGAGGGAAATCCTCAGATCTCATGCAGGAACAAAAAAGATTTCTTGTGATGTCAGAAAACAAATTCTCCATCTTAAGTCTTCTTAATACAAGATTTACAGATACACAGCAAGTGTCAGCTCCTAAACCTCAACTCAATTATCTTAAATAAAATTTATTACTTGGTACTCTGAGTGTGCTGATTTAGTTCTGTGTCCTCACTGGACTATTATTGAGGTAATCAAAAGTGACACAGTGTGCTTGTTTAAGAATGTATCTGCCTATTCAGAAAACCGATCTGATCTTCCATACATCACAACATATATCACAAGCCACAAAAAACACAGGTAAGGTGAATTCAAGGTAAAACACTTGCAAATCACATGGCTCTGTCTCCAAACACGCACTCAGGTCCCTTTACTTCCCCAGCCAGCTGAGAAGAGAGAGAAGAAAAAAGCATTCTCCTACCCCACTAAAACCAAGAAATGGGTATCAAAGCAAGATCCTTATCTGTGCTGCTCTATTTAACACAAGCTAAGCTGTTCAAGAAGCAAGATTAAACCTAAAATGACATTCCAGTCTGCTTCTTTCAACACAGTATCTTAATAGCCTGAAGTTTGTATGTATCACTGGGTCTTTCTTTTATGAATACTAAAAGTCCTTGGTAAAACGTTGCCTGGCCTTGCATACAGGGACATTAAAGTCTCCAAAAGCAAGGAAGATGCAATAAGGCACTACTTGTCTAATTAACTCTGCGAATTACCATAAGAACTTACCAGCTGTAACTCACAAACAGTATACCAAAGGTAAACAGCAAGGAGAGAAAAAAAACCCACAAAACAAACATCCACACCTTTACTTATTACCAAATGCAAGAAGTCTGACTTGGGTGAGCTAAGTTTCACAATACTGCTTTGAACATGCCAAAATGACACACAGACACAGTTTGCACAAAGGTGACAAGTGGGCAGGTGTAAAAGCAGCCATTGACAAGGGTCAATAAATGATGGAAAAGAGGTGAGTATGGGACAAAAGCATGGGAAGTCTACAGCAACATCATGCATGCAGCAGATTCCTTATTTTCAGTGAAGTTATGCAGTTCCCATGTAAAATAATTCAAACCTGGATCTGTAACACATTGAATTCAGGATAGCACCTTTCAGGAACTGCAGCTGGCCAGCAGCAGACGATAAGATGCAGATGCACGAAAAGACCCGGCCAGCACAGCTACAGCCTGTTGCTCCTGAGGAACAAAGGCAGCACAGCAAGGGCCCACAGCCTACACAGGCCTGAAGAGTCCCATTTCAAGTAGTTTCAACCACTTCAGAAACCTAGAGACATGACTGTCACTTTTTCTACTCTGAGGGATAAAGTAGCAGCAGCTTGTGCTTTTTCACTTGCAGCATGTCACAGTGCATCAGTCTCACCACACACAACTCTTGCAGCCTACTTTCATCTCTGAGATTGCATCTCTGAAAGGAAATTGCAATAGCAGCAAATTCTTAAGAAACATCATCTCTAAGTTTGCTACCAATAAAGCATTCTGGCAGAGGAGTGGGAACTATGAAAAAATCAGAACATTCATTCATAAATACTGGCCCTTTACAGCACATTCTGCTTCACATCCTAAAAATGAAGCTTCAAGGCAAAACGCAGCCTTTTTTTAAACAGCGTCCATATGCTGCATTTTAAAAACTGGCCGCCCACCCAAATTGCTTACTACTTTTAGAGAAACATGAGGGTATTCACTGTAATCTTCTCTTGTTAAGCAAAGGGATAAATTAGGTGACATAAAATTTTCCTATTCAATTGTTTAGTTTATCACTTTCTGGAACAGATTAATAGGTCACTACCTCAGAGACTGCAGTTTCCAGCTGACACAAATACACCTCACTTAAATTAGGAAGTTGTTATTCATTGTGTGCTACCTTATTTGCCGTAACCAACACGGAGCTTGCATATAGGTTAAAAGCTATTTCCCTAGTTTGTGTCTTAAAGGCTGGGGAAATACATTCTGGGAAAGAGAAGTATGGGAGACACTTAAAACAGGGTCTCAAGGCTGACCAACAACACTGAAAAACAAAACAGACCATCTGCCCCCCAGACTTCTGGATAAATCTGATTCTCACAACCAATTACTGCGGTTTGCATTTTCATAGTCATTCTGTCTTCCTCAAAACAACACACAATGAAATGACTAGTACTTCTACCAAGAGATATGGATTTGAAGGTGGGATTCACCACACTGCTCTGTTTATGCAAAGGTGCAATTCAGGAGGCTTCCATCCTGAGTTTTGTTCCCACCAGCGCCAGAGCTCTGTTCCCGGCAGACAGAGAATCCGCTGCCGGCTGCGGGGCTCGGCAGGGCCGGCTCACCCGCGGGCAGGCTCAGCCCCAGCCCGACTGCGCGATGAGTTTAACGCTGCCAAACACCGAGTTCAGAGAGAGGTCACTAGCAACTTTTCTTTGAAAATATATCTATCGTTTCCACACCGCGGAGCCCTCGCTGGTTCCCATGACGCGGTGCGTTTTACCGGCGGGGCGCTTGTGGCCGCTGGGCTGCGGCCGCGCCGGACCGGTCTCCAGGCTCAGGCTCCCGGAGCGAGCCAGGAGAAGCCGCGGCGACAGGAGAGCACCGAGGACAGGGACACGGCGCCCTGCCCCACGGAGGCACCGTGCCACCGCAGCCGCCCGGAGCCGGCCCTCCCGCTCGGACGAGACCCGGCCGGTCCCCGCGGCCGCTCCCGGCGTGACCTTGGGCCCGGGCCCGGCCCCAGCCCCGGCCGGCCCCGCCGGGACCCGCGCCCCGCCCGCCGGCGGCCGCGGAGCGCGCACGGGCCGGAGCGCGGGCAGCGCTCCCTCCGCGCCACCCGGCCGCGGCCGCACTCACATGTGTGGGTTCCGCTGGAAGGCGTTGCGGATGTCCTTCACGACCCGCTGCACCAGCACCGCCACCTCCTCCGGCGACTCGGCCATGTTCCCGCAGGCGGCGACGGGAGCGCTTCCGGGGCAGCGCGGCCGCGGCGGGCGCGGGGCGGTGCCGGGGCGCGGCCGGCGGGGCCAGGCGGGAGCGGCGCCCGCTCCTTCTGGCGCGGGGTTATCGCTCCCTGCGATTGTTGTGTCGGCAGTCGGGTAGGCCGCGTAGCTTTAAAAGATAAGCATTGTGTGCATAGCTTCTTTTGACTCCCCGGAGACATGGGAGCGCTGGTCTTCAAGGCGGAATGCGCAGAGGCGATTCTAATTCTGGACCGTAACTTATGTATTTGCTTGTCATTAGAAATTAATATAATTACAAAGCATTAACCGTGCGTAGTTGATTTGTCTCTTAATTTGAAAGCTTGCAATGTCATCATAATCTGCTTCATGATTGCCTTCCCCCCCCCCCCCCGAGGCCTGGTAGACCCTTCCATATATTCTCCTTAAAAATACAAAATAATAGTAATGAAATAGCCTATGGGACATTTTATAGGGCCTTCTTAATAGCCCATAGGTTAAGTGGAAGAATTTGGACTAAATAATGCTGGCTTCAGAGAATTGTGTTACATGTCTGTGCTGTTCCAGGTTTTCATGCGCTTCCTAGAATGTATAGGCACTCTTTTTATGATATGTGGTGTCTAAAATTGTTGAAGCAAGCTGATACATTCTGGATATCAAATAAGCAAGAATACAAATATGAGGAAAGGTGTTGAAACACTTGATGAATATTGGGAGGTATTTTTAGCTGAAAAATACAAGCTGTTTTTCCAAAATACCTTAGGTTTCTGGGTTCAGCATAACCCTGAATTTTTGATTTATTTGCCTATTTGTCTTACTGGAAAGGACTAAGTTTTATGTAATGGACAGTATACCTTTTCTGACTCATTGCCTTCTCACTTTGTCCTGTGCAATTTGTTTGTGTACAGGTTTGAATCACATTTGTGAAAAGCACATAATTGAAGTTCAGTCTAGGAATACAGTGACTGAAATAGTTCTAGCTATGAGGTTTGTTTGGGTTGGGTTTTTTGTTGTTGTAATTCTGTTAAGAGGTTTTGGTGAATTAGACCTAAATGAAACAACTTTCAGATGTCATTAATCATGACAAAAATACTCTCTGGATTAAAAGTCTAATTTTTGTGCTTGTAATGGGTTGGGGTTTTGGTGGGTTTTTTTGGTTTTAATATTGAGTACAAGTTCAAATCAACTATAACAATGCAAAGTTCTTAAAGTACTGAAAATTGACACAAAACTACTAATGTACTAAAAAGTTGCAAAAGTAGTTATTTAGAATTGTGCAATCAACTGACAATATACCGTATGACTTCATGCATACCTTTTGAAGAGGACTGAATATTAAATTGCTATTCTTATTTAAATGTCATAATAAAATTTATTTAATTTGTACATCTGAGCAATTATATACATTGTCAAAGCTTATCATGTGGGCATTGGTGTTACTATTGCACATGGTACTTTATTGTAGCTTTATGCAGTGATTATTGAATTGTCAGCCAAGAATGCTTACTTGCTGTAATTTTGGGGAAATGATAATTTATTTCAGAAAACACTCTTCTGGTATATTTGACATAGGGCATAAACTGTGGAAAATACACTGGAGTTAAATAGTCAGGAATTATGTCTCTGTCACACACAGAAAACACATTTCCCTGAATTATCCATTCCCATGTGATCTGGGGCAGTCTTAGAAGTGTTGGAAACTATGTGCTTAAGGACTTCTTCTCTCATGGGTACAGAATAGTATGTCGTTCTAACTATCTAAAGTGACATAACCAACTCCTAGTACATTAAAATTGCCTTAATAAATGCCTAAAAGGTTAAAACCTTGCAATTCAGACCCAATTCATCAGGTATGAAATGTAGTTGTTGATTTGTTCATAGCCACCTCTGCAAAACGTGTAATAATCTTGGCTTGTTTCTATACCCCTCAACCATTTTAATTTGTTACAGCTTTATGGACAAGTCCAGCTGAGTTTAATACAATTGATTTCAGTATTACATTTTTTGTGAAAATATTCAGCTGGTTCTAGTTGTCCCTCCTTTGTGGGGGTGGAAACAAGTGCATGGGGAAATGGGCACATCAGTCTCAGTGATTTCCCATGGCCTAATATTTTTCTAAGCAGATCACATTGTATGGCCAACACGAGTGAAAGTGCTTCACCACTGTCCTTGCTTTTCTATTTATTACAAAGGTTGTTTGAAATTTTGACAGCCATGGCACAAATGCAGGAGGCCACAGCACATTTTTTTCATATAATGAAAAGCACGAGTCTTCAGATTTTTCAGTGATGGTTCTTTCACATCAGAGAATGTGGTGGGTGTGTGTATGGTTTTATACTCGGTTGTGCACATGTTTGGTGGTGGGGTTGCTGTTTCAGACAGGTGCACCCGCGTGGCTGAGGTAGCAGTACTTTGGTTCAGGCCTGGCTGCAATCAGCCCCGGTGTGCAAACTCTGACAGCTTGTGGGAAGTCTCATCTTACTGGGGACTAATGCCCTGAGCCAGAAGTGCAGTACCTTGTCTGGTGTGGAACTGGGTGGAGTGAAGCACTGCCACACTTTTATACCTGCAGCACGCCAAGGGGGTGTTTGACTGCAAGGCTGTCACTTCTCATTACAAGTGTCTGCCGTCACCAGAGCCCACTGGGCTCTCTCGGGCAGGGAACCTCTCGAGAGTGACAGAATGCTTTACCAGTGTTTGATGTCTACAGTGAGGGATGATGTAAAAAGGCCTAAAAGTAGTGTAGACAAGCCAATTATTTGTCATGCAGTAAGTACTAGGCGGTATGACTGCTTTTCAGTTATTGTTTAATATCATATTTGGTTAACTGCACAACATTGACTCAGAGTTATGGAATCATTGTGGTTGGAAAAGATGTTCAAAATCACTGAGTCCAACCTCTGACCAAACACCACCATGTCAAATAAACCATAGCACTAAGTGCCATATCCTGCAGGAGTCATTTCTTGAACTCCTCCAGGAATGGTGACTCCATCACCTCCATGGGCAGTCCATTCCAATGTTTCAGCATTACTGCGGTGAAGAAATTCTTCCTGGTATCCAACCTGACCCTCCCTGGGATGCTGCTTTAAGGCCATTTCTTCTCAATCTGTTGCTTGGGAGAAGAGACCAAGCCCCTACCTGGCTACACGCTCCTTTCAGGCAGCTGTAGAGAGCAATGCGATGTCCCCTTGAGCCTCCTTTTCTCCAGCCTAAACACCCCCAGCTCCCTCAGCTGCTCCTCACAGAAATTCTGCTCCACACCCTTCCCCAACTCCATTGCCCTTCTCTGGGCACACTCCAACCCCTCAATGCCCTTCCTGAGCTGAGGGGCCCAGAGCTGGGCCCAGGACTTGAGGTGGGGCTGCAGCAGGACAGGGAGAGCTGACTGCTCTGGGCGCTTGTCCTGCAACTCTGTTACAGCGGCATTCAGACACGGTCAGGTACTTCTGGCTTTGCTCCAAGGAAGCTCCAAGGTCCACCTGAAAAATTCTTTGCATATTGTTATTGCATCAAATTTTGATATCCTAATGTAATGGTTATAATGCAATAAACTATATTTTATAATAAAGGTTGGTCACCAGTGTAGGGTGTGTTGTTCATTATAGGGTCAATAAGCATCAGTGGGCTTGTGGGAACAGCATCATTGACAGACAGTGCAAACATGGTCTGCCAGTGGATGAGAAATAAAAGGAATGGAGGCAAAACTCACTCTAAAATATGCTGCATTTTTTTTTGGATAAAACATTTCTGAGAAACACTTCATATGCTTTACGCTTTGGGTATAATGGATGTCCCTTGTGGATATAAGTTTGTCTGTGTTTCTCCAAATTCTTCACTTCTTATTTAGAAAGAAAATGCAGCTGAGGTTCAAAGAAGGAATAATATCGCAGGCACTGAATTCATCATTCTCTTGAATGGGAAATATGTTAAATTAATAAAAATTCTAAATTTTTTAAGAAATAAATTTTTAATATTGTGAACAAGTTTCCAAGATATTAACTAATGTCAAAATTTTTCTTAGAAACAAACTCTATATTCATTTTCCATAAGACCTGCATGAGACTGGGAGAAGTTCCACACTACTTTTGTATGTATAATATCAAGTGGTTTAAGTACACCTACACAGCCTGAAGAGCAAGGTGGGTTTTAAGCAAGAATTGTTGGTCATACACACTCAAATCAGCAAATCATACATAACCAATTATTGGAAGTCTCACACCTAATTTTTCCTCTCTTTTTCCCCGTTAAAAAAGTAATTTATTTTAATTTTATTAAAATCTCTCTGAAAGGAAGAATAACTGACTTTAATGCTAGATGCACATTGCCTGTCCAGTGTTAGCTAGGACAATGTTGAGATTTCTTTACAATTTCCATATCAGCAAACCCATGTTGAAATTGTCACCCTATATATATGTAGTTTCAGTGTTTCAGTGACTTACAATCATCAGGGAGTGATTCAGAGAAGTAATCAATTTGACTATTTCATTTTCCTTCCTATTGTAGCAGTGTCGGATGATTGTTTTGTAAATGAGCATATTTTTTGTTGTGTTTAGAATATCTTCAATGTTTCTGCTTACTGCTAAATGCCATCTTAGACAACTTTTGAGAATCTGTTCTCATTTCCTAGTGAAGGACAAAGTATAGTCTCAAGAGTTGTTCCTTATATATAAGAGAACTGATTTTATCTATTACAGGATTGCTTTTTATTTACAATAAGAATGGTAGAGAATGAAATTTTGTGACCACTTAATTTCCTCTTGATTTTTATTTACATATTCTAGGTAATTCTTCTTCACAGCAGTCTTGCAACATAAAGGAGTAACAGAATTTTAAGTCCTCCCTCCTTCCCTCTTACAGGGCTGAGATTAAAACTTTAAAAAATATATTGCCTTGATAAAAGAGAACAATTTTGTTTAAGGATAGTGCATGCAAGCCTTAATTAGTTTAGTCAAGCTAGATAATGAAAAAACACTTCTAATCAGCAGAAGGCTCCTGACAATAACAGCTCTGAAGCCTTCAGATCCTGCAACACACAGTCCTGGTATCTGTACTTTAATATGCTGCACATATTATGCACATATTAACATGGATTGCTAAAGAGAATCAGGCACTTTTTTGTTCCTCCACTCTGAAAATGATGAAATCGCATTTTTAGTTACGATGATGTCAAAATACATGTGGAACCATAGGTTGAAGTCTCGCCTTTCCTTTAAGGTCTGGGAAGCAAATAAAGGGAATCCCAGAATATGTTTGTGGTTTCAGTATCTGCAGCTGGTCATACAGTTTTCATCTTTCAATTATATTTTTGTGGAGTTGCTGATGACTGACATTCTGAATATATCTTATTAAGATAAAATATCTTGGAGGTGGTTAATAGGAGAGAGCAGCTGTTGATCTGGAGAAGGTTCAAAGGGCTGCTGGGAAGGAACTCTACTATGTGCTCATTAATGTAGGTAGAGAAGAGTTTTGATAGTTCTAGAAATGTCCTATAGCTGCATACATCTCAACTAGTTTTGTTGCTATGTATTTCAGTATTAGTGTAGTGATCAGGGAACAAATTTGACCTTTTTTATTCTTTAATGCACAAAATACTCAGTGTCAGAAGGAAGGGTTTTTGGCTTGAAGGGAAGGCATGGGTCTTACTTGCCCTCTCTCCAGTGTAATGAGACACAGTTGCAAACATTATATGAATTAAAGGTGGTAGCAGAGAGGGTTGGGAAATAGTATTAAAAATAATACTGTTTTTTAGCCTTTATCCTGAAGAACTCGAAACTGGAGAATGTCTCACTCTGGCTTTCCAAAAATGTGACTTGTACTTTTTTTAACCTTTCTCCTTGCCATGCCTTGGCACTAAGAGACTGAGCTCAAAAGACTAGGATATAAATGAAATTCTTTTCAATGTATTTGATACAAGGAAGTACAGAAGAAGCAACTGTGCCACCTCATTTATTGTAGCACAGAAATTGAAGTGCATGCATCTGTGAGGCCTGTTTGTAGCTTTAACTGACAACACCTGCAACTTCATGTCTTTTAGGTTTAGTTTATTCAGCAAACATAACATTTAAATGTGCATTTTCCATTGAGAAAAAAATTCACTTCAACTAAAGTAGGTAGCTTTTCCTCTTTGTAGAACAGACTAAAGATACATTCACTCTGTGAATAGTATTTTTTTTGTGTGTACCGGAAACCAGGCCTTTCAAATGTAGTAGGTACGGCTGTGTATTTTCAGGGTCAGATCTGATGGCTCATAGGAATGTCACTAAGGCAAAATGAGAAATAGGTCTGTATCATTCCATGCTGGCTATACTTCTCTGCTTCTTCTGGAGGGAAGTACAATTCAGTTATGCTAAACAAAAGCATTCATACAGAAATCTTTCTCCAAGAAACTGTAGTCAGCTGGGCTGCAGTTTCCAAGACAGCATCCCGAGAATATCTTCTGGGCTTTTTTCTTCCAAGTTACTTGGTGGATCTCCTAAGGTTAGTGAATTAAGGTATCAGGTGAAAGCTGGTACAGCTCTTGTAGACGCCTTTTAATTAATGAAACTAAATCAGTTCAGCAGCCTAAGTCTAAGGTAAAACATACTTTGATTAATTATCGCCTATGCATTTTACATTTTTTGCTAGAAAACTTTATCTAAAGTAGCTGTCATTTTTATTCAGTTGACTATAAAGGTATGTTATGTAATGATATTATTTTTAGAAGCATTCATATATAAGAAGTAGGATAATTCAAAAGTGTCAGGCTTCTACAATTTCTGAAGTGTTTTCTGTGAAAAACAGATTCATGAGCATTTATAGAATAGAATCAAGAAGAGACTAGACTTTTACATCAGCTGTGTGTAGGACTTCCTGACCCTTCCCCCTGCTTGTCTTCACAAACCCAGTTCCATTAATACTGACATGGATGCAAAGTAAATTCTCCCACTTGTCCTAACCTGTATTTTATTTTGAAGTCATGTAACTTGCTGTGTTTTGAGTTCGCTTATATTTATCTGTAGTGTTAAAACTGTAACACAGATTAGTAATATAGTAAATAAGAAGGATGTTAGTGAACTTGCAGTTGGTGCAAGAGGCTTCCAAAGTAACAGATTCTGTGTTGCACTGAACTTGTGTAATGAATATAAAACACAGGCGCTGCTACTGAATATGAAAAGCTTTCCACGCATTAAAAAACAATGCTATAAATGTCTGCTTAAAATACTGAACAGTACTTAAAACCGCTCCTTAGCAATACTGTCACTCTTTACAGAAGACAAGTCTTTAAACCAACAAATTGTGGAATTATTTTATTCTTACTTAGACTTACTGATCTGACATCATTATTGTTACTTTATTCAATTAATGCTGTGGCTCTCCATGGCTAAACTCCTCATGAAACACCTTCCTGTTCCAGAATGTTAGGAAAATGTGGTAGGAATATGTGAGTGGTGGTAAAATGTAGTGGAGGAGCTTTTTTATTTTGTTTCATCATTAATTGAGATAATGTCACAGTTATTTTGACTTCTCTTCTCATGCAGGGTTGACAAAGCCCCTTTTCAGATTTAATTGTCTGACTCATGGAAAAAGCACTCAACACTCATTGCAGAAAGGAGAGATTAGAAGTTTCTCAAGTCCAGGACAAACAGAGATAACACATGGATTTCTAATATGCCGCATTCCTTTTGTGTTAAATCACAGCAACACAATGCCGTTTCTAAATGCAAAAAGAAGAAAACAGGTAGCTGTGTTCTGCTGGAACAGCAGTTTCTACTGCAGTTGAGGAAACCGATTTATATTAGAACTTAACTTAATTTTTCCAGCCTTTTAGGACTGGGCTTAACTGTGTTATGAAGTTGTTTTGGAGTAGCTCCTCAGTGCTTACTTTGAGCAGCATTTGCTCCAGGCTTTCGTATGACAATGAAGGTACTAAACGATATTTTAATGTAGTCTGGAAAAAAAAGGGATTAAAAATGCAAAGGCTTTTATGATAAAAAGTGCTTGCGCTTCACATATTTTGTTTTAACGTCCTAAGTTTGCCTGTAGCTGCAGGAAAGTGATTGGATAGGAAGGCAGGAACGACTGACAGGATCAGCACGGGATCAGCGGGTCCCGGAGCCCGGCCCGGGACAGCAGGGGGCGCGGTGACACCTTCTCCTGAGAGTGAGGGGATAGGGATGGATGGATGGATGGATGGATGGATGGATGGATGGATGGATGGATGGATGGATGGATGGATGGATGGATGGATGGATGGATGGATGGATAGGGATGGATGGATGGATGGATGGATGGATGGATGGATGGATGGATGGATGGATGGATGGATAGGGATGGATGGATGGATGGATGGATGGATGGATGGATGGATGGATGGATGGATGGATGGATGGATTCTCTCCCTGTGGCTGTGCCAAGGAAATGCTTTGGCTGAAACACCCTCATGCTGTCTAGAGTGGTTTTTGAAGATGGAATGATGTTTGAATCCTAGTCCTAAAACCAAAACAACAAAAAAACATGCAGTAGTTTGCATACTGCCCAGACCCTGTCCTGTATTAAAAAAAATACTCCACCTTTCTCTGCACCAAATAGCTTTGCTTGTAGATTTGTTTGCCAAGGGGTGAAGCAGTGATGAAGATGGTATTTTGAAGTCCTCGAGTGTTTAGGAACTGTATGCTTGTAAGGGAATACTTATTCAAGAGTGATGAATCACATAATGGGTGGACCTGAATCTGCCCCCTTCCATGATGGTCTTCATTAAAGTAACAATGGAATTTGGGGTGTATTATTGCACTGAGTCATTAGAAAGGACAAGCACAATGTGTAATAGAAAGCCACATGTGGTTGTGGAGGGCTGGCCCAGAAACAGTGAGCTCACAGCAGCCACTTTAGTGTGAGAAGGCAATAAAAGAGCAACAAATGGCAAAGTGGATAATGTAATATATTTTAGGGGCTGTTGTGGTACTGCTGCATGGTCTAGGAACCTTGAAGTGGAAAATTTATTTTGTAGTATTGCAGGAAGTATAGAATAAACTCCCCGTGTTTTCTTGAGTACAGAAACTTCTATTTTTGAACTCACAGACTGACAGTGGGCTGCTCAGTGGTAAAGAATCTCAGGTTGGTTGAACTCGGACAAGACCTCTGTAGGCCATCTGGTCTAACCCCCTGCTCAGTCAGGGTCACTAAGAGCTGGGTGCCCAGGACCATGAACAGATGACTTCTGAATATTGACTCCAGAGCCTCCCTGGGCAACCTGTGTCAATGCTGAGTCACTGTCACAGTGATAAAGGGTTTCCTGCTGTTTGTAGGGAATTGTCTATGTTTCAGTGTGTGCCCATCACCTATCACTGGGCTTGTCTGGAAAGAGTCTGGCTCCCTCTTCTGTGTGCACTCCTTCAGGAGTGCACTCCCTTCACCTTAATGAGATCCCCCTGAGCCCTCTTGAAGCTCCAGGCTGAACATCCCCAGCTCTCAGACTCTCCTCAAAGGAGCAGTGCTCCAGTGCCTTCATCATCTCTGCAGCTCTTGCCAGACTCTCTCCACTGTGTCCATGTCTCATGTGTCCGCGGAGCCCAGAGCTGGACCAGCACCCGGCTGTGGTATCACCAGAGCTGAGTAAAGGCAGGGTCACATCTGTCGCCTGCCAGCAGCGCTGCTCCTCACACAGCCCAGGATGCTCTTGGGGGGGTTTTTTGCCACAAGGGCAGACTGTTGGCCCACGGTCAGTTTTGTGTCTGGGGGACCTCCATGTGCTTTCTGTGAAGCTGTTCCCAGCTGGGCAGTCTCCAGAATGTGCTGGTGCCAGGGGCTGCTCACTCATGCGGGACTGTGCACTAATGGTGGAACCTTATGAGGTTTCTGTCAGCCTATTGCTCTGGCATTCTTTGTGAAGGATGTATAGATTTTTTCAGAAAAGGTGTTAAAATTTAAAAAACTAATTCTAGAAGTAAGTGTTGCAGCATTTTCCATAAAAATTCCACTAGATTTTGTATCACTGTGCCCAGAAGATAACTGTGACAGTCTTCTTTTGCTTCCTTGCAGACTTGAACCATCATTTATCAAGTTCGCCTTTCTCATCTATTATCATTATGTAATATAAAGAAATTATATTTAAGACTACTAGAAGTCCACACTAATGGAATGAGGACTTAACATGTTATTTCTGGTACCAAAATGAGTATTTATCTCTGTGTGTGATACAGAACTCTAAACTGGACCTCTGAAATAATTTGTAGCATGATGAACTGCAACAGCCCCTTCAATCTGATGCTTGAAGGACTTAATTTTTAGGATTTCCCCTGCTCAACACAGGCCTTTAATCCCTGATCTAAAGCCATGCTGATGGAGGGGGCCTGATGGGGAAGAAAATGGATATGGCCTGAAAATATGTATAACACTATATTATGCAAATATGGTTAAAATGTAATCTGGTTAAAATGTAGTCTTTCAAATAAAAAGCTTTCTCTATATATAGAGAACTTGAGAGGAGGGACTGTTGAAAAACTATTGAAATAGTAAATGAAATAATGCATGCTGAAGATGGCACTGCTTAATTTGCTTTGCAGATTTTTATGCCATTTTTTGGCTGTGGAAAGGAAGAGGAACAATATTTTGTGACAGATTTGTATTATTAAGTCTTCAGCAACAACCTTCCCTGAATGAAAAAATACTGTGAACCTCTAAAAAATTGATGTAAAAGTGTTTGATTCATATCAGTTTTCTATCATTAATTGTTTACTATTTAATCATTTTTTCATAACAGATGGAATGCAGTAAGTCTGGAATCTCAAATAGTGATTGATTTTCAGGAAACTGACAGGATGTCTTTTACACTCTGTAGCTGTTTTCTCAGGCTGTCATCCAGAACACTTTAAAATATTCATGATTTTACTTTTTATTATTTCAAGTAAACAACCTTACAGATCTGTATGGTGTAATATATTCATAGCAGAGAAAAATATTTGGGAAGATTGTAACAAACTTCAACACAACATAGTTCAGAATTGCTTTTTTTGTGCTCTTGCTTGTCAGTATGTCAAGTTTGCCTTCCAGGATTGGAAATAAAGCAGTAAAAGGATGTTGACTTCCAAACTGATTTCCCCAGATATTTATCCTAGAAAAGCATAGGTGGAATATAGAAGGGCTGCTTAAATGAAAGCTCAGATGCTAGAGGACACAGTGTAGCTAGCAGAGGGAGGTCCTGTGTGTGTATTTTACTCCTTTTTTGGTTTTCTCCTCCTTTGATCTTTAGTTGCAAATATAGCTGAGGATAGGCAAACTCCACAACTGAATGTAAGCCATCAGGAGTTCTAGTGCAACTCTTGGCAGAGATGACTTAGTACGTGCAGTGACTAATGACTTAGTGTTGCATTTTAGATATAAAGGTGTGATTTATTTTTCTTCTTTGTCCTCCTGTTTTGTAATTTTTAGACAAGTGTTGGAGGACAGTTTTCAGTCATCTCTGGAAATGCATTTAAAATACAGGACTTCAAAAAAGGCTGGCAGAGTTGAACACATGCAGGCTGTTGCATACTGTTGGATAAAGCAGTTCACTCTGGTAAAACAGGTAGTGGGCAATATGTGTTAGTGCCACCTGAAACAAGGAATTTTACTCAAATTAAGAATAAGAACTTGTCCTCAGTAATATTCCAGAGTCATTCTTCTTGTAACTACACCCATTTTTCTGACCCATATAAGCATTATAGCTGTCCACATTTTTCAATTTTCAGCCTTTCTTGTAAATCTCTTTTCAGAATTTCAAGGGTAGGGAGCTGAACTGAGGAGTTGAATAAGTTCATATCACAGTTAAACACCAAATCCATTTAAGATTCGTTTGACATTTATATTATATTTAGATCACCGAGTTAAGTTTGAGGGATGTGTATCTGATACAAGTACTGACAGCTATGTCTTTAAACCATTCTATTCTCTGACATATTGACAGAGTGTCTTCAAATGCCTTACAAGTAATTTCACTGCAGCAAACAGAGATAAAATGGTTCTTATTAAATGAGAATCTGCAGACACAGCAATTGTTCCTATTTGACTGTTGACAAGTCTTCATGTTCTTGTTAATTTGAAGGTGGTCAAACTCGAATACTGTGATCATTACAAAACTTCAGAAAACTGTAGAAAATACAAAATTTGTCTCTGTTACCTAAATGGACCATTACCCAAATGGATACCCAAGTCTGGTGTATGCATTACCCCATCCAGCTGTAAAGGCCAGCAAGAACATATCTTGTAATGTTTCTCCAGCTCCAGGCAGCCACAATTCTTGGCCTATTAGGAAAAAATTTTCAAAATGCATTTTTCTGAAATGATGTAGTCTTGATTTTTCTTCTTTTATTTTCCCAGTGTTTGGTTTGTTGGGTTTTTTCTTTACAGCTGTAGTCAGTATAACATCATAAAACCAGATGTGTTACCAAAGCTAGATAATTTTACCCTTTTTTTTCCACTGTCTCATCTCAGAACCAAGTGGAGAGTGTTGAGTCAAGGTAAACAGTAAGATAATTCTCATCTGGTCCCCAGCAAATGGAATCTTCTCAGGACTTTTGAGGAAGGTATTTTCTCGGTTTTTAAAGTGGTTTTGATACACAGATAAGCTCAATTCTATGGAATTAAAAAAACTCTAGCCTCCATCTCTGAAACTGCCCACTCTGAGTTACAATTTGTAGGTTTTATTCTGGGACACTGGCCAAAGCACTGACCTCTCTGAGTTATAAATTGTAGGTGTTATTGGGGATTTTCATATAAAAGATGTATTGTGCTATTCATTATATAGTTTCTTTCCCTTCAATTGAGACCTCAAAGAAAATAAATTATTCTGCCATTGATAATGAGGTAGAACCTAATTTTTTTTATATATGTCTGGAGACATGAAAGCACTCCAAACATTCTTTTCTTCTTTTTGTTTTCATTGCAGTTCTTTGTGTATGAAGCCACCATGTAGCAATGCACTTATATGAAACCTTGAGAGCTCTAAATGTAACTGCGTCAAGTCACTGGAGCTTTTCCAGACATGGCTTAAGTTTCCACAAAAACAGTGTAACGTTTTAAGTAGGACATTTTAAATTGTTACTCCCCTAAGATACTGTCTGTCCAGTTATCATCAAATACTCCATATATTAAATATTTGCTTCCATTGTGCATGAACCTAGAAAACCCCAGTGTAACATTAAATTTTAAACATACTTTAAAATTGTAAAGTATTTAAAAGTATTATTTAAATCAAAAAGTATTCATTTCTTTGGGATTTCGTATAGCTGAATTAATCACAGTGGTAGTCATATTTAGTAAATCTGTGTATGGCATATGTCTTTCCCATGGTATTTTCTGTGGTTTAGATCTAGCCCAGTTATTAAAATAATTTTTTACAGGGGAGAAAAACTCAACAAAGCACACAATAATAGATGGAATACCTTTTACTTCATCCCTATTTACTTGCACACTTCTTTTGCAGTTTTAGTGAATAAGGAAAACTGATAGTGTTTGAACTATCCATTAATTTTCATAGATCAACAAGAAGTCAAGCTAAGCTGTGTAAATAGCTTCTGTTGACAAATTCATGGAGTTTAAACAAAACATTTAGAAATAGTTTGCAGCTGTATCTCTATAATACTGAGTTGTAGACAAAAATAAGTGTAGGTAAGCCAACATAGAGAAATATTGAACTGTTGTATACCTCCAGGTGCTTCTTAAGAAACCACCATCTTAGGGAACCAAGGAATTTGAACTGTCACGTATTTCCTAAGACATACCTTGAAAAGAAACCTGGTGTAACTAGTATGTTTTATGCTTCTGTTTTCCTTTCCTGGATCCATTTGGAGGTGGATCCAGGAAGGGGAGAAAATAGGACAAAATAAAAGCTGTGTTGGACCTAGAAGCAAAACTGCATCTGGACTCAGATTCTGGGTTTTGCAGAGCCTGTTTTGGCAGCTTATGTAATAAGCCTTTCCTGCTTTCATAAACAGTTCTTGTTTTGTTACATTTGCATTAGGCTCATATTGTGATAAAGCTTAGATTTTCAGGGCTATGTCCTGCTTCTCTGATAATTTTATTATGTTTAACCTGGTTAAAGTCTGTTTTGCAAACAGTATAGAAAAAGAGATAGTGCAAGTGTAAGGGTGAGTCTGCATCATGCCTATTGCTTATGTCAAATACAGGATAGGCACCTAATTCTGTGGGAGCTTCCTAGTAACAAAACTACTATTAATAGTGACAAATCAAACACACCAGGAGAGACGGCAGATGTTTTTGTTCCTGTAAACTATTCTCTTACAAAAAGAAGAATAAGAGCCAGGTCTTACATACTCTTTGCTCAGCAGAGACATAGAACAGCATAACTAATCAGGTACACCTGAAAGTTAATACCTGCCTAACTCTTACTTAGCCATTTGATTTCAATACCAATTGGGACAAAAAGATAAGATATCTGAAAGATTTTAGTTATGGTTTTATTTTTTCCCTTAAAATCAATGTCTCTTCAATAAATCACTGAATCACAGAACATGCTGAGTTGAAAGGGGCCCATCAGGATCATTGAGTCCGATTCCTGGTCCTGTACAGGATACCCCAAGAGTCACACCCAGTGCCTGGGAATGTTGTCCAAATGATTTTCAATCTCTCATCAGGCTTGGTCCTGTGACCACTTCCCTGGAAAGCCTGTTCCAGTGCCCAGCCACCCTCTGGGTGAAAAAACCTTTTCCTAATGTTCAACCTAAACCTCCCCTGACTCAGCTTCAGGGCATTCCCTTGGGCCCTGTCACTGGTCACCACAGAGAGGAGATCAGTGTCTGCCCTTCCTCCTGGCCTCACAAGGACAGATAGGAAACAAAACATTCTAGTTAGACAAGGTAATTTAGCAGAAAAAATACACAAACTGTTAAGCATGTGAACAGTTTCTTGAGATAGTTTTACTAATAGAGGACTTAGAAGAATGGAAGGTAACTTGTAGAGGATTACATAATAGATTAGTGTGTCAAAAGAAAGTTTTCAGTCACATGAAATCTAATAAAGATTAACAAATTCCTGGCTAAAATAATTTAGGACAGCACTTGGGATCTGCTTTCAGTATCTGATTAGAGCCGTTGATGACTGTACATCTTCTGGGGCAGGTATTCCTTCTGTATGTAACTATGGGTTTAAATGGCGAAATTAAGTTACTAAATATATTCATCAACTAGACAGATTTCAGTGGAAAAGTTTAAACAAAAAACCCCCAGAAGTCAACAGAGGGTTGGGGAAGACTGTAAAATAATAAAAAGTTCAGTCTTCTCTGCGTTGATGTATTTGGTTTCAGCAGAAGTGAATTTTGTTTACAGGTTCATCTTTTCTGTAGGTCTTTGTTGAAAATAAAGTTGAGACATAAAGATAGAATGCTACTTTTGAGAAAATATTGCACAGAATTAGGACATAATTTTCTTAGTCTCCCTAATGAAGTTCCTAAAGATACTGTAGTTGAAAATTTACTATCATTGTTACATCATAGGTTTCATTTCTCTGTCATGTAGAGCTTAATCACATCTGAATACTCTTGCCAGAATATCAGTTTATTGCTCTTTAAGTTACTGTTTTATTTACAACTATTAAATCACTCATGGTACAAGCTAGTATAAATTAGTATGTAATAGGTATAAAAATTAGGCAATGTTAAAACTGATAAATTATAGTAACCATTACTTAAAGAGATTGATTTTCATTGAATTCCCTGAAATATTTATTATTTTTCATCTAGTAAATACAGTAAATTATTTAGTTTCTTAATCCTTTTCTGGTCAAAAAGGCTACTATAAGGGTAGTTTACTATTGCCATGAAAATAACTGTATTTGTTATCACAGAACATGCTTTTCTAGAGCTTAGCTGTGTACTGACCACTCCTGTCCTCTGTAACTTGACAAACAAAGCACAAAATTATAATAATAGGTTGATTTAAAAAGTTTTTCCAACCTAAATAATTCTATGATTTTAAAATGAAAATGCAACTGACAGCTGAAGTAGCTTCCTAAAATCATGTGTTGGGATAGAGTGACCTCCCAGTGATGAATGGAGAAGGCGAAGCTGGCAACAGGGTACTTCACGAGTGAAAAGTGAGACAGACCCACGTGTACATTGTTCACAATGATTCTTCACATTCTTCTACTCTGATCTACCTGTCCAGAACTCAAAGTCTGTCTCTGACATCAAAAAATGGTGCAAAATCTGTAGGAGGAGGATTGCGAGAGCTCTGTGTCCGCCATGTGAGTCTGGTGGACAAAGCCATGGGCACAGCAGGACATTCTTACATTATGCATAGAGCACAAGAACACACTGGCTGCAAAGTGTAAATACAGATTCCTAAGGAACAGGCAGTACCATTTTTCCTGTTGCTTGAGGCAGTACAACTCACATTTAAAGCTTTTTTTTTTTTAGTGTGCTGCAATACATGCTGTTCTGTTCTACCTTGGGTATATAAAAACACAAGCATCTGTGATAACCATGTTAAGCTTCCCACATCTAAAAAACCCAACCAACCAACAAACCAAAAAACTGTATTTCATACTGTGATATTTATCTGGGCGGACTGCTGTACCAAATAAATCAGTGTTTGCAGGAGCTGTCTCTTACATGCATAGTGTGGTCCTCTCAGACTCTGAGGTATTTTGTGCTAGATACACATTGTTCTATCTTGCTTCTTTCTCCTAAACATTGCTTTCCAATGCACCTCAGAACAGAATCCTGGTGTTGGCTTTAGCTGTTCCTGTAAGAGAATAATAATTGTGCCTTGATTTTTCATTTTAGTCATGGAGAAGTAAAAAAAAAAAAAATTCTAAGTATAGTTTGGATGCTTAAAAGTAAAAATTCAGTATACTATTTTCATCATTTAAAATTTGTAGTACCTATGCTGACCTCTCACATTTTTTTTGCTTTTCTTCTTCCTGTGCCCCAAATGTGCAGAAATTTAAAAGGAGAAACACAAGAAAAAAACTACATTTGACTGTAAATTTCAGTGGTTCCACAATGAACTCAAGTAATTTTTGTTTCAGCTGAGAAAAAGTCAGCATAGTTATTGAAGAGGTGTTTGAGAAAAGAATTTTTAAATGAGACCAAGTAAGTACAAAAAGGAAGTGAACTGCTAAAATTGTAAACTTTCTTTAACTAAAATTTCGCTTTGTCGCTTCCTATATACACAAAATTACAACACTGTTAGGGACATTACTATTTTATCCAAGCTACTCTCATGTGGACAACAAGTTCTCCATTTGATTTAAGAATCAGGGACAAATTGTGATTTTAGGCCTATATGTTGTATATTTTACTGTATTTTTCTTCCTTAAGTTAAAAGAGTGGGAAAAAATGTTCCAAGCAAATACTCATACAACAATAGAAAATCCTGACTTGGAAGGGACCCACCAGTGAAATAGACAGGGTAGGAGACTTTTTCTCTTTTTTAATGCCTTTATTAAAAGTGATCAGCTTAAGGTTGGGAGGCTCGACGGGTCCGCGGTTTTTCCATACTCGCTCTCAGGAGTGGCTTGGAGCAGGAGGAATGAGCAGCTTTGTCTCCAGGGGCCAGAGCTAGAGCTGGGGGTCCCGTCCTCACCAGAGCAGTGGGAGTACATCCCGTGTTACAACTTTTGGCTTTGCCGTCTCAGGGTCTTGGCTCCAGCTGAGGTCCGTGCTCAGGGCAAGGGGTAACAAAGGTTCTCAGCATCTCTGCAGGCTCAGCACTCTGTTCCTCACGTCCAGATATCTCCTCTGATCTCTTAATTCTGTGTTGGCTCGTTGTTTTTGGGGCCTTTTTGGTAAGTTTGGTGGGGTGGCTTACCTTGGCATGCTGGTTCCGAAGTTATTTTGCATGCCCTCTGATGTCGCCCCCCATGTCCCCTCCTCTCAGGGCTATCAACTCAGCTTTAGGCAGGGCCATACTGATACTAAAGGAGTAGTTAACGAAAACGACCTGTGATTACAATAACAGACAGGCAGAACTCCACCTTGGCAGCAACTGGCCCAACGTGTTCACTTTGCAACCTTTTGACCAAAAAAAATGGGCAAACTTTTTTACTCATAACAACCAGGATCGTGAAAGTCCAGTTCCTGGCTCTGCACAGGACAGTCCCAAGAATCCCCCTGAATGTCTGACAGCATTATCCACAACATCCTAGCTTAAGTTTGTAGTTTTCACTAAAGAAAATCCACAAATGCTCAAAGTCTCGCTTGACACTTATTTCGCTCTCTTGTGGTAATTAACATGAGCAGTCAGAACCATTTCTACAAAACTATGAAGTAGTAATTGCATTTTAGCCAACCTAAACACAGCTAAGATGACACAAAACATGCTTCAAGCTAGAACTGTTCCGTTTCTCTGTTCCTTACTCTTTGCAACTAGCAGAGAAGTTTTTGTGTTTGGCCATCCCAGAGTCCTGGTTATGCTGACAGCTCTTCCAAGAAGATGTGTAGGCAGAAGGAACGTCTCAAAGACATCTCCGTGTCCATTTTCCCCATTCTGTTTTGCTTCACTGGACTCCTCCCGTTTCACATTTCATCCAGAACTGCAACTAAAATATTTATGGCAATGGCACATAAAACAAAGCACCTATGCAGGAGTAGGGGGTGAGTAGGCAGCAAAACACATTTTCTACATAATCTAAATTTTTGTGATCTGGGAATCTTGGGGATAGCAAATCCCTATCCTCCTGCTACTTTTTAATCTAGAAAGTTTAAAAACAAAAGCTTTTCTCTCAAAAGGATGTGCTAACATTATTGTGCCACATTGCTTTTACACTGTGAAAAGTGCAGACCAAATCGCATCAATAGTGGAAGATTTACTCCCTGCCTCTTTGGTTTCCTCATTTCTTTTCCCCTAATTCAAGAGGTGTTGAAGGAAAGTGGTTGCTACTTCAGTAACCTCTTCTAAAACTACTGAAGAATAGGTTTTTATTTGCTGGGAAAACTAGAACAAAGTAGCAAGCCTTAAACATATTTTTTCAGTTTAAAGTATGATAAGTCTGTAAAGGCCTTTTCATTGTTCTGATGGTTTACTGGGTCATGCCTGAGCTTTTAAAGGTCTTGTAGTTATGGTCTGTTAGCTGGAGCTTCAAGTACAATTAGAAACAAACAAACACTTACTAAATGTACGAATTATCTGCTAATAGGACTCATCTGAAATCCCAGACCACAGGAATGTGAACTGAGACTGTTACATGGGTCGCCATAACCTTGCTGCAGACATCTCAGATACCACTAGCATCTAGATTAATAATTCCTTTTACATCTGGAAATAATGACAAATAAAACTTTCAAAATACCGATACCTGATATTCTGAACAGCTGTGTGAATTGGTACAACAGGGCTGGAATCTCTCTTCTGGTGGCTACCATGAAAAAGGAGTGGTGTAGCCTGGCTGCATCTGTTTTGCTGGAGCCAACACAAGGGCAGGGTGTTCTTACAGCCGAGGGCTATTCAACATGGGCCTGGTTTTTGTGCATGTTGATAATTCCGGCTTTGGTGAGGAAACTCAGGAGGAGGAGCTTCTCCCTCTGGTGGGTCTTGGGCCCTCAGGGTACCCATGCCCAGCTGATGCAGGAGCAGTTTCAGCTCCGCAGTCTTAGGCACTTGATGGACACCTGGGGCTGTTTCACAGAGAAGGCATTGTGACTGCAGCAAAGAGGTGTTTGATGAGGTTGCATCTTTTGGTTTGCTTCACTGGTCTGGGCTGTAGGAGCCTGCTTGTCTATTCCCTGCATAGACAAAGTTTCATGTATGAAAAAGATAGGGTTTGCTTCCTTTTTCTTCTTTGGTTCATCTATGTTCTTTTTGTCTACTGCTAAGTTGTCAGCTTCAGATGTTTAATTAGATTTTTACAGAGGCTTCCCTAATATTTTCAGAGGGTTTTCCATGACCTAGTAGTAACTTTCTAATGAAAATTTTTGTCCATGTTGTGACCTGCTGTGTGGAAGAACTATTTCCAATAAATCCTGTCTACTAAATCTTCTCCTATTTATGTTGTAAGAATTCCTCTTCTTTTGGGGACACAGGAATCAGAACTGTCTCAATCACTGTCTGAAGAGGCGGAGTAAACCATGAGAAGTGGCTGTTCTTTGTCAGAAATAAATACATAATTGATCCTGATTATAGCATACAACTGTGGAAGCCCCCCAAGAAGAAAGACAGATGGCTCTCAAGCCTGGAGATAATAGTCTAGTGACCACAAATTTTAGGTTTTGAGTGGAAACTTGAGCATCAAGAAGAAAAAAGCCTCTTGGGGACCTAGTTACAGAGTAGACTAGTATAGGAGAAACAAAAGCACATAGATGAGCTTCTTTGACATAATATTCTTTTCCACTGGAGGGTCCATGGGAGTAAGCAGACAACTTATGTAATGCCTGCTTTGCTGAAGGACCTTTTCCTATGGTTCATCACTCAGGATGTACTTGTGCTGGTGTCTCTGAGGCGGGGCAAGGGCCACTGCACTGCACCCAGATCTGTCTGGGTGTTTCTACACCTGTGTGTACAAACAGGCAGCACAAACACTTGTTGCACCATGTGTGGCTTCTTCCACCACATGCAGTCCCAGGAGGTCTCTGCATTCTGCATGCCCTGTGCTAGGACAGACAAAATACATCAGTAGCATGATGTTTCATTAATACTCTGTGACAGGGTTTTCAGTGTGCCTTTTGGTTTCGTGCACAATTTACCACTAAAAAATCTTCAGAGCAGGGGGAGATGTCCACTTATCCCCAGTTACCCTGTCTGTATGGGAGATGAAGCTGATGGTGCTGATGGTCACCTAAGGAATACAGAGAGACTAAGTGTTTTTGAACAGCTAATTAAAGAAATATTAGGAGCTTTCTGAATTTGTTTGTTGATATTGCTGTTAAGGAAAAAGAAAATCACAAATCTGGATGCCCTTTCAGTTAATATAAACCATCTGTCTTCTTTAGTCTACTTTTCTGGCAGAACTTTTACTTTTGTGGTTCTTCTTCTTCTCTTTCTGATTATGAAACAATCCCCAGTGGCATGTCAGAAATCACCATAATAAATGCTGACAATTGTTCTGGGGTTAGCATTAAAGGCTTTCAAAACCCAAGATATGTCTGAAGCTGTGTATGTAGTTATTGGCTTCAAATGCAAATTGCCCTTAGTTGTGAACATGCTACAAATTCTTTTAACACAGATATGCTTGTCAAGTGCAAATCAGAACTTGGTCTTTGGGACACCATTCCTAAGGGGAAGGGAAGCTCCCCAAGAAATCAGTTAGAAACAGTGGGATGGCTGGAGGTCCACAACCCCAGCTATGGAGGGGGACAGAGGCTTTTTGTACCAACAAAACTTTGCCCTGAAGACAAGCAGCTCTCACAGCTGTGTACAAACTGTTTGAAAAGGAAAAAATGTGCAAAGCTGTTTTTCATATAAATTAGTGCTCCTATCTAAAAGACTTGGCTTCTTCTGCATGTTATTCTTCTTGCCTTGATTTCATGGGTGTTTGCTGACTTTTATGCCTGATTGGATGAGACTAGGACTTGACTCATGGTCTTTTACATTCACCTTTCAGTTGTGGAGAAAAGAGGGGTGCAAAGGAACGAGAAATGCGTTAAAGTTTGCCTCCAGTGAACTGGCAGCTGTTTTGCCTACAGCTGAACTGGAATTTGAACAGCAAGACATACTGTGGCAAGGGAAAGGATAAGAATGTTAAATCTAGTGTTCTGGGGAATTCTACAGTATATTATAAAATTTGAATCTCAAATATATTTAGAAAAAATGCACACAGAGGCATAGAAAATAATCTATTTGTACACTGATTAATTTTAAAAAGTACTGGTTTTTTTCTGTTCTGAAAGTAGAAGTCCTGACCCTCTACTGTGATGTGCTGGATGAGCTGAGGTAAGATGGCTTTCATAACCTTTCATAAACAGACAAAAGAATTAATAAATACTTTATTACTGTGTTTGGATGTTCTAGCTGTTTGCTGCTGTTGAGACTATCTTTCTATTTCTACGTCCAAATAGCACTGAACAAAGTAAAATAAAATGTAATGTTTTCTTTGTCTCCAGCATAGTGTTCAGGGATACACATCTTTTCAGTTTTCAGCATCTCTAGGTGACTGAAAATCTTTCCCTATTTCCATTAATATCAAGTGAAAGTCTTTTTTTCCTTCAATGGGAGAACAATTGAGTCATTACATACAGTTTCTTGAAAGCAATATCTGATCCTGTTTTCTTTCACTTTCTACTTTTTTCCTTCTCATGTCTATTATGGAAATTAATAAATATCAATATTTTATTGTCCTCTAGCCTTTTACTACACTTTTTCTATTTTCAAAATTCATTCTGTTGTTTTGGCACACAAGTACTGTTAATGGAAAGACTTAGTTAATATTATTTGGAGAGTATTACAAACAAAACCAGGGAAATACATCACCATGAGACAGGTTGAAGTAAGCTGAGTATTCAACTCTGCCTGTGCCAACATTTCAGAAGTGTGGGTTTTTTTCAACACTGGTGTTTACCACTTCTATTTTCATAAAGAGATTCCAAATCTTCATTGAAATCTACAAGGGAAACAGGAGAAGGCTTAATTCTATTTTTAAAAGCAGGAGATTGTGTAAAATGTTGGTATGGAACAGAGTGTGTGACCATAGCAAAGTCAAACATGATTGGACTCTCTAGCGCTTGACATAGTGTAATAAGGTTTCTGTTATTTATGCGTGTCAAAATTTAGCCTCCAACACTAACAAACTTATGTCATTCCAGTTGTGGTTTGAATTAGCAAAAATAAGAGCTTTTCTTTCTCCTCTCATTTTGCAATAACACTGCCAATTAAGAAATAAGACACCAGCCATGAACAAAGAAGCAGTTCCTGCTCTAATGAGTTTGTGGTCTGAGTTCAACAGGCGTGATGGTCACCAGCTGTTTTACAGCATCAAACTTGTATTTCCATCTTAACTTGGATGTCCTCGTGAAATGTAGTTCCTCTTGCTTAGGGAGCCTTTCTCTTGTTTTTCTGAACATACTGGGGATTAGAATGATGATCTGTATAATTACCCAAAGAAGAATCTTTTACTATATGTCTGTCTTTAAAACCAGATGTTTTCGATACTTCTGCTCACAGAAGTCTCCACTTCTGGTGGTGTTTGGGAATTTCTTTATTTCAAGAAAACCAACACAGGTAGTTCTTATGCACAGATTATTTCAATGAAGAATTTTGTAATTTTTTTCTGAATAATCTATTTCATATGAAAATTTTATTATTTTATGATAGGTACCACATTTCCTCACAGGTCTGCAGAAAGCAATAGCTGCTGCTCTCCTACTCATGTTTTGTGTGAAGCTGTCTGCACCAATTATGGAAAACTCCTCCCTGGCAGGACTGAATCAGGGGATTCCAAATAGGAAGACTCTGTAGATCATGGCGTACCTTTTTGGCACAGATTTTCACACGGCTTTTCCATAAAATTTCTGTCTTCAAACTGGGACAACTCATCTCAGTAGAAGTACTCTCACTTTGCATACACACTGTAGATTTTAATTACTGTTTTACATTATTGCTACCACATCCATGCCAAATGCTAAGCTGGCCATAATATTTTCAGCTGACCTCAGACTTGTCGGCATTATTCCGTGGTGTTATACCTTTGAACAGGGATCCTTTTTATTTTAACACACTCATAATTTTGGATACTGATACTTTATCTCTGTTTCTACCTATTCTATACTTATTATGACCAAATTCTGCATGTGTTTACTTGTGCCTGATGCTTGGTGAATACGTACTGCTGTGTTTTCTTTAACATACTTACCCATAGCATAATAGGAAATCACAATGCACAGTCAGGCCATGAATAGAACATCTCATTTTAGGGATGAAAAATGTAGTGATTTCTGAGCTTGATATAAAAACAGGCTGTATGATTCCTTTGAGGAGAGTCTGAGAGAGCTGGGGCTGTTCAGCCTGGATTTCCAAGAAGGCTCAGGGGGATCCTATTAAGGTGTGCAAGTACCTGAAGGACTGCACACAGAGCAGGGAGCAAGACTCTTTCCATACAAGCCCAGTGCGAGGGCCACAGATGATGGGCACACACTGAAACACAGACAATTCCCTACAAACAGCAGGAAACCCTTTATCACTGTGAAGAAGCCTTGGCACAGGTTGCTCAAGAAGACTCTGGAGACGCCATCCCTGAAGATATTCAGAAGTCATCATGGTCCTGGGGCATCTGGTTCTGGGTGGCCCTGAATGAGCAGGGGTTTGAACCAGATGGCCAACACAAGTCCCTTTCAGCCTCAGTCTATGGTTCTGTCATTCTGTGCATGCCTTTCCTAGAGTCTCCAATTAAACTGAGCTCAAGTCACTCATGCTTTGTTTTACAGACTGATTTTTACATTATAGAGGTATCCATAATTGCCATTTCAAATTTTGATGAGGTATCATAATCTATTATGAAATAGATAAGACAAGTTTTCAAGTGAAAAGCATAGACGTCAAATTGAAAATTAACAGTAGCACCAAAGGAAACTATAGCAAATAAACAGAATTGTCAAGTGAGTTGATTGTAAATCTTGTATGATTAAGCAGCTGTAAATACGAAGTTACTGAATTACAAAAATTACTAGGGTCTATTGACTTGGGCATTGTTAAATGGTCCCTATGGTCATCTAACATAGTTTAGCCTCTGGTGGTTGTATGAAAGAAACTTGTCATTCAGCATTATTCTCCATCTGCTTTTGCTCACAGTTGCTACTGTTGTGGCACAACTTTCTTTTGCAAGCTTAAAATTCTCTGTTACAACTGAAATAACATAATTTTCATATTTGTTCAAAAGCCAGTCTGAGTTTTCTTGCAAAGAGCAAAATTTGCCAGCTGATATAACAAGGGATTATATATACCTAAGATTGTGAGTCATGAGAAAAAGCTGCAGTTCATGCTTGGATTTCTTTGTTCTTGCAGTCAGCTGCATCTTCTGGCTCTGCTGACCTGTAGAGGTTATACCTTCCTGCCCAGCCTACTACTTTGTATTCCTCTAACAGTTTTATTTCACTCTGCGTGTTCCTTGCAATCTCATGGCCTTGAAATCACTGACCAATATATGGTCACACCACAGAGGTGTTCAAAATGCCTGGTGAACAAAGATGCATGCTGTTTCTTCCACCTCCCAGAAACAACACAGCTCATCCCTTTGCCTTAAGTGATGAACTCTCTACTCCATGTGGGAGAGGGTTTGTGACACGATTCGGTGTCATTGTGTCTATGTCACCATCCCTTTGGGGCACCTCAGCTTGCAGTACTGTGGTAGGTTCTCAAGGTTCTGAAATTCTTCCTTGGCTTATAACTGTCTCACAAGCAAGCATGGAGTTTCCTTTCTCCCTGCCTTTTTCTGACTGGCACCAAAACAGAGCTCAGACATAACATATACTTTCAGGGTTACTTAAGACTGAAACAAAATGGTTTCCACAAAAGGAGTTACTAGGGAAAACTAAAGAAGTAATTTGCTATAGTGCTCCATTATTCCCTGGCATTCTTTGCTGTTTCCATCTAAAGCCTAGTAATTACACAGGTCTTTGGATTAAGCTTCAGAAAAGATCACAGCTTCTTGTTTCTTGGTTACAGAAAGGACTGTATTCGTAAAGGACTGGATATCAGAAGATGAAATAGAAGTTAAAATGAGATTATTTTTTTCACCCTCTCTTTTGGAATTCATAATTTAAGTTGCAAGCACCCACTACCATTTAATTATCTATTGCAGCTTGGGGATCAAACAGCTGGAATTGGATCTATGTGCATTTGCAGAGTCTCACTGCACTTATCTTGGTGTTCTGCGATGGATGGAAATGTACTCACATGGCTGGAGTGCTGTGATGGATGGAAACAGATTCTTTAGGAAGGACAGGCTGGGTGAGTGAGGAGATGGAGCTGCCCTTTGTACAGAGGAGCAGCAGGAGTGCATGGAGCACAATCCTGCAATGGCTGGCACACATGAGTGGTCTTGAAAAAGGTCTCTTCTACAGGAGACATGCTTAGGAAAAGAAGATCTGCTTCAGAGAAGACCTTCAGATCTTCAGATAAGGTCTTCAGAAGATCTTCAGACAAAGTCTTCAGACGGCTGGAAGACACTTCACTTTCACTTGCCCTCAGGAGATTCTTCAGTTCTTCAACTCTATCTGCTGCAGAGTTAATGCAGTAGAGCACAACTCAGGAATTTTCCGGACTCCACTCAAGATGATTTCCTGACATTGGTGACTGAAAATCTAAAGAAGTTCTGTTGTTTCTGTTAATTTCACAGAAAAAAAAATTGGTTGGTAATGTGAATATTGGGAGGAGCCATGACTGCAGTTAGCACAAGACAGTGTAGTTCACTGTGTGCAAATACCTGATGAGGGGCATAAAGAAGATAAAGCCAGACTCTTCTAATGGCACCCGGTGACAGGATATGAGACAAAAGGGAAATATGAGGAGACAAAAGAGAAATATGAAGAGAAAAAAGAGAAATATGGGAAATTCTATTTAAAGAGAAGAAAAAAATTTTTTGGTGTTTGGACAGTTAAACAGTACATCCAGTGTCTTAGACAGGTGATGGAGTCTCTATTCTTGGAGATATTAGAAACCTGGTTGAACAACAGCCCTGGTAAACTTCTTGTAGCTGATAGTGCTTGAGCAGGGGTTTTGACTAAGGGACTTCCAGAGATACCTGCCAACCTCTGAGATTCTGTGACGTGGGTCTGTGATAAAAATAGATTCCAAAGCGCATATCATGGTAAATTTTAGAAAAGCTTATTCATAGAGAAATTACAGGGAGGAATTCCAGCTGACAAAGTGCTCTTCCTTTAAAAACTCAGGAGCATCAGATTTCTTTAGTCTGTTATGCACAATGCCATACAAGTAGCAGCAGAACATACTCCTATTTATTCTCCCATACAGCTTCTGTGGCCCTTTGAGCCCATGGCTTCACTGCTGTGTAGAAGGTGAGCTAAGTGTCACAGTCATCTGTCATATAACTGGGACTAATGGGCACCATCAATTAATACTATTATTCACAAGCTGTCAGCTGGGGTGATGACTTGCAAACCATCAGCCAAGTATGAAGGAAATCAGTACAAAGTTAATCAGGAGATTAAGTGTTGACAATGCCCAGCTCTCCCTTCTCATAAGGCTAGGTCTGGACAAAGGAGTGAGAAGCCTGGTGCTTAGGGCAGGTGGAACAGTGATGAGCAGTGGCCCAGTCAGTCTGAGGAAGCCGATGAAGTTGTTGCTATGTCACGGTGATAGATGTAAGATGTGTGTGGGAGCCCTGCCCTGGAGCTCTGCTCAGACCAGTTCTTGTTGGCCCACCTGTAACTGAGCACCTCAACCCTTATTCTGGTTTGTTCTCTAGGTGGCTATAGATATTGGCACAATATAATCATAAACCTCTCTGTGAGAGTTCACCTTGGAAAAAAACAGCTTAGGCACTCCTGCACGTCTCAGAACAAGCAACAATTGACATCTAGAAACTTCTGGAAACAGGGTATCTGGCAGCTTGCTAGTTATTGGACCCATCTTATGATGCTAGAACTAAAAATGGAGTGTTCCTAAGTAGAAGAGAACACAACTCTAAACATATACATATATTGTGTAAGTCAGTCACAGGGCCCCGTCCATGACTGCACATTGTTGTGGAAACCTCATATCCAGTGTCATTAATTATTAGTCATTTCCCCCCCTTGGACCTTGCCATATACTGTAATCCTCACTCACTGCTTTTGTCTCTACATGGTTGCAAGAAAGCCACAAAATTGTAACTTGGTTGACAAATGAATTTTGCTTGTTTACCATGATGTGCAGCTTTTGGTGCAAAGACCACTACTGGCTCATCTGGTATGAGGTTGCCAGGGTGCACAGATTGTTGGAGACATTGACCACATCAGCTGACAGGGCAAAACCACAGCCACAAGAAGGGGTGTAATTTTGGCTTTTCTTTTTGTGCCTAAGTAAAAAACTTTAGAAGAAATAACCTCATCTGTTTGTTAGTTTTAAAAACAGGAAGAAGAACTTCTAAAGTTTCTAGATTTAATTTTTTTCTTTAGAGATTATCAGTGTGAGTCAGTCATTCCTTCTGCCAATCTGGAAGCATTCATAATGTCCAACAGTCCCTAATAATTCCTAGGGAACAAATATTTTAACCTGTGGAAGACACTTTTGTCCCTGCAGATTGTCAAATTGACAAGGCTTTTTGGTTGAAAATCAAATCAAGAATGACAAAGTGATGCTCTCTCTTTCACGAAAATTGGCTTCTGAAATACACAGTATACAGGGATTTTTCTGTACCTCCCAGGTTTGCATTCTTTGTGTTCATTATTTGGGTCCTATACTCCCTTAACTTGGCTTACATAACATCTCAGTTTGAGAAGCCACACTCTTCCCACAACAACCCCAGGGCAAACGAGGAAGAAGTAGACTGAATGATAAAATTGGGATGTGAGATGCCAACTAGGCCTTAACTGTTCAAATAACACAAAATAGATAAACACCTGAGCTTATTAGCATGCTGCCCTCTTGCTGAGGAATGAAATGGATGATTCTAAACAATAAACAACCACCCTGTTCATCTCCCTCATCTCCCATCTTTCTTGGTCCAGCAATTTCCCTTCTCCTACCACTGTAATAAATGCTGCACTAAAGATTTTCAACAACTGCTTGAGTGCCACAACATTTACAGATGAAAACCAAATTGGTGTAGCAGGGAAAAGATTGGCCAGTTTTTCCCATGAAATAGGGTTTAAGTCAGATCAATTGGCAATGCAGGAGCACTGTGGAGCTGCCATTCAGGTTTTTCATCAGGTAGCTAACAAGTTATGACCTGTAATCAAAGTAAGCAATACATTACAGAGATTCTTCTTTGTTGTATGTAATCTGTTGAAATGCTGGCATTTAACATGAGTGGGCTGGGGTACCCTGTGGCAACACCTGCCTGCGCAGCTTTAAATATATATTCATCTTATAGCCCATATATTTATGCTATATATCAAATAGAAAATCGATAAGCAGCTGGAGCTGCCTCTTTGGAGGGTTGTAAAAGTGGAGATATACTTCTTGTGATACTCAGCAATCTCTAGCGTTCAGTGAGTGTCCTGATTTCCTTTGCAGTTGTTGTAAAATAAAGAGTATTCTTCTCTTTGTTATGAATTTGTAAAACTGCAGCCATAGTTTCTTCAGGCAAAAATGCCATATGTATGTCAGCTCTTTTGTTTCTGTGGTGGTTGGTTTGTTGGCTGGTTGTTTTTTGTTTTTTGTTTTTTTTTTTTTTTTTGTTTTTGTTTTTGTTTTGTTTTGTTTTGTTTTTTAATCTCATACACTTCCTATTTGATGTTGCAACTGGGACTGCTATTGCTGTCAGCATGTCTTTCATTTATGTACATATGTACATGCACTTGCTCTACTCAGCATGTTTCAACAGAAGAGATGGTTCCAGTGCTGGCAAAGAGAAAGGTCTGACACAGGCAGGAGGAATACCCAGCTAAGAGGTGAAGTACTGCATGCCTTCAAGCCACACAAAATTCCAGCCCAGCAGCCAGGTGAGTGCAGTAACCTGCAGCTGTAGGACCTCAGACCCCAAGGATACAATGCTGAGATGGTGTCTGCTAGCTCTTTGCTGACTCAGGAGACAGGAAAGGTCCTGACGCAGCTGAACTAATCCTGTGACAGATCTCTCTTAAAGAGGGCAACCCTTTTTTGCAGGATTTTGATAATTTTTGGGGCAGAAATTTTGCCCCTGACAGGGGGGTTCATGACCCTATTTCAGTCTCAAGAAGCCCCTGGAAAGCTACTTTATAGCGAGATAAGGCACATGCAGGTCCACTTCACTGAATTCTAAAATATAGGCACTAATGATTTTCAACAGCCCTGAATAAATCTTCCTTTTTTTGTCTCACTTCCTTCCCCCCCCCTCATTTTCCATCTCTACACATATCGTCATATTTGGCTTTGTCCTCTGTTTTCTACAAAGTTCTGCAAATGTAATGTCATCTGAGGAAGAAACTGTCTGCAGGGCATTTATTTATACACAAATAACATTTTACCATGGCAACCCTAATTTTTTTCATTGTGCAGTCCTCTGTATCATGAAATAGCTTTTGAACAGCTGGGCATTCCCCTGCTTCTTCTGCAGCTGATATCTCAGAGAAATCTTAAAAGTATATTGTTACAGGCACAGAACCAATAAACAAAAGGGACACCGTTGATAGAAAAGGTTTTCTGCAGTTGCCAGTGGCTTTTGTTCATGACAATAAGAAAGAGTTACTTATTTTAAAACAATCAGTGATATTAATTGGCTTATATTTGATGTTGTAGGCCTAATTGTATTTACTTTTATATGTATACTGTAGCATCTGGTACAAATTACTGTCCATGGTGTCTTGTTATTTCTGGATTAAAAATTTTTGTTTACAATTTCTTCTCTTACCTGATTCATTCCACAATGTCCAAAGAGGATAATGGCACTTGAATGCTTTTTGAGCAAAAAAGTACTTTCTATTTTCAGAGCTAAAATTTGCAGCAGAATATAGGTAGTCTGTACTGGAACGAACAGTTTACTTTGGCCAATTGGACACTGCTCCAATGTGGTCTTCAGATAACTCACCCTGACTTTAAACCAGGTACCTTTGTGGGGGATAAGACCTATTCATGATTCCAGATGCATTCTGAGTTACATCTTTTCCTGAGCCCAGCTGCCATCCCAGGTCTTTGGGCTTAGCAAGATCCTGCTGACACTTCAGCTCTGAGATCTTCGATTTCCCTGGCCCTAAACCAAATCCTAACTCTAGCTTTATGCAAAGCAAAACTTCTCCAGTTCAAAGTATACTCTGTCCTTATACTCTATCCTGTGACCATCTGGATTTTCCTGGAATTTTGTCTTCATGGGAAAACGTTGCAATTTACAAGCTAGAGTTACACTGGTACATCTTGTTTCAGAGTGCTGTGAATTCCCCCTTTTAAAATGAAAAATACACTTGTGTTGGAATTAATATTTAGGCTATAGTTTTGCAAGTAGTCCTTATTCTCCATTTCACAGAATGACAGAAGATGGTGAGTTGGAAGTGACCCACAAGGATCATGGAGTCCAGTTCCTCACCCTGCACAGGGCACCCCAAGGGTCACACCAGGTGTCTGTACTTATTGAAATTCATCTTTTCATGTTGACCAGCAAAGGGTGTTTTTTCATCTAGATATAACTGACCCTCAGTAACAGCACACTCACAGGACGGCTTTAATTGAAGCATTTCTTTTTGTTCTCACCAGAGTAGCTGAAATATTCACTAAATTGCCTGAATCTTTAAAAGTTCTGTGGGTTTGTCCAGGAACCAAAATCTCCTTGAATATTAGTCCCCAAAACCCAAAATATGGTAACATTTCTTCCTTCTTCTTCCCGAGTTCATTTCCCAACTGCTCATCCCTAGCAGAGTATCTGGGGAATTCTAGAGCTCAGCTTTGCCTTGAGAGGTCCTCACTTGTGGTGGTTCCTGTCTCTTGCTAGAGAAGCAAGGTGCTGTAGCTTGGACTTATTACAAGAAACTCCCCTACATGGCTGCATGTGGAAAGGCTACTTTTTACTACTACTTTTTTCATCTGTAGTTCTCATGGCTGTGAGATTGCTCATCTCCCTTTGGCTCTCCTGCTTTGCCAAGGATGGTGCTATTCCAGCTCCTACCTACTGGCTTCCTTTCCTCCACTAGGCTGACCAGCCTGAAGTGTGAAGCTGTAGAAGGCACTCTTGTAGAGCTGCATTCCCTAGGATGGATCAAGCTTGGGTATTCTTGTGACATTCCTGATCACTTATACCGACTGCAAAATCCGTGACTTGAGCACCCTCCGTTGACAGAAAAGGACAGAATTTGCAGCTAAAAGCAATATCCGGAGGCCTTCAGGAGCCATTATCTGGCCAGCAGGCCCATTCTCAACCTTGTAGTCAATGTTTAGATACTGCACAGTTCAGTCACAGAATCACAGAATAATAGAATGGTTGGGGTCGGAAAACACCTTTAAGATCATCCAACCACTAACCTAACACTGCCAGGTCCTTGACTAAACCATGTCCCTAAGTGCTACATCTACATGCCTTTTAAATTCCTCCAGGGATGATGAATCAACCATTTCCAATAATCTGCTAGTTGTCTGGTTTAAAAAAAAAAAAATCATTGAACTCAGATGTGAGAAGAATTGTAAAACGTTAATTAGCTATTAGACTGAGCATTTTGTGGCAAGCTATTTCTCTGGCACCTGAATGGTATCTCCTTTTTTCATTTGGTTTTTGAAAGAGGAAGTTGCTGTTTGCTGGTGCCAGCAGAGATTTAACAAAATGACAGGTCACTGGAACTTAACTCATTTAGTAATTTCATATGCAGGTGTCATTTTTAACTGTTCCTTTTACTCTTCTTCATGAAACCACAATGTGGTAAAGCAAGAGCCCACATCGTTCCAGCAGCTGGCTTTCCTTTACAGGGAATTAAACTAGGTTTGTAAAGGTAAAGTAAGGTCCTAGTAAAATAATATAGAAATTTTAAAAAGTAGCCTGATTATTTTAATATAAGAGAGTACTTATGATGTAAGAGAGCGTTCCTGAGGTCTCTTTGTTGCCCCTCACAAAGAGTCAGCTTTACTGAGCAGTGTCTGCATGCTCAGGTTTAACTTTCCTCAGATTGGCCTCCTGGTCTTTTCCCTGCTATGAGAACCCCACATACTACAGAATAATTGAATATTTTTTAAGGATTTCTCAGCTCAGTCACTAACTAAACTCTTTTCTGTAAGCACTACCTATAGATATACATGCATCTCATATATATATACTTATATACAGCAAATGCTGACTTCGCATCTAAAGCAGATCAAGCCCTCCTGTCTGTTGCTGTGGCTCTGTATCACAGCCCTCAGCAGCAGCCAATCCTGCCAAGCTCAGTTGCTGCAGAATTCCCTTCACTGAGCCTCAGCAGGTGACACAGCACTGCCCTGATTGCAATTTCCATTCACAAAGTCATGTGCTCGTTAAGATCAGCCACCCACCCTCAGCAAGCAGCAGAGAGCTCCATGAGTCTCCATGTGTAGTTTTCAGAACATCAGTTGGTAGATGCACCTTCAGTTCTCAGAAGAGTAAATACACAGAATTGAGACACAAAAAGTTGAAACAACATGACGAACACATGCATTCGTTAGGAGTAAACCATGTTGGGCTGTGCAGAGCAGGGCATTCCAAAGTGTTATACAGAAGCAGTTCAACAGAATGTAAATTAATTTCCTCTCTGAGCCATCCCCAAAAGCACGTAGGTGTCCCTGCTTTGCTGGTGAACACGTGGCTCATGCCAGAGACAGCAGTAGAAGAGCTTTCCCCAGAGCTCCAGCTGCAGCAGTTGCAGTTTGCTCCTAAGAGTACCATTTGATAGCAACCAGAAAAAAGAAATAATACTGCCAGGAGTTTTTCCTGCTCATCCCATGGGTACATTTCTTCTCTTACCCCACCCTCAAATGGTAAACCATATGGGAGCAGAAATGTCCAGCACAGCCACTGGCCGCTAGTACCTTCTACCTTTCCAGTGGAAGTATTCCTACAGCATGAAATACTTACAGAGAATGGAGAAGACAGCAGCTGCAGAAACTGGCTCATAGGCAAGATCAGAATTGTCTGAAATTGTGAATCACAGGACACGATGGGCAAAAGACATAAGAAATATGGATATGCCAAAGCAAAGTTAGATTAGATGAACTCAGCTCAAATGATTTGTATTTTTCTTATTGAAGATAAACACAAAAAGGAAAAGATGCCAGGACTTCTGCATAAGTACACTTATAAAGTGTCATGCATGATTATATTTCAATTAAAGCATATAAAGAATAATATAATAATATTAACACATGTATACGAGAAGACTGAAGTTTGAACACTGAAAGGTACTACAAGACCCCATTTCCTTTTCCAGTCCTGATATTCTTTTCCAACTGAGAACAGTACTGGTGTCCAATGTCTGAGAACAAGTGGAAAGTTTGGATGTGCCTGGGCATGCAAAGAGGGTTTTTTATTAAGTGTATTTTCCAGGATTTCAAAGCAAACACTGGAGAGGACAGTATCTGTAGAATTGAGGACAGAATCTGCAGAGAATTTGGAAAAGCTCAGACTTCAGTTGCTGCTCGTCTCCTTCTCTGGTACTGCCATTAATCTGCAAAAATGGAGCCAAATTAATAAAAGTCAAATGGTAGCCTGTGGATTAACTTTATACTCAAAGCAAGCTCACTTAGAAATAGGAGTAGACAGGAGGTGTAACTGGCCTCCTGCCTTATGCTAGATCTCTGCATTCCCTGTCTCAAAAGGCAGTAAGGACAAAGGTTGCTTACCCATTTCCTGCCTGGTCAGGAACAAACTGGGTAAGTGCTTATGGAGCTAAACTCAGCCATCTGCAGAAGCCTTTTGTACCTCTCAAATACTCCTATATAACAATTAATGGTGCTTCTAACATTTGTTTTCCCTTGCGAGGTTGCCTGGTTAGCATGGCCTTGATTATGTTACTCCCTGATATGAAGAGGACAACTTAATTAAATCAGCAGCAGGAAAGGATGGGGTGAGATTTCAGGAAACATGAGTGAATAAGGGGCAAAATGCTTTTAAAAATTCATTATTAAGGAGAATGTCTTCTATACAGTTCTTGGAAAGGAGTTTAGTGGGCCACTGAGGTTTTACACCAGTTTCAGCAATTTTAATGCCATCTCATTCACACACACCTGCTACTTCCTTGGCTGCAGGTGCCAGTTTTTATAACCAGTTTACACATGGTGCTGTAAACTTGGGTGGCTGACATGTGAAGCTAAGCCACCTCTGCTAAGAGGTGGAATACCTTGGAAACCAGCAAGGAAAAAAATGAGGGCACGAGTCACTTCAGCTGTTCTTAGTGAGTGCTTATATTGGTGAATCATCAGCATCCAAAGGCTATTTGTGCCATCAGCTTTCCAGAAGTGGTGTATTCTAGATAATGCACTAAACTCAATTCTGTGTAAAAATAGGCATGTGTCAAAGCTGCTGGAGAAATTTAGCTAATCAAGTAATGGAGATCTTGAAATTGGCCAGAATAAACTTTCTAACTCAATTTGAAGGATTAGAAAGCAAGCATTCTTTATCTGCACAGGACACACAGAGGATCAAACTCTTTTCATTCTGTGTGTGAGGTCAGACTTTTCAAGTGGAGGTTTATCCATCATAATCATACATGTTCATTAAAAGGTGTTTCTTATCTAACGCATAAATATCACTTCCCTAAATATAATTTATACACATCCACCTCCTGCTGGAAGTCCTTTTATGGTCCTGGAGGGTAACAAAAGGGGTCTCTGGTGGTCCTATTCACTGAATGCTTTGATATTAAAGCATGGTAATAAAATGGAAGTCTATATTTTAAATACTACTGTGTGCCACCAGTCAAATCTGAAAAGTATGCTATGTCTGCAGCTCTGATTAGACAAATAAATCAGAATTTCTGTATTTGCAATGCAACAAATTAAGTGATCTTAATCCCTTTAAGATGTGAGGTGAGAGAAGGCCACTGAGGCAGTTGGCCTGGACACCCTGTCCTGTGAGGAGAGGGTTCAGCTGCGAAGAGAGGCAACTTTGGCAATATCCAATAGCAGTCCTGGACAGGAGAGGGACAGAGGAAATGGATCATCAGGACTCATCAGGGTGGTGCAAGGTTGGAGAGTGAGAGGGAGTAGCACAGCTGAAGCAGTGGAAATTCAGAGCATTCTCAAGGAATGCTTTCCCCACTTTCCCCACAGAAACAGCCCAGGATTGGAGCCAGGCCCAGCCAGGCCAACCAGCCTTGGAGGTTATCTAACCCCAGCTGAGCAACCTCCAAGCTCAAAACTGGCTCTGCTTTGAGCAGAGTTTGGACTGAATGTCTCTTGTGGTCCAGTCCTGAGCTGCTCTGTAAACTGATGAACTACAGCACTTGGAGCATCTCAGCAGCTGCTGGACCATTCTTAGCTAAAAGTGCCAGGGTACCCTGCCATGGTCCTCTGAAGGTCCGGTTTAGTGGAAGGGAAGGACAGACAGGCAAGCTGTGCTAACACGGGAGCTCTGGTGCAGTGGGAGCCCCCTCATCCTCTGCAGATGTGTTTGAGTGGTGATCTTCCTGTTGTGCACAAACACCTGACAGGGACTGCGTCAGCCAGAGCCAAGCTCTTCGAGTGGTACCCAGCGATGGTAAAACAAGGACGGGAGCGATGCGCTGCGTACAAGCTGAAACGCGGGAAAACAACACTTAATCGTACGAAAGCACATTTTCCCCGCGCGGGGGGAGGGATACTCTTCCGCAGGCTGCCCGGAGAGGCGGCGGCAGCCCCCGCTCTGGAGGGCACTGCAGCCTCAGCCGCTCCGGCCCCGGGCCACCGTCGGGGCCAGCCCCGCTCGGCGACAGGAGCGGCACGGGCCGCCCCCCGCGCTGTCCGCGGTCCCTCCCCGTGCCTGCCCCGCCTGCCCGGCCGCTGCCCTGCCCTGCCCGCGCCCCGCCGGCCGGGGTGCCCAGGCCGCGCTCCCGCCGCTCTCCGCGCCCCGGGGAAGATGCCGCGGCTCTGCCTGCTCGCCGCGCTCGGTAAGCGGCGCCTCCCGCCCGCCCGGGCTCGGGGGCGGCGGCGGCCCCCGGGCCGGGCGCGCCGTGACCGCGGCTCGTTTTGTCCTTGCAGCTCTGCGGCTCGCCGGGGCGGCCTTGCTCTCGCCCGGGTCGTGCACCTTCGAGGACAGCGCCTGCGGCTACCAGTGGGACTACGCGCATCTGCCCTGGACGCTGCACGGCGAAGGTGAGAGCGCCGCCGCTCCGGGCGCAGCTCCCCGCTCACCTTCCCGCGGCGCTGCCCCGGCCCGCGGCCGCATCCCGGGTGCCGGCGGGGCCGCCCGGTGCTCGCGGGGAGCGGCCACCGTCGGGATCCTCGCTGTGCTCCCCCTGACAACGGGCAGGCCCTGCGGGGAGGCGTCTGCGCTCCCCCGGCACTGGTGTCTCCGCAGGTTTCTGCAGAATGCCTCAGAGGTCTCCTTGCTTTCTCTGTCTTTCACATTTTGTTGGGAAAAGGTGTCTTTTATAAGACCTCTTTCTAAAAAGACCAGTCACATCGGTCCCATTCCTTACGCATTATTTTCTTTGTGCGTTCCTCATGCATTATTTTCTTTCTAAATGTATTTTGTGTTCTACTCCAAAAGTGGATGCATTTCCAGGGCAAGAGACAGTCTTTGCCAAGAGTATCTTTGCACATGTTCAATTAAGACTTTTCTCTAATTTGTAGTATGTCCAGTTCAACAGAAAAAGTGAAGTCTTTCAGTAAGTTGTACTAGACTTTACAAGACTAAATGCTGTTGAATAGAATAATCAGTTACTGCACAATGACTGATGCAGCTCTGACTGCTTGGTAAGTTTTCAGTGTGGGCTCCAATATTTGACAGAATCTACATGAACAAAAGACTAAACAAAAATATACACAGCATAGTTGTAACTGGGTAGTAAAATAATTTAGTTTTGATTATGTGTTTACAAAATTGTCATTCGTGAAGTGAAAGCTGTGCTCACACAGAAAGAGAGACTATGTGTTTTTAAAGTTTTTAAGTCCAAAAACAAGTGCCAAGAACAATGAAGAGGTGAGTACAGATAAAAAGAGATAGACAGCTTCTCAGAAACCATTAATCAGTGCTCCATTCAAAACTGGCTGGTCCAGTTTTATATTCCACTTGTCTCTCATTTGAGAAAAACTATTTTTTCCCTCTGATTCATACCCAGTTCTCACCTATGCAAAATAAGTCACCTTCATTGTTACTTTTTAGTTTACTCAGTAGGCTTTGAGAATGTACAAAAAACCCTAACTCAGAAAAGCCTGCAAGGACGTAATAATTGAAATATGTGCTTTTTCTCTTATTTGATGTATATTTCTTAGTGTATTTATTTATTTAAATATACATAGATTTTCCTGTATTTTTGAAATTTCCTGTATTAGTAGAAATGTAGTTACCATCTTTTCTATGGTCCCAGCTATGCCTCCCAACACCATGCCCTCCTAGTCTGTCTGTCTGCAAAGCAGCACTTACTTCCTCCTTGTGATTTACAGGCAGCCGTATGGTAGTGGTATTGATTCAGCTCCAAGGGACTGGGAGCTGGTGGGAGCAAAACCTGCACGAGTGGGTGTGTATCATGTTGTGCACATCCACGCTGCAGTGTTCCAGGATATAAGGACCTTTGACCAGGGCTTTGGGTCAGCAGCAGCCTGCTTTTTTTGGTGCACAGAACACAATTTTAGTTACCGTAGTTTGATCTTTCTTTACAAACAAACAGACCAGCAGCTGCGTGGCTTCTGTTATTGCACATCTCATTTTCAGAGATACATAACTGAACTGCTGTACTCTGGGAGGATGTGTGGTATACCAGCTCTCATAATAGGCATAGTTCTGTCAGGATTTCCATTATAAACAGTTTTTGTGCAGTCTGTAATTTGATCATAGCAAGACATTCTGTGCAAACATTTGGCGCACAGGGTATTCTATTAGTCTCCTCAGAAATACATTCATAGAATCACAGCTAAACCTAGCTGAAAAGAATCCATTCTAATCTACACAGCAGGTGTGCAAAACTAACCTTCCTTAGACGCTCTTTCATTCTTTTGTCTTATAAAACCATGCCCCTTTTGGCAGCACTGTGTCCTGGTATTTGCTGGTCAGTGTATGTGCCTGTGGTGATTTACTGGGACAACAGAGGAGGTTGAGAACAGGAGACACAGCTTAGCTTTGAATTGTTCAGTTTCTCCTTGCATTGCTTCAAAGTTGCTTTATTATTTTAAAATGTTATTTGTGCTATAGAAATTGCACAAATAACATTTTAAAATAACAAAGCAACTTTGCATTCAGTGGGTCTTTAACAGGGATTATGTGACTTGCAGTGCAAGTTCTTGCATCTTATAAATGTCTCAATAGTGTAGTCTTGTGCCAAACTGTCAAGGTGATGTAAATATAACTAAAACCATGCCCAGAAAATTCCACTCCATACTTGAAAGTATTTTGCCCAGTTGCCAGGGAAGTCAGCATCTTCTGATGGGCCAGGCACACAGAAAGGAAGTATAAGTTTTGCTTTTGTTTGCAGCCACACAGTCCCACTTAAATGAATGTATTTCTAAGGTTCAGCTGCTGTTTTAAATGTTTCTGGTTTCTCTTTAGTGTTCCAGTAGTTCCAGCATACAATAATTTTTTTTGTTTAATTTTAGAATTTTCATAATTGAAAAAAAATTAATTTTTAAAGTTTCGATACCTGTAACTGGCATTTTAGGGCCTATTTTAATCAAGTGCAAATCAAAAGAAAATACTCAGTGCTACAAAGGATAGCTGTTTCACTGCTAAGTGCTTTACTCAAGACTGGCCAAGCCGGCCCTAGTGAAGTGGCTGTTTGTGGGAACAGCTATAAAGGAAACAATTCAGGCATCTGTCCAGTCAACCTGTGCTCCCATAAAACCTCTGCTTCAGTGAACCCCTCTGTCAGCCTCAAGCTCTCTTACATGACTCTGAATTCAGGAATAGGACCTTCAAGCATATCAAGGTGCTTTTTTTAACTGTCAGCTTTTTCAGTGACTGGCTAGCTCAGTGTTTGCTTTTAGAACTATGATGATTTTAGCAGACAAACACCATGCAAGGGAAAACATAACATACAGAAAAAGCTGGATATAAAGTGGATATAAATTTCTGGTGAGCCTTGGGGTGGTTTGGGAAGCACACCCAGCTGAGGTCATGGCCCAGGCTGGTTAAGCACAGCATCAGGCTTGAGACAGCATGATCCCTAAGGAGCCAGTTCTGTTTTCAGTGTAGCATGGGAAATTCCATGCAACACGTTCTGCTGTTCTCTAGGATACCGACTACACAAGAAACATTGTAATGTTGTTGCTTAGGAAGAGAGCATCATTATGTAATCCTGCTTCTGAAATGAGCGACAGATCAATTTGTATGTTACCAGTGATAAGATCTGAAAGCTTTGTGAGTTTCTGCTATGCATAAACAGAGGGGACAATGGTCCATTTTCATTTCCGTGGTGTAGGCATTCCCACAGAAATGTTACTGCATTCACGATGCTTCTGAACAGATAATTTTACTTTAAGTTCAGAATACAAGACAAAGATTATACTCTTGGACTCAACCAATGGATAGGAAATTTAGGAATCACATCTATATTCATCACTACTATAGTAGTTAGAGATAGTTGAGAAGCTTGAACACCATGCTGGTTCTACTAACACCTGCAGGTGTATGGAGCATGAGTTCATGTCCAGTTATTTTGGGGCATAGAGCTTTGCAGATGCAAAGCAGCTGATTTTCACAAGAATTCACTTTTTTGTCAGGAGCATATGTGTTTTCAAGAGAAATACCAGGTAATTCTAATACATGCTGTCAAACTGTGTAGGATAAGATTCATCAAATAATATTGAGATTTTCTTTAACCAAATTGCACAATTACTTTAGATGACAGACATGCTCTGGAAGTCCAAAATAGTCTTTGAAACAAAGGAAAATGTTGTGTGTGATAGGCAGTAATCCTCAGCTGAGTAATTAATAAAACCATGCAGACCCACTTGAAACAGCAGTAGGAAACACAGCCTTAGTTCAATTGTAGGCATTCTAAAATGTTAAGTTTGGGCATTTTTTGCCAAACCTTACACTTAGCCATGGCCAGCACAGAGCTGGCCATAACATGATGGTAAGAACATCCTGCTCACAAACATTATTAGAGATAAATTTCATTAAACGCAATAACAATGGCATGTCTTTTCTGTGACTCTGGGCAATGTTTACATTTTTGCTTAGAATATCTGTACAGCACTTTGTGTGAACTGTGGGTATGTTTTATTTTCCATTGCCATTCACTGTAACAGAGACTGGTTTAATACTGCTAAAAATAATGTGCATTTTGTCTTTCAGCTTAACTCTAATGGAGTTTGCTATGCTGCATCTGCTTGCCTGGATTGAAGCACTAGATAAGAAACTTGTCTATTATGACAGCAACCTATAAGGAAGAGTGATTTTATATTGGCAATGTGCTCCAAAAGCAAGAGATCATTGTTTCATGTGTCTAATGAGTTTTGTGGCACTGAAACACTAGAGCTGTCACTGGTAGTTAATACAGCTGAATGCACCTGGCTCTCATAGGATAATTGACAGCTTCAAATACCTATTTTTTGAGTGTTGCTTTCCTTCAGAAATTCTGGAAGCGTTTATTTCTTCATATCTCATGTCACCAAGGGTACATTTTAATAGCCCACATTTCAGGGGTTTAATAATGCTTTTCTTTCTGCAGTATTTTGAAGGAAAAGAGATAGATTTCACTCAGAAGAGTGATGTAATGGATTACATTACATACAAATATGGCCATTTTTTCTTATTCTTAAAGCATATGCCTATTTTTGCCTATTCCAAGATGCTGCTTCTGTGGTGCACTCCAAACAGTGCACCAGGTAACAATTTATAGAAAGCAAGCAACATCAATAACTGAACCAGTAGCTTCAGGAAACTGAAGTTTGTCTTTTGGAACAGATTTATCACATTGCTACACATAAAAATTTTTGGAAAATAATTTCAAGAGACAAGACAGCTATTGCAGGCCATCAGATAAGTCAGGCGTGAGAGCAGCAGCATAAGGAATCTCAAATCTAAACATTGCCTGCATACCATTTAAATAGCTTGTATTTACAGCTGTGCCATATGACTTAAAATTGACCTCTTTTGATCTGAGCTCTCTGATCTTGAATGTCACATCATGTGGTTGTAATATGCAGACTAATGAAGCAGGTGATAATTGGCAATCCTAGATTTTGTGACACAGCAAACACTGTTCATGTCTGATAAGTGCTCTGTCATGCTTCATTACAAACCTATTGGCAAATAAATTAGCACATTTGAAGACTTAGTTTTCTTTCCATCTATCTACAGTACTTTCTTGTATGTTTGGAAATACATAATTTGAAAATGTAAAGAAAACATGTAACATTGCTGGCTTTGTACAATTCTTGTACGAGACAAGTGGTCTCGTGTTTGTTGTGAAATCACTGTGTATTTGGGAGTCAAGGAGACTTGCACCAGCTTCTACCTAGCTGCAGCAGAACTGGGCTGGCATACCCCAGAGCTTGTTTGCTGGCAAGTTCTCAGTTGATGTGAATTCACCCTGCCACAGGAGCTTATTGGTTTTTGGATTTCCAAACCTGTAGCCACAGCATCTCTGCACTGAGTGCTGTTTGATGGAGGGTAGTGGCCCTTAGATTGGCATATGGTCTGTTTTGCCTTGATCTGATAATTAAAATGTTGGTGTTCCTGGCCAAAGTAATTGAATTTAGAGAGACAGCTGTCCTTACTGAGGAGCAGGGAAAGAAAAAAACTTCTTTTACACTTAGACTCTCATGTTCTTCTTGTTTTCATTTACTTCTGGTGCCATTTCTCCTGTACACTCTACTTTGACTACTCAGCCACCACTCTGGTGTTAGCAACTCCTTTCTTCATACTGTTTTCCTGTTCAGGCTGTCACTGGCAGTTTAATGGTAGTACCATGTCTGAGGAGCATTCCATTTTGCTCCAGCCTATCCCTTGTCTTGCTGATCCCAGATCCCAGAATCTTACATTTTACTTGCCCAGGTGTAACGTCCATCCTGGGCTCCTGGGTATTGGCATTTTTATTGAGCTATGCCCAAATTACAGTTATTAGTGTATTTTTCTCCATCTTCAGAGGCAGGTCTTGTGTGAAAAAAAAGACAGCCAAGGGCACTTTATGTCCATCAAGAGCTTCAGCAGCAGTTGCCTGTGCATGATGACACTTGTGATAAGTCTGGCCTTTCCATTTGCCGCAGGGGAGCAAACAAAGCCCAAGTTGTTGTCAGTGAGTCACTACATGAGAGATGAGTTTCAAAGCATTCCTCTTCTCCACAGAATGGTAACGTTCTCCTAAGTGTATTTTCACATACAGCTGTTACTGATTCAGCACTTACAGAGTCAACAACTGCTGTAGTGCATTTTGCACTGAGCCATAGAATCTGGCCGCAAGAGAGGGAGGATGGCTCCCAGAAAATTAATGTTTACTGAATATACCTTGCACTTCTGACAGTAGAATTTAGAAAAAAAAAAAAAAAAAAAAGAAAGAACTGTAGGAGGGCAAAAGAGAATTTGGGAGTTGTGATGGAGGTGAAATCACCTCAGTCAGAAAAATCACTTGCGTGTAACCCCTGGCCCTGCAGATGATCTTGAAGTTACCTAAAATTCAAGTGCAGACATGCAAATCACTGAAAACTGCTAGAAATATTTTCAGCTTTCTGAAAAAGAATGGAAGATGCAAATGAACTGATGTTAAGCTTCTTTCAGGAATTTCAAGATGCAGCATGGCATGAGCTCTTTTTATCAGTAAAATGCTGTTAGGCAATATTTTGTGGTTGTTACACCTATTACAATACATGCATAATAATTTTGAAAAAAGAAGAAGAAAGCCAATCATTTGCCAGTTCATTTTTTGGAGGGAAGGGAAGAAATTTTCACTATAAATTTTGGTCAAGATCCAGTGTGAGTCAAGATCTGTAGTGAGGAAAAGTAAGCTTGCACTTGTGCTGAAAGGATGATCACAGATACTCCATAAGCACTTCTACTAGTAAAGAAGATTTGTTCATCTTGCACACGGTCCAGACTGTTAAAACTTTAATAGAATCAGCCTGATTCTCATTATATAGGATGCTGTTCAGTAGAAATATTTGGAAGCTTATTGAAAAAGTAAGTCCAAACCAGTTACAACTAGCCGGTTTTGTTCACTTTTTTTGGAGCTCTCCCATGATGTTACTTTCTGAGACGTTTCGTCCCCAGCCACTGTGTGCAAGAGCAATGCAAGCAAAGCTATAATTACTGACAGATTAAATTTACCAAATAGGGCCAAATCTTCTGTGGTTACATCTCATGAAAATATACTTTAAATAATGGAGAGATTTTCCTTTAACGTTTGTGTTTTTACTGTCTTAACAATACTTTTTTTGTTGTTGTGCTACGGAAGGCCAGACAAAAGGCCACAGTCATCCATGTACTTTTATATAATGCTTTGATTGCTTAGAATGCTTTATATAATTTGAAGAGTTTTATTGCTCCCAAGGAAAAAAGTAAGCCTCTTTTGCCCCATCCTTCACTGTGTCTCCAGACAGCCAGAGATTAACGTGTGATTATTGTAGTCCTTCTTCACAGCACAATCAAGCCAAAGATTCCTACAATTTTACCTAACAGTATAGTGGTCTTTGATTAACAGTGTATTCTACACTATATGGCTGTTTCTTTCCTCCAACACATTTTCCTTTGCCAAATGTGGCTCAAGATCAGTATTTGAGACTATTCTTCAAGTGTGAGTAATTGTGTTGGTGTACTTTGAATGCTGTTTTGAATAGATATATTCTCTGACAGAGTGTGAGCTACATGTTACTAGCGCTTCTCTCTGTTCTGAAAACCTTGTAAGTCTAGTATGAAAATAACCATGAATCATGGTAATTAGATTTCCATTTGAAACATTAGCCAAAGTCTTTTAGGAAACAGAGTGTTCACAGTTTTCAATTAGCAAACTGTTAAAATGTTTTAAGAGGCACTCTTGTGATGTGCCAAGTTTCTTCAAAATTTCCTGGCCCGCAAAATGTATTTGATATTAAAAATGCATAAAGAACTACAGTAATGGAAGGGCAGTTTACAGCTGTTGTATACAAAACCATATTGAGATACAAAGCTATTAAAGGAGGTAATTATCCATATTTCAGATGATCTTATTTTTTGGATGTTACATCACTAACAATTGATCAATACTGTGAGACTGTTGCCTTGTCTGTCCCTCATGCTTCGGAAAGATTGGAGCAGGCTTCTGTGTGACAGTGAAGTCTAGGGAAATGCTAATGCATTTGCCGCAGAATTTTACACCTGGAGAGTAAGGAAGACAGACAATTGTACCTGATCATACCTGTGAATAACCAGATTTCCCTGTTTTCTAGTAATAACATTAAAGATCATGTTCTAAGGCACTAAACAAAATTTAGATTTACTCTGTAAACACTTCTCTTTGGTAAAATTTTTAAGTGCTCCAAAAAGAACTTTCCTCTTGCAGTAGAAATCCTCGGCAGTTACATAACATGGGGAACCTTAATTGTCCAATGAACTTAATAACTCATTTGTAGATCTGGCAATGAAAATATGACTCCCTTTGCCAGCCTCTTTCATGTTTGCTAAACAGTGTTTATTCCAGCCTGGAACATGGTTTTTTGCTTTTCAGAACATACCATGAACATGACTTGAGAAGGCCCTTGAAAAAGGCTGGAGTCAGCAGGTAGGATGAGTGCTTTCTCTGGGTTAGAGAACTGTGGAATGCAGCAAACACCACTTAACATCTGTCTGTTCATTCCAGGGTTAGATGATAAGGTTGGTGCCTGGCTATAAGAATCCAGCCAGGCTTATGGAGTTATAGGCACCTGTAAGGCAAAGTCACTTCTGAATTAAAATCTTTATGGATGCTGCAAGATCTGTGAGCACTGGAGGGTCTTTTGGGAAAAAATTCCATGTTTTTTATATTGTGGCCTAGTTATGAACAGCTCAGCAGAAAAGGCCCTGGAGGCTTTGGTGGGTATGAGGGCTGGACGCGAGCCAGCAATGTGTCCTTGTGGCAAGGGCAGCTCGTGGTGGCCTGGGCTGCATGAGCAGTGTTGCCAGCAGCTCAGGAGTGACCCTTTCCCTCTGTTCAGCACTGCTGGAGCCCTGTCTGGAGGTCTGTCCAGTTCTGGCCTTCCCAGTACAAGAGAGACATGGACATAGCTGAGAGAGCCCAGTGAAAGATTGCAAAGATGATTAAGAGACTGGAGCATCTCTAGTGTGAGAAAAGTCTGCAAGAGCTGGGACTGTTCAGTCTGGAGAAAAGAAGGCTTGAGGGGGAAGTTTATATTATAAATAAATAGATGGACCTGTAGGGAGGGTGCAAAGGGGACAGAGCCACGCTCTTTCTGGTGGTACCCATTGACAGGACCAGAGGCAATAGGCACACACTACAACACAGAATGTTCCCTCTGAACAACAAGAAGCCACTCTTTCACTGTGGGGGTGGCTGTGAGGCTGTGGGGTCTCCATTCCAGCTGATACTGAAAAGTTGTCTGGACATGGTCCTCAGCAACTGGCTGTAGGTGGCCCTGCTTGAGCAGGAGGGTCTGAACAGATGATTTCTGGTGGTGTCTTCCAACCTTAACTAGTCTGTGATTCTGTGGCATCTTTGTATTTTTGACTGAAAGTTTAAAAAGCCCTACTGCAGTGGCCTTTCAGAGATATCTTCATGCACAGGAAAAGAACATAAGAATTTCTGGTTCCTTTTAAAGTTAAGAATTAAACAGAATAGTCACATGCTATGTGTATGTATATATGAAATCTCTGATCCATTTGAATGTATGTATATATGAAATCTCTGCGCCCTCATGCAAGAGAAGAAATTAGTTTGTTGTAGATCCTGTTAGATTAATGACCTCTTAGTTGTAAGCAGGATATGGAGAACTTGCTGGTTACTGGTATCTTTGGAGCTTGACTGTCATGTAGCTAATGTTTCTAATGCTTATGGCTGCAGAATTTCATGGGAAGCAGATAGGTTAAAGTGTAGAGTGCTCTGATGCATTTTGTGACAGGATCTGTTCTTTATAATTTCCTACCTTTTTAGTAATTTCCTTTTGAAAGCCTGGCTTTGCTGTGTTCTGTTTAGACATGGTTGTTATCCTGAGGAAGTTTTAGCAAAATAGTTGTGCTCCATCTAATCTTGGCAGATCATTCTGCACGTGAACCTCCTTGACTGAGACCACGGTTTTGCAGCTGTTTGGCCAAAGTGAATTGAGTTCATTTTAGGCCATATGAGAGAGTTGATGGTAAGTGGCATCATTGTTTTCTGGAGCCAGCCGGGAAGCCGATGAATGAATGAACATTGACTCTGAGTTGCTCTCAGCTCACCACTATGTTCAAGCAGGTGATGAAGCAGATGTAGATGTCTGTGCTCCCTCCCTCGCATTCTGTTTGGGAAATAAGAGTCCTTAATTCGCCCAGGCCATGTATCTTCAAGCTGGCCTGCAGCTCATTATCAGTATTTATTGCTGTTGTCTGCTCCTAGCAAATCCCATCTTCTCTCCTTCTCCTGAGTGCCAGATGTACAGCAAGTTATATTCTCTGCCTTGGACATGTAAACACTTGTGGCAAACAATCACAGTCGTTTGTGGGCTCTAGGCACAAGCTGGAACCAGCAGACTGGGTACCTGGTGACACATTTCTTCATGCTTCACAATCTTCCTGAGATATTTTTTATCCCAGGAGAATCATATTTGTGTACCCAAGTGTCAGTTTTGTCCTGTATGATTACAGTAGCACAACAGTGAGAACTGGAGTAATGCCATTGTTGTTATATTTTGCCTCTACTCCATAGTCATTAATTTTCCATTATAGAGCCTGACAGTTTGGTGTCATCTTTAACTGTTCAATTCTGAAGTTTTACTCAATACAGGCTGCAAGAAAATGAGGAACTTCTAGTCCTTCTCTGGCTTTGAGCTACAGATTGGTTTACTCCCCTAGCTGAGAGCAAATTTGAATATGGTTTTCCATTGTGTAAACTACTTTTTGATTGTGTCAATTCCTGACCTCTTAAGGAAAATAAAGTCTGTCTTGAGTGCTAGAATACACAGAGATACCGAAACACAAACTGCAAGTGCAGCTATCCTGGTGCCTGGATTTTAAAAGCTAACAAATATAGCAGCAATAAATGTTTCAAGAAATCTAGATATATTAGATATTTTCTTCCCTTAGAAGTAGGCCTTAGCAACATGATAATGTGGGCACAAGCAGCTATAAAATCTGACACTGTACAGAATAAAGTGCATTTTCTAGTCTGTGTCATTATACAGGTTTGCTTAATATTTGCATCTGCAGCTTAATATTGAGCTTCACAGTGCTCACTGATCTTCACAGACAGCCTCAAAAACTCACATCTAGCTATAGAAATGCTTCATTTTAAGATGTTGTTTTATAGCATTTCAAGTAGAGTGACCTTTAACATTTTGAATATGCATTCATGTAGCCAGGCAGTGCTAATCTAAGCTGAGCTTTGCAGAAGTTTAGTTGAAGTTCACTAACAAGCAGAAGGAATTCAAATGAATGAGGCTTTTCTAGTTCCTACACAGTCATTGCTTTGCATTTGAATTCTTACAAGATCTTTCACAGAGAAATTTCTTTCCTGGCCAAGGATATTCTTGTGTGCTTGAGTGGAAACATGAGAAGCTTTATACCAATACCAGATTGTTCTCTAAATATAGCCACTTCTAGTTATTATTTTAAACTGAGTGTCAAACTGGAGAGTTATTAGGGCGGTAGCTGTGGTTTGTTTGAAAAAGAAGAGAGAACGTTGCACAGTGAAGTTGTCTTATATGGAAATAAGATGAGTGGTATGTGTAGTTTGGACTACCACTTGTAGGTAGAAACCTGAGAGCAGTAATCAGTGTTTGTTTTTATATAAATTTGGAGTGAGTATAAAGTGAATATAAATTCACAGCTGATGGATGTTGAAGCCAAAAATAGGGTTACATGATCAATCATCCCTTACTAGCATAGGAATGAGAATCTTTTCCTGTGCTGGGTCAGCTAGATAGTTTTCTGTTAGTTAAAAAAGTTCTCTTTTCATGGTTCTTTAGATTTTGTGCTGGTTTTCTGATTTGTTTTTCTATTTTTTTTTGAGAGAGACCATTTTGTGTTTTCTGTTAGCTATGCATCTAGAAGGAAGTTTTATTGCTATGCCTATGGTTGACCTGCAGGTTAGTCCACTGTGAGAAAGCTGAAGCCCAGAGCAGTAAGAAGTCTCGACAGAAGTCCACAGACTGAAAATATTTAAACAATTCTGTGAAAAGGCCAAAACCTCCTACTTTATCTTTGAAACTTGCTGGAAAATGGAATTTTTGCCTGCTGGACATCTGCACTTGCTGAATCATCCTCATAAGGTCTTTTCTAATGCAGTGGCTGTACCATCTGATTTTGTATGAGCTGCTTTGTCCTGCAGTGTACCCCCTGGCAGGGAAGGGTGGCAGACAGAAGGGGCCTCACAGGAATGTTTTGCTCTGGCCTGATGGAAGAAGGCAGCCTGGAATCTTTTGGGAAGATGTTTGCAGGCTTTACCTGGCCAGGGAGTCTGTGCATTTAAGCACAGGCTGCTGAGCAGGTTGCATGGTGTGCCCAGGGAAGCTGCTGCTGGGTTTCCATTAGTGCTGCTGTGGTCACTCTTGTCCCCTGAGGTGCCTGAAGGTGGCAAGAAAAAGCCCTGCAAAGGCATGGAGGAGAGCTTAGGAGTGGTAGATTGTCCAAAGCCATGAATGCATCAGATAGGTAGACCACAGCATATCTGTTGAAAAGGCTGCTGAAGGAGTCCAGGTCAAAAAGGAATTGATATGCAGCGTGGAATTTCAAAATTTAACCAGTAGTCATGGCTCTACTTTCCAATCACTTTATCTCTACCAGCTTCTTATATCAGTACATTGCCAAACAATAAATCCATTTTTTTCCAGAAAGCTGAGAGAATTATAAAAATTTTGAAATGTTGTGACCTCTGTCAGTCCTCTATCAACCACTTCTGCTGCCCATCATCTCTAACTAATGCCAGTAGTCTTGTGACAGCCACAGTCTGCAAGCATCCACAACCAAAGAGCCATAAGCTGTGAGGGAGGATGGACCACTACTGTGACAACTTCAGTGAGCATCAGAAATGAGCATGAGATGGATTGCTCAGTTCCAAACTTTTATTCATTTGATGATTCCCTGGTCAGATTAAATCAAACCGATTATATAAGTAATACTCCAGATAATTGTTTTTGCTCTTTTCTCCAGTTGCAACATATTTTTAATTTTCATCTAAAGCGATTAATTAAATTAATTGCTTTTAAAACACCAACTGTAATGAACTAGTCTATACTTACTGCTTTATTCTCCTATTTCACCAGCTTATTGCACAACTGCATAATATTTAATAATAATAATGTGGAGATAAGCACGACACATAATAATAATGTGGAGATAGGCACAGAATTGAGGGCGAGAAGTGGGTGTGGACTGTAGGGGGAAATGAAGACCACCGAAAACTATCAAAGCCCTCTGGACTGTTTCCATAAAGGTCTAAAAGAATGTACCATGTGTGGTAGCCGATTCACATAGAAGGCAAGAAACTTATTTCCAGGCAGGGGTAACTTACCTGTAGGAAGGTAGCTCTGCAAAGCCCAGATGCTTGGGCACTTCCAGGACCCTGGACACCCCAGCTGGTTCAATACTAGAGCCAGGACTGGTGACATCTTTTTCTTCCTTCCTTTCTCTCTTTCTCTCTCTCCTTCTTTGATTAACATCTCTCTCCCTCTTCTCTTTTACCCTACGCCTTTATCCAAAACCCACTGTTTTGTGTTCATATAGCAGGTCAGGAACAAACACACCAATTTCCCTGCAAGGGTATAATTTACTAACAAAACTTCACCAGCTTTTGCAGACCCTCTGACTTTTGTCATTCCTTTTGACCGGGAGCCTCGATGAATCTTACAGAATCTTTCAGAAAATTTAGTTACCTACTTGCAGGGTGTATTTTATTGACCCGCCCCATTATAATTTTTTTAAAATGGAAATAGTAAAATGCATATAGCAAAGTTCTTTGCAGCATTCTTGTGTCATTACATTTTCCGAAGTTCAGAATGTGAAGAGTTTTTGCCTTAGATAGTTTTTTTGTACTAGATCAGCTTCTATCAGCTTCTTGGTACCTTTAGAGACCAGGGTTTTGAAGACTGGTGTGTGAGTTCTTGTGCTTTCTTTCCTTCCTCAGAACACTGCAGCTGTAGGGCTCAGTATTTTGGGTTACTTCAGTATCATGCATTGAAAAGTTGTCTTTTCTGAGTTCCCAATGGTTATAAATATTCCCCTTGTTTTCCAAGATAAAACTTGGCAAGCATCTTCTCTTGTGCCCTAGTTTACTCTCAGCTTCTGAGGTGTGGAGGAGCAGCAGCTCTGGGAGTTTCCCTCTGCATGCTCTGAGTCTTTCTCCTGCTTCACAGCGGAGGGAGAGGCTGGGCACCATGTCAGAAGGTTGCACTGATACCACGTTTCATTGCAAATCTCGTGTGTGTGTGTGTGTGTGTGTGTTGTGAAGCAGCTGTTGATGCTATTTGAGTCTGTAGCTTGGAGCAGAGGCTGGAAAAGACATCGCTACACCTTTTTATTTTAAAGAGTTGCAATTTGAACCCAAAATAACAGTTGTCTAGTAAGTCTAATTGCTCATTAACATTTAATAAGAAATTAATTGTCTCTGTATTCCCAGAGATGTCCATTGATACTTCTTGGATGAGCACACCTGCAGATTTCTTCAGTAAACAATGAGCTTTCTCTGCAAGCAGCAGAAATTTCTGGCTCTGCAGGGTAACAGGCAAAGCTGGTGGGATCAGCTGCAGGGACAGGCTTGAAAATCTGTTTCTTGAATTGTTTCACTATAAGCAAAAGCACTGAGGCCCTGCCAGCGACCAGCAGACATGCCAGCACTCCTGACAGAGCTGTGAGCAGCGCATGGGAGCACTCACATGCGCCCCGTGTGAGCTCCTGGCTCCCATTTCCCCTCCAGGGACGCGTGCTTGCAGAAAATACTTTTGCAGCAGAGAATTTGCTCTTCCTGGGGAAGCTGCAGACACAGAGAACATGTGTTTGGGATCGGCACTGAATGTGTTTGTTGATGCCGTATGAACTTTGGTAACGCCTTCAAGCCTTGCAACATTTGCCTTGTCTCAACTTATGAGTTATACTTCATGGCAAATATGACACTAAAAAGCATTCTCAGAAGGCGTGGACTAAGGACTGTTTTTAGAAAGACCACACAAAGCTTGGCAGATAGAGCAGAGTTATTTCTGCAGGGTTTATTTTCTGTGTAGTTTGTTTTTATTCAGAATAACTGCGAGGCACATGCTGCTCAGTTAGGCTTGTGTGTTCACACAGTTGATAGCACAGCCTGCACAGGCAGACCTCCACGCTGAAAAGCAGCAGCAGGAGCTGGGAGGCAACAGGAGGGTAGTGCCACAGTGTGCTTATTCTATGCTTTATTCATACCTGGGCATCCATCTGAGACCACTCTTGGGTACTTACTAACAGCCAGCTGGGAGGAGGTGAGGTTGGATCTGCTGGCACATTTTGGGGTTCTTTAACTGCATTGTGAGCAATACTGAAATGTAGGGTGTACATTTGCAAGGGAACTACTCCTTTGGGGTAGTGCTAAGTGCCCAGTGAGATTTAGTACACTGAGTGTAAGTTAAACAGTGTTTTATGGATTTAAATAAACTTCATTGATGTCTATTTGATCACCCTAGGGTCACAGAATCACAGAATATGCTGAGTTGGAGAGGTCCCATCCAGATCATCGAGTCCAACTCCTGACCCTGCTTAGGACACCCCAGGAATCACACCATGTGCCTGAGAGCATTGTCCAAACTCTTTGGGAACTCTGTCAGGCTTGGTGCTGGGACCACTTGCCTGGGGAGCCTGTTTCAGTGCCCAGCCACCCTCAGGGTCAAGAACCTTTTGCTGATATCCAATCTAAACCTCCCCTGACACAGCTTCGTGCTGTTTTCTTGAGTCCTCTCACTGGTCTCAAGAGTGCAGAGACAGTGTCTGCCCTTCCACTTCCCCTCGTGAGGGTGTTGAAGAGCACAGTAAGTCCTTCCCTCAGCCTCCTCCTCTCTAGGCTATTTAGGATATAAAATAAGTGGAATAAGTTCTAATAGCCTCAGTGATCCCTTAGGGGAAATAATACTAATATAATAATAAAAATATCTAATAAGAGGCTATAAACTCAATTACTTTGGAAAGTTTTGACAAGCTTTTACTTTGACTTTGACTGTGAAACAGGAGTCGGTGAGGACATCTTGAAGAAAACAGTTTCATGAGCTGGCAGGGTCAGATTTTTTCAATGACTCATTTATATCTCAGGTTTTACTTTGGTCTTTATAAATGTGTCTTATAGCTCAAGTGGGATTTGCTGAATTCCTTTGTGAGCAATTGCCCAAGGATAATACTGGATATTCACTGGAATGACATTGCAGAAAATACTAAAATTCACCAACATTCTCAGGAGCTTTTCACTTCAAAAGTAATTTAGGAAAAAAAAATGGAAATATTTGAGGCTTTTGTTACCCATAAAGTCTTAGCATCTGTGGTGACAAATGTCCCAGGGCAGCTGGGGAGTACTTGAAGGGGATGCCTGTAGGAATTCATTTGTTGACTGTTGCCTAGCAAGGGGAAGCAGAGAGCCCACCACAATGTGACAGATGTATGAAGACTGGACTGGGACAGACAGATGGCAGAGCCCTGTGCCTGGTGACATCTGATGGCCTGAGGTGAATTTAGATGTGTTAGGTGGTTCACTGAGTTGGACAAAGAAGGGTTTGACAAGCTATTTTAATAAAAATAAAGCCTAGGGAAGATAAAATATATCAAACCACAATTGTTTACAATCAACAGTTAGATACGCCATAGAAATCCAAATACTGCTTCCTAAATCTCCTAAATGACTAAACAGTCATAGCATTGACTGGCATCTATCTCTTTCCGTCCCTTATATCAGAGTATGCTCAAGAAGTTGTCTTTTGCTTTTGATACTAAGCAATCCTCAATAATTTTGGATAGTTCAATTATCCTGCTTGGAGCAGAAGCTCCATGACTGAATCATCTTCCAGTGGTTCTAGGGACTGCGACTACTTAGGGACAGGGGAGAGAATCCTAGGACATCAGCCCCTCCCCACAGAGGCCCACAGCATCCTGTAAAACACTTTGTGAATTTTATGGATATTGAGATCTTCAGTAAATTCACCACTGTTCTAGAGATTAGAGTTATATATCCTGGCACTATTTTGATAAACGCTTCCCCAGTTTTGTGGATTCTGGCTCAGTCTGTCTGTACACCTCATACACACTTTCAGTTGCTACTAGCCCCTACCAAGCGGAAATGATGTACAGGACTGCAAGCCTAGAAGCATCCCTAATAAACTGAAGCAGTCTTTGAAATAGTTATTTGATGCATGCAATTGTGCAGAACTCTAGGAAATGTTAGGCATGGCCTGGTGGTTGTGATGTTCAACATGAGTAGATGTGTTCCTCGACTGAAGGTTTTGTGATTGTGCATGTTGAATCTTCTCCATTGCATGCCCCTGGTGCAGGATGCAGCTTGCAGGGGCAGAAGATGAGTCACTGCATCTGCTTTCTTTCAGTTTCTCAAGAGTGGCCACCAAGTGAGCAGAGCAGGAAATGAGGGGCTGCCCAACAGCAGCCAGTGACAGACTCATTAGAAGGCAGTGATCTCCAGCAGGTTTTGGAAACGGATGGTGTGGCTAAGCCAGTTCCCTCAGGTGACCTGTGACCAGGCTACTGCCCACACTCATCAGGATCTGATTAGCTCACCTGTAAGTTCTTTCTATAGCCAGCTGTTTCAGCTCATGTTTATAAATATGTGCCTCACCTGTCTGCAGCTTTGTTTGCATTTTATGATGTGAGATCATTGATCAGTCCACCATGAGCCTGCCAGTGATCCCAATGATTCTGGTATAAAAAAGAATATGAAACCACTAAGCTTATGTAAAGCAGGAAACTGAACTCATGGGAGTTCAACTTCTGATGTTAGTGAAACCAAATATGTATTTCAAGTTGTTTTTTTTTTTTTTTTTTTTCATCTGTGTAGGACTGGGAGTCCAGCTGGGTATCAGAATAAATGGAATTTCTACTACCTAAGTGGATCTGTAGTTTCTCTTGGAGAGACAAGTCTTGTGGACAGAGGTTCCATTTTAGTTGATCAGATGTAGCTGGGAGAGACAGACAAGTGTTTAGGCACATGAGCTGTTTTCCAGGGTAGTGCAGTAGGCCAAGTGATTTGGCAGATGCTGAGAGAGCAGATCCAGGCAGTAGAAAAGTTTAGCTTTTATAGTCATGCATTTAGTGCATCCACATGGTTTGCAGATGCACTCCAGAAGGCCACCAGCTGAGGCTTTTTTGCTTCCCCAAGGGAAAACCCGGTCCAGGACCTCCCATGCATGCTGTGACCCTAGTCTGTCATGAACCAAAGCCGAGTCATGACGGGCAGACTTGTTTCTGGCTCTTGCCAACTCCAAAGCTTACCTGCCCTCTCCCTCCCAGCACCACTACTTCCTGTGACCAGTCTGACTGCTTCCCTAAGCCCAGGATTGCTTCAGAGCTTGGCATGGATGTGAGCACCATGGGCTTTTAGTTTAACCACTTTGGAGTACACCAAGGACATGAACTTGACTCAGCCAAGAAATCTTTACTTTTGACATGCCTGATCTTTCAGATGATGGAAATCCAGACATGCAGAAACCAAAACAGTGTTGATTGTGTTGGAGTACCTCTTCTTCTCTTTCTTAAACTCCTACTCCCCATGGCTGTTCTTGTCACTCTGATCCAAGGAGGAATAAATGCCCCATTTTAAAACATAGCAAGAAGTCCCTTGTTTCATGGTCTGGCTCACCAAATTCCTTCTGCTGGCTCCCTGTGGAATGCTGGCCTACAGTTTGATGTGGATTGCAGTTTTGATAGTTTTTTCTTCCAAGATGTTCCCCCAAAACTGTGTGGACTACAGTTAGGCAGGTTTGCCTTGGCCAGGCTGAGATGTGCTCATACCAGAGAGCACATTTTGTGCATGTAATACAATATAGAGCAATACAATACAATATAATACAGAGGTTGTAATATGTCACCTGCATACTCCTCTACATCACATCACGTGCACCTATGTAAGCAACTAAAAGGAGTGATGAGCGAAGTAAATAGACAACATAATGCAAAAGGAATGAAATTTTGTATTTTTCTGCTGAAGGAGGGATGCACTGCACCAAGGCAAGCAGCTGTGCTGGAAGAAATGTCACAGTGCATTCCTTTGTGTGTTTGCTCCTGGTGGAATCATGATTAAGCAAAGAAATAGAGCTAGTAATGGAAGATATGAGAAATGTAAACAAATAGATGCTTGGTGATTTCTACTGTATCTACTTCTTATCTTTAGTATTCCCTATGCACTGGGGGCAATGGAAACTCATGTAGGATGCCAAAGAATAAAGGAAAAACTCTTTTCAATTATTTCCCATCCAGAAATTCACAGCAGAGAACCTTGTGTCTCCAAATATTGCCTATATTGGAGACACAAGATGTTGATGTATACCAGTTAACAGAAGTCATGGAGATGTCTTTTGGAAAGAGCTGTCTCAAGGAAAATCAGAGATACCCAATAAAAACTTGGCAGCCTTTGTGTCAGCAGATGAAAAGTTGTCGAAATTATGTGATGAGTAGCATGAAAATGAGAACTGAGTGATGTGAACAGCAGTTTCCTGAGACTGATGGGTCGGTTGAAACAAGAGAAACAAAATTTGAAAGTGCATGAAAATTGTTGAGGTCATTGTGAAAGGAAAAAACCACATGCTTGTGGCCCAGAACAAACAGGAGATCTGGTGCATGATGTAAGGATCTTGGGACTTGAAGGGGAACAAGGAGAGGAAGCATCCCCAGTGCAGTGGAGCAACTCCTCTAAATCAGAATCAGAAAACAGCAGCTCAGGCTGGACCCTTGCCAGACCTTCACAGGCAAGCTAATGGATGGAGGCTGGAAGAATTTTCCAGAGTGGTAGTAGCTGCACACAGATGCTGCAGTCACAGAGCATTTCAGGCTAATTGTATTGGTTTTGACAGTCTTTCTAACAGCTGTATTTCTGAACTTCCTGAGGGAACAAAGGCCAGGGCAGGAGGTGGAGCTGGTAGTTAATTCATAAAGCATCCTTTGGGAAAGGAGACTCGAAGATTTGCCAGCCCCAGGGCTGGCAAACAGTTCTCTGGCATGGTCTGGGTGAATGTGGCAAGAAAAAGATCAAATCAATAATCTCAGTTCCTGTAGGGAGACTCAGCTTGTAAAGTAAGGTGAGCTGGAAAGAAAGCTGCTGGATGAACTGCTGTTGCCAGGTTTGTCCATTTGACCAGAGGAAAGTGGGTGGCTACCTGGCTGAACTGCCTGTGTGTTCATCACACCAGGCTGTGCTTTTCTAAAAAAATTCTTCTTTTTTTTTAACATACTACTCAGCTTTGTGCGAGTTACCTGGAACCCTGTTGACTCCCTGAAGATGACTAGCACAGGAGCAGATCTGGTGGGGTATTCAGGTTCCCTCCCTGCCTGGAAGGGCAGCCAGGTGGAACCACAGGCTTTTTATGCAAAGAAATATCTTTGGGCTTGAAACTGCAGCTGCCCCTGTAGATACAGAAGAGAAAGCAAAACCTTCACAACAGCAGTCACTGCAGATAATAAACACAAAACACCCACCTCCTGCTTCTCCATCCCTCAGCTGCTTTCACAGAGCTGCTTTTAAGAAACCATGGAGGAGACAAGGAGGCTTAAAGAACAGAATGTTCTTTCAGTGATGACAACACAGATTAGTCCCAGGGTATACCACGTAGGTTGTCTGGTGTGAATCTAACAGCTTAACAGATATAAAATAGTCTGTGGCTTGATGGGAATGAAAACAGCAGTTATACCCTGCAGCATCAGGTAGCTGTAACCATGGCACCCCCTTGAATGTCTGGGACTGACACTCTACGTTCATTATGTGTGCCAGGCTTTTCCACTCAGCCCTGTGTGTATTGTGAGTGTATCCATCTGTTCAGGGGAAAAACTGCTGCTGCAAGTCTCCCACAGGCCAAGGGGAAGGGATTAAACACTGCTCTGGCAAAAGCGGATCAGTGCTTGTGTTCTTTTGAGACAATTTAATAAGTAACACTCTGAAATGAGCTACCTGCCCTTACAGTTTCAATCAATCCCTTTTTACCAATGAAGAGAAAGAAATAGGAGCACGTATAGGCGAAGAAAATGACACTTTACTAACAAAACAAAATAGCAGCAGGCAAAAATTAACACTAACAGTCACTAGTTACGAAGGTGCTGAAATCTCACCGGCTCTCGGGGAGCAAGGGGAAGCTCCAAATGGGGAAGTGAGGGTGCTCTCCTCAGGCACTGCATGGTCTGGGAGACACGAGGAGGACACAGACAAACTCTGTCCGGTGCAGCCTTCTCTCTCGATCAAAAAACCGGGAAGGCAGGAGCTTCCCAAGCAGTTGTGGTGGCAGAATTGCTGGTGTAGCAGAGGCGTCAGCCTTTGGTTCTCTGGGTGTTGGTGCTGGGGTCTTGCTGCCTCCTGCTGAACTCCGCCGGTGTTGGTGCTGCTGCTGCCAAGCTGCGGGTGTGTTGGGGGCAGAAAGGATCTCCCCAGCACTGAGGCAGCACCCTCCAGCCCCTCCAGCTCTTGCCCCACCCTGCAGAATTCACTCGGAAACAGGCTTTGATTGTGAAATGCATCTTCTCGCGTCGCTGCTGTTGTGGGTCCACAAACCTGCCCGAAACAGCCTCCTCTCTCTGAAGGCAAGAGAGAAACTAAAACACCCACCAAGGGGAGACTCAGGCTTGAGGCAGAGCTTGGAAGCAAGGGAGCTCTGTTTGGGGGACCCCGGCTTTAAAAAGACCCAGCACCTGCTGGCCCCCTGTTTCCTGGCACACTGCCAGGTCTTGGAGAGACACTAACAATGTTGGGCACAGGTAGATGTGGAATAAAATAACATTTTGGGTTATCCACCACACTGTTGCTGCATTTTCTTACCTGCAGGATACACTTCATTATTTTGTGCCTCTGGCTCTATTGTTAATATTTCCAACTATATTTTTCTGGAGAGGTAAGAAGACTTCATAGATCTCAGAAATGTACTGCTTTTCTACCCTTTTTTTTTTTTTGGAAGTAAAATACAAAAAGAAATCCCAAAACTAAAGCCAAGACCCAAAATTGAGATTCTGAGATTCCACAGAAGGCATCAGTAGATCAAGTTTCGTCCTAAGGAACCCTGGTAACATTCCTTCCTGTTTCTGTATGGGAAATACAGAGAAAAATTAAAACAGGACTTGCAAGTGTTAGACATTTCTTGCACGGTCTTCTGTATAAATGAGTATTTAATCAAATGTAGTTCTAAAATCTTCCTGCCTCATAGTTCCTTATTATTGTTTCTCTTGGAGCTTGCTGCTTATATTCAGTTTTTCTTGTAAAGCTGTACTGTGGCTGAACTAAGTGAACAGCTGTGTCAGACAAACTCTACCAAGAGCCAGAACAAATCTGTGGTTACCCTTCCAAATTTTTACAGAGGAAATGTAACATTGAACTGGTAATTTTTTTTTTTTATTTCAGTGGATATTTGGGGGCTTTTAAAAATTTTTCTCAATGCAATTTGTTTTAGTTTATTAGCCAGCATCTGGCTTTTTTGTCTTGTTTGTGCTATTTACAGTGGAAGCAATCAGTGTAGTTTCTGTGCTCTTTTTTGGAAAAAGCACAATTTCTGACCTCAGTAGCCCTTGTTCCTTAGCCATTGATGTAACCACTGCTGACAGATCTACTGATGCCCACCTTTATGTATATATTTTTGGAAAACTTGGGTGAATGACTCATGGAGTTAGTGCATCACCAACTGTAATTGAGAAGAGCTTTGTATAGAACTGCTTATTAGAGCAGCAAGATGACAGACATTGAAACAGGAGGATTTTAAATATCTAGTTTCATCGGTGCATAGTTGCACTGAGGAAGGATAGGCTTGAAACCCAGTGTCCTAATTCCCCCTGGACTCAATGTTTTGCTTGAACATGGAGGAATATAAAATGAACACATGCTTGGTTCTGTAAAGTTTGATTCAGTTGTCAAGCAGAAGACAGTCAAGTCACATGGTAGGTAAAACATCATCATAGAAATGTGAGTAGAAAGTGCGTTACTTACTAGCCTGAGTAGTGAGAGAGGGAAACACATCTGAGTCTCCTTTCTCCTGTCCCTTGTCCTGGCTGGAGGTGTTTGCCTTTACCAGGCATCTGCTGGCTGTCAGCTGTCAAAGGTAGTTAGCAATCCCTGGCTTTTGTCATGTCTGCAGAGGTTTGTCTTTGCTCAGGAGCGAACAGGCCTCATTGATAGAGATTTAAACTAGAGGTGTCAGGGAAGGAGACAGTGTCAGGTTTGCCCCTGACAAGCTGTGGGATGACATATGAAGGTTAAAGGGACTGGGTGCAGGTGAGGGTTCTCAGTCAGTGGACCTGAGACGTGCTGGCCACACTAGAGCACATTTGATGTCTTGTGGAGACAAGCCAGGGGCTCCTGAGGTAACAAAAGCCAAGAAACACCAGTGAAATATCTCAGTGAGATTAGAAAGTATTCCTCCAAGAGGGCAGCTCAGCTGAGGTGCCTTTGCACCTCACAAACAGAAGGAGGAGGAAGCCACTGTGCTGCTGCGAAGTTATAACCTCGTTGTCCTTACTGAAACTTGGTGGGACAAATCCCATGACTGGATCGCACCTATGGATGGCTACAGGCTGTTCCAGAAAAGTAAGGGTGGAGGGATTGCCCTCTGTTTCAGGAGGTGGATTGAGTGTAAAGTTCTGTCTCTGAAGAACAGGCATGAGCAGGCTGAACGCCTGTGGGTAAGAATCAGAGACAGCAAAGAGAACCTCATGGCTGGTGTGTTCCACAGGCTGCTCAAGCGAGGGGAGCCCGCTGACAAAGCAGCTGCGAGAGGCATTGTGCTGGCAGGCTCGTGTCTGGCCAGGGGCCTTGAACTCTGGGCAAGTAACAGGACGAGCTGTGGGCAGTCCAGGAGACTCCAGCAGTGCACAGAGGATAACTTCTTGTTATAGACAAGGTTATAGACAGCCCTACAGAGGGGGTGTGATACTGGACCCATGGGTTGCCAACACAAGTTAATTTGAGCTGTCAAGATTAGAGACAGCCTGGGCTTCAATGATCATGCACTGAAGGAGTTTGCAGTCCTGAGGGATATGGGTCAGATAAAGAGTAAAGTCAGAATGATGAAATTTAGAAAAGCAAAATTCTAGGTTGTCAAGGATGTAGTCAATAGGATCTTCTGCTCTGAGGGACAATAGGAAACTGCTCTGAGGGACAAGGGAGGAAAAGAATCCTGGTGGATCCTTAAGGTTGCTTTCTGTAGAGCACAAGTACTTGCAAAAGGAGGAAAAGTTCAGGCAAAGAAGGCAAAAGACTGCAATGGATTAGCTGGAACCTGCTGGTTGAACTAAAGTGTAAGAAAGAAATCCACAGTGAGTGGAAGCAAGGACAGATATCCAGGGGAGACTATGGAGTCACAACCCAGTTGTGTAGGAATGGGGTGAGGAAGGCAAAGGCAAAGCTGGAGCTGAATTTCAAAAAGGTCAAAAAGAAAAAATAAAGAGCATCTATATGTCTGTCAGCCAGAAAAGGAAGGTCAAAGAAAGCATTTGTCCCCTTGATGAGCAAGGCTGGCAAATTGGTAACTAAGATGAGGAGAAGGCTGAGGTGCTGAAAAGTTTTTTGCCTCAACTCTCACTGTCAGCCTCTCTCCCCATGCCTCTTGAGTGAATGGACTGTAAAATGTGGCTGGGGGAAGCCACGTCCCTCAGAAAGAATTAGGTTTGTGACCACCTGAGGAGTCTGAGCATACATAAGTCTGTGGGACCTGATGAGATGTATCCCAGAGTCCTGAGGGAGTTGACTCTACAGTTGCCAGGACCACTCTCCATGATGCTCAAAAAGTCAGGTCACTCAGAAAATTACTAAGAAAGTTCAGCTTTCCTGTATTTGCACAGGAAACTAAGGGCTGCATCTACCCCCCTGTGCAAGTAATTGCTGGAAATTGCATGCTTGTGTTTCTGTGTCATCAGGCTTTTCCTAGAGTTTTGTGATTACTCTCATCTGCCTTCCTGTGATTTTGAAGAGTAGCTCTCTCTTGATAACTCCTGAATGACTGCTATAAATTAACTGTCATGGGCATTTGCAGGAGGACTGTGGCCTGCTGCAAAATGGAGCTGCATGTTACATTTTTGAGAGGCTACACTGCTGTGCATTCATCAAATTCTCCACAGACTGGAAAATAACCTTCTATTACTCCCACAAACAAGTGTGGAAAGTTGTCTGCTTTAATCTAAGGACCCCCCCTTCGCCTTGCTTTGCTCTCACAATTGCTCTGTGTCAGTCCTTGAGGTCTGCATTGTGAGACCTTCCTTTCTGCACCAATGGCCACTGCTGTTACTGAAGCACAGTTTAGGGCAAAGGCTGTGTAGTCAATGCTGCCATTCATTTGGAAGAAATTTAATGTTGGCGTTTTCCATGCTTGGTACTGCCAAGTGCCACGCTCCCTGATCCTGATTAGCAAAGCATTTGAACCTACACATAAAGCTCTCTATCAGTGCTCACATTGATTTCAGCAAAGCCAATTACACATTTAAGTTTTCAAAAGAAGCTAAAAATTATTAGGTTGGGAGTGAGAGCACTCTCTTTCCGGAGAGTTAATGAGTATGTAAAATTAATCCTTTTAGAAAAAGCAACCAACCCCCATCCCCAGTTAAAAAGGGAGTTCATGATCTTTGCTCCCATACCTGAGGTGAATCAAACAAAAGTGGGAGCAAGTGCACAACACACAGACAGCAGAGTCAAATTTACACTGACATAATCATCCCGATTGGAAATTATAAGAGGCTTTCTTTGAAACCACTATTTTTGTAGAAGAAACCTTAGTCCATATACAATTAAGTTTTAAAACCTGGCAGCCATTTAAGCCTCATAGCTGGTAATTTGAGGTCTTCATGTGAAAGTATTTTCCTATGTCAATGCTGATTTATTTCTGAAAAAAAAAAAAGAAAAAGAAAAAAGATTACTATTATAAGAAGGATCTGTTTTCTATGGGGTTTCTCTTGAAGTACAGGCTAAAACAGGGCTGAAACTAAAATTGCCAGCCATGGATTCCAAATTGTAGGTTTCTTTGTCAGTAAAATGATCCAAGTTCAGGCCAGCCTAAAAACATAGATTCTTCATCTGAATAGGATATTATCAATTACATCAATGAAAACCAAATGTGCAAGAAGCATTTGACTTCTGATGGAGTCTCGGTGATTTCCCTCTATCTTCCTGTGAAAAGGCATGCGTACCTTGGGCAGGCATATGTCAGTAAATAAATGCTGTCTGTGCTAACTTGTGTGAGCTAACTGGATTAAAGCATGAAAGTGGTTGCTACAGACTTCCTTGTAACATAGTGTCAGATTAAGTATTTGGCACACACATTAAATGCCTATTTTTAAATATTTATTCATGCGTTTATTTTTCTTTCAAATACTGCTGCAGTAACAAGTTACTTGTACTTTACCAGTTATTTTGTATCTTTCCCCAGTAGACTAAAACCAAACAGCAGATATAAAGGGAAATCATGATAAGAGGCAAAAAAAAAAAAAAAAAAATCCCTAAAAAGGGAAAGAGAATGCAGCTTTTCTGTATTTGCACAGCCCCTTTCACTGCTTAGGGCTGCAGCTATCTCCTAGCAATAATTTATCTTACATCAGTTAAACAAAATGTGCAGTACAAATGTATTTCTGGGCACTGTGTCTGCAGGTGAGAAAGGGAGCAGATGCAGGGGGCTGCTGTAACATGCAGTTCCCAAAGAACGAGGTGTTGTCAGAGTGACTGTCTGCTCAGGACTTTGGGAGCCCCATAAAGCAGATCTGCACGTGTGCTTTGCCTTGATGGGGCGATGACCCTCTGTGCAGATGATTTTTCTCTTTCGGAGAGAATACTTTAAAAAAAGCAGCAAGGGAGCTTCTGAGAAGCAACCCCAGCATGTCTTGGTAGAGTGGGAGGGTTCACGCAGGATTTGGGAGGGGATTTTTGTGCCTCAAAGATAAGCAATGTATTTAACATCAGTGTAGCTGCTGACATTTCTGAGTTATTCAAGTATTTACATATGCATGGAAATTGACAAGCTCTGTGGTCAAGTGAGATGAGATTAAAGAACAAGTTTATTCCCTGGAAAGTGATGTGCTGCTAGGTAAAGGCCTAATTGGACACAGGCCCTGACAGCACTTTTAACTCATACTTGCTGCAAGTGATGAGAATTAGGTATCAGAAATGTGATTTGTCTAATGTACATTGACAAATGGTTAGAAGGATCCTTTTCCTGATAATCTGTGGGACAACATTTCGGACATGGGTGTCCTAGTTTGTCTTACTGTTTTGTTTTGTGGTGTTTTGGGCTTTTAAAATTTATTTTTAAGTTTTCATTTTTTGTATCACTTGTTTCTGGCATTGCATTTCAGATTTCTGTGGCTCTTGTAGTCCATTTAACTCTTGGTTTTGGTATCTTAGTAGAGCTTCCAGGACCATGCATATGCTTCACTATAATTCATTTGCTGTTGTCTCATTTTTCTACACATTGTTTCTTTTCCACTTTTTTTTTGCCTCCTCATGCACTTTTAGTTTGTCTTTGCACCCTTTTATTTTTATATGGAAGGCTGTTTTAGACTTTGTCCCAAGGAATAATTTTAAAATAATCTTGGACTACTGGTATGTTTAAATGTTGCTTTACATTCTGTAATTTTTTGAATCAGCAGACTTGAACATGTCAGTTTTACTAGAAGTGTCTTTCTAGTTTTGTTATTTGAAACCAGAAGTGCTTTGGGAGTTTTTAGCTGCAATGTCTCATTTTATGTGTTGATTTTAAGCCTACATGAAAATAAAAAGTTTTGATCTTTAAAACAACTAAATATTCCTGCAAAATATTTCTCTGTGGGCAAATTGTCTTGTCAATTAAATTGTCTATCTACAGCTATCAGTTCCAAAGGGTACTACATAATAATCTGCTTTACACAGATTAAATATCTTGTCTCAAAATTTCCCATAATTTAAAAATTGTTTTAAAAAAATATGGGAGACACATGAAGTCACATTTGGGAGAGTATAGCAGGATATCAAAAAGTTAAGTAACTTATCAGAGGAGTGGTAGTCTCAACCTCCTGACCTAGTCCCAGAACTACCATTCTTTCCTAAACAAGTACTCTCTCCAGGGATGCAAAAGCAAAGACTCTGACATTTGTTATTGTGGTGTGTGTCTGTTCCCAGGACATTACATTTCTGTGGATACGTCTTACGAGGGTGAGAAAGCAGTGCTGTCCAGCCCTGACCTGTACTCCGAGGAATGGAGCTGTGTCCGACTGATCTATCAGATAGCAACAACTTCAGACACCTCACCTGATCCTGCCAGGCTCAACCTGTACCTGAGGCAGGAGGGAGAAAGTTTTGATCGTTTGCTGTGGTCAGCCAAGGAGCCATCAGACAGCTGGCTCATAGCTAGCTTAGATTTAACCAACAGCACAAAGAAGTACAAGGTAAGCCCAGTTAAAGAAGATGCCACAGGCTTTCTGGTGCAGCCTCGTGCATATGCTGGACTGCACAAAGTTCTTTTTTTAATATATGCAGACTTTGAGCCCTGTTCTTGGCTTTCATGTCTAAGGCTGGCAGCACAGGTCAGCTGAGCCCTCTGTCCCTAGCACCCATGAGCAGGGCTGGCATGAGGCAGCGCTCTGACCAGCAGCTGCCTGGAGCAGCTCTGGGGACACACGGCCAGCCGAGGCCTGCCATGAGGATGCTTCATCTCCTGGTATCCCTGAGGAGCTGCTGGTGCCAATGGCAGATACAGGAACCCCCAGGTCCTCTGTCTGCAGCTGTGCTCACTTATTCCTGCCCTCTGTGTCTTTCTGGAAGGAGTCACATGCTGACAGAAGAGTATTTCTACCCAGAAACCATCATGTTGCATCATTCCCAATAATGTCTTGCATAACCACAGCTGAGGAATATAGAATTCCATACTCTTAAATGAAGTGTGAGAATTTTTTACCTTGTCTCATTGTCCTTCAGCATGTCTTCTGTGGTTAAAGAGGAACACGAGCTCCATCTTTAATGCCTTCTGCCAAGCTCTCTCAGCAAAAGCACACCTGACTGTAAGAGGATGATGGTTCCCCAAGAAACATTTAATTTGTTCTCTTGTTTATCCTGTTTAAATATTCAAGTTACTAATGAAATTCTAAAATTGACGGTTTGGTTTATATTGTGCAGCTGGTACTGGAAGGTGAAATGGGACGAGATAAATCCACCAGTATAGCAGTTTTTGAAATCAAAATAACTTCTGGATATTGTATTGGTAAGTACTCTTCTCTCAACCCTCATATTCTCTGCATGGAAGAGAATGCCTTGTTGGCAGTTTTAAAACTGGATGGAAGATCTGGCTTTAAAAAACAGACAATGGCTTTTTCCTAATTGAAAAGTACACTGCCATATTCAATACAGATAATTTTTAAACTAAGAGTGCACAAACTAGTAAGTGGGGTTTTTTCTCCTATCTCTGTGATATATATATACACAAATACACACGCACACACACATGCACACACACACAGATATATATACATATATGCATATTATATACAACAGTGTAATTCCAAATCTATTTATTGTTCAAGCAGGAACAACAGTTATATTTTAAAATGTTTGCACTGCTTCAAATATTAGGCATAACAGCTGCATGACTATTTCTGCTCTCTGCCTGCTCATGGCTTCCTTACAAGTATCATCTTGAGGCTACAGACAAAAAACTGTGCTGATATATATATATTTACACTTACTACCATTTCCTCATGATATTTGCTAAAAACTGCTAATGAAGTTCAAGAATTCCAGTGTCTAGGAGGCTGGGAGATCTTTACATTTCTCGAGAGCTCTGGTGAAGTCCAACCAAGTTGTCACAATTCTTTGGCTCTGTGAAGGAGACAAAGCAGTTGCATTACTGTTATAAAATATTATCCTGCTTTTCTTCTGGCCATCTCTGATTTACAAGGGAAAGTTCTGCTTTGACTATTTACTACAAGGAGGTGGTGTATTTAAATCTGCTTTGTTTGGTTCTAAATTACAGCAGTCCTATCCTGACAAATGGTGAAAATACAGATTGGTTCAAAGAGGATGGAAATGAAAATTTTATCAAAAAATCATCAAAAAATTTGGATAGGCTTGCTTCTGTTTATTATGAGCTCTCAAATGCTGTGTCCAGTTTTATAAATACAGGCATTATCTGCTCTGCCATATGTGAAGTGAGGCCAGTGCTTAGCAATTTGCTGTTCCTATTTCTGTGATGAAAATATGTGCACTCAGCTGGTGGTGTCTGCAATTGCAGAATGTGACTTTGAAGAAAATCATCTTTGTGGCTATGTGAACCGCTGGAATCCTAACGTCAACTGGTTTGTTGGTGGAGGGAACATTCGGAATTCTCAGTCTATCCTGCCCAAAGACCACACACTTAACAGTGCACTGGGTAAGCAACAAATGTAGAGCAGAAATATAGTGGAAAAATCCGAGTGTGTGATTCATGTATGACTCTCATACTGCGAGTTATTATTATGTGAGTTGTTTCCATTGTGGGGTTGGGGTGGGGATGGTAAGAGTGATTTGTGGGAAAAAGGGGGGATTAGAAAGAGGTTGGGGGATTTTGCAGAAGTTCAGACAAAATTGCCTGTAAGCTTTATAAAAAGGTTGTTACACTCTTTGCTAGGATTCAAAAATACTCAAAGACAAGAGTAGAATTTTGGATGTGAGAGCTGGAAAACTCAACTTTCTGTGTATGGACTGCAGTAAATTTTAGATTCTTGTACTGCTGGTGTATATGTATGGACTGCAGTAAATTTTAGATTCTTGTACTGCTGCTCTGTACATCTGGCAGGGGTTTTCATTTCAATGACTATTGAGAAAATTGAGTAGGAAAACTAAGGTATTAAAACATGCTTGGAGAATCTTGGGTGAAACTGTACAGTTTAGAAGTCTTGTTTCTTTCAGTCAAATGTGGTACTGTTAGACCAACCCCTCAGAGACATAATGCTGGGAAAAATTATTGGAATTTTTGCACTTGCCTGGTATGAAATGCTTATCCTGTAACACCTTGCTTGGGGAAGAGATTTTTACACAGCTGTGAGGAAGGCTGTGAGATAACTTCACCTTTGCACAAGGTACCACAGCAGGTGATGGTCAGGACGTGGGGCTGGTGCTGCACACTGTGTGTCTTGCTTGATGTCTGCCTGATGCTTGTGGCAGTGCAAGGAGTCACATCTCATGAAAAGCGGGGTTGATCCTCTTTCCTTAACTCATGCCGCCGTGCCTTTTTATTTACTTCACAATTGTGTGAGTTGAGTACAGAGTGTCTCTCCAAGTCTTTGTCACCCCCTGGCACTAAAATGCCTGTAAAATTCTGATTGAAGTTTAAACTCACCACAACTTCAACATCAGACAGTGGATCAGCCTATTAAATATGTACTATGACAGGAAATGCTCCCAACTGGGAGGGATGTTTTCTTGTAGCCACAGCATTTCTGTTTCACACCAAACCCTCACTGCTGAGCATTTACTGAGAAGACTTCAAGAGGCCTAAAGTCACAGAAGAGCCTTCTTTTTGCAAGAATTGGGCTGCGAAGTTGCATCATCCAGGGAGATTGTAGCTAAACTATGAGATGTGCTAGAGCTGCAGAACAAAAGTGAAGCTGAGAACCTTGCAGGCAAGTATGGCTGAAGTCACCACTCCCTGGCAGTGGGCAGTCTGGAGGAGACCCACGGCCAAGCAGCGCTTTCCACCTGAGTGAAGCGAGAAGTGACCTCTGAAGGTCTGAGAGTGCTGTGTGCCAATTGATGTCGTGGTGCCACTCAAACTGAACAGCACAGTTTGCAGTGCTCGTGCTGAAGTACCCCTCCAGTCTGACACTTCTGTCTTCTCCAGGCCTTCTACTTGTGAGGAGCCATTTTTTGTTCATCAAATACTGTTTGATGCTGTGCTTCTGAGAGTGCAGAAGAAGAAAAACTGCAATGCACAGCATGTTTGTGAACATGGATGTGTCCTGCTTAAATTGAGATAGCACTCCCGAAATCAAAATAATAGAAGCTGTACCCTTAGAAAATCCTTCAGGTCATATTGGCTCTTATTAATGATGGGGAGATACTCTCCTCAAATGTAATGCATTTTTCTGTTGATTAACATCTCCCAAAAATCTTCTTTAAGGATTTTACATAAAAAGTCCAGTCTATGCAGTAAAAATAAGACATTTTTATAAACCAAATTCTAGATACACTAAGTGGATATCTTAAAGACTAAAAGCTATTTGACAATAATTTGATATATTAAATGAACTGCTTTGTAGAAGATGAGAAAACACATGGCTTACAATCTTGTTCATTTACTTGAATTGCTTCAGCCGAAGTTGCACTTAAGAGAGACGAAATACTACACCAAGGGAGATAACACGGTTGTTGCACATTTTTCCATTTATGAATGGCTTCCAAAATTTAGAGTTTATTACATTTCAAATATAGATAAATATATTATTTCTAATAATAATAAAGACTTAAGAAAAGAAAGAGCTAGGACTGACTATTTTGCCAAGTAGTATCTTAGCCAAACAATTTTGGGTTGTACATAGGAGGAAAAGAGAGGAAAAAAAACTTTTAGAAGCACTAAAATTTTCTAGGAAGCAACCATGTTGCTCATAGATATATATGTCTAGTCCTTTGTCATCTGCTGATACTTCTTGTACGTGGTGTTCCTTAAAGAGTGTCTTATGCCAAATGTTTCTCTGCTTCTAGGTCACTACATGTACGTGGACTCTGTGTATGTCAAACACTTTCAGGAAGTGGCCCAGCTAATCTCACCAAGGACCACAGCCCCAGTATCTGGCTGCTTATCTTTTTATTATCAGCTTAAGCTGGAAAGCAGCATTATTTTTACTGTTTACCTGAGAGACATGAGTGGCTTTTATGAAGAGATCTGGAAAACAGACGGTGCACTGAATGCAGACTGGGCGTTGGCAGAAGTCGACTTCAATGCGCCGTATCCCATGGAGGTAAAGCAACCTTCCTGCTCGGTCCAGCTGCAACTTCCAGATTGCCTCAGACATGAGTGCCAGCTCAGGCCAAGCCAGGAACACAGCAGGCACCATGCAGCATCTGAAAGACAGCCGTAAAGATGTTGGTGATCTGTGATATCCTTTACCCTTTGCATAAAGGTCAAGGAGAGATCACTTTCCATACTCATGCTTGATTTTGAAGCCAGGGGGTTTAGTGCTTGATCAGAGTATCTTGGGAGGTTGTAGAGTCTCAATGATGGGAAGTTTTTTAGCTGCTGAATAATATCAAGGTTCTCTCCGTTCCCTGTTTCTATGACTCTCTGATTCATTTTTGAGGATGCTGAATATCATAAAATAATGCATAAGAAAAATACTGCAGAAGAAAAATTTTTAAAAATACTTGAGGTCTATTCTCCACCTTAATTAGATCCTGCAGTTCATGAGAGAAAGTCCAAACTTGGGTCCTTTGTACAGTAGCCCTTAAATGTGAAAGACAGCTCTTGATGGTTATTACAATGACTGTCAAGAGTATCAGAAAAAAATTGAATATTTTATTCCCTAGTGTTTTCTAAAAAGTACCCCAAACTTAAAAGACTGAAATAAACAGTGTATGTATGTTATATACATACACATATACTTACATATATGTGTATTTTACACATATATATGTAATTTTTATATATATATACAAACATATACTCTCTATATACATACATACTTCTAATACATGGATTACAGATAAATTCTACTTGCTTTAATTCTACCTAAGTTATTTGCTAATTCACCATAACCCTGTAGACTTCCAGAAATTACTAGGGGTAAAGCTAATTTTCATGAGATATTATGTAGGCCTTTTGCACTCTACATAAAGTCAGTGATAATCCATTCAAATCTTCACGGGAAAGGAAGGCAGCTCTCAGAAGGCTTCATAATACAGAATGGTAAGTGAATTACTGATTCACTTAATATAAACTAAATTCATGTTTAAAAAAGGGAAAATCAGTCCTAGTGCTATCGATGGAAATTAATTAATGATCACTTAGAGCTTGGCAATACTGTTGTTGAGTTTGTGAAAATATCCTCTCATTTCCTGGCAGCATTCAAAAATCCATCCAGAATGTTGGAAACTATCCATATGGGAATAAATAGCAAAACACAGGATGTTGTACCACTGGGTAAATGCACAGGGAAACCTTGTGTTCAGCAGGGTATGCAACTTCAGCTCTCTCAGTTAAAAAAAAAATTTAAGAAGATTTTAAAAAGATTAAAAAATATTGTCCAAGAGGGAGATGCAGATAATGAAAAGTATGGAGAAGTTACATCAATGAAGTAACAGTTTTCAGCCCTTATAAAAAAAGATGGAAGTAGAATATGTTAGAGGTTCTTAAGAGCCATGAAGGATTAGAGAAAATATTAACTGTTCCCTGTTTCTCAAAATTTACATTGGTGTTCTAAGTTCTTAGTTACCATGTAACAGTTTTAAAATAAAGTGTACAGAGGGGTCTTTTCATAAGTGATTCAACCACAGAACTCACTTCCACAACATACCTAGATACCATTACTAAGATCAGTTAAAAAACTGATCAGAAAAATTAATGGGAAAGGAAGAATTCATCAGGAATATAATGTAAGGGAAGAAGAACTGAAAGCCTGTGATTGTCTTCGGAGCACCTGTAGGTGCTCTCTGCTGGAAAAAAGGCACTGGGCTACACAGGCCTTTAATCTGCTCAAGAAATTTCTATGTAATTTAGCACAGAGATAATTTAATAGAAATAATATTAAACCTTAACACATAAATTCTTTGGTTGCTTCGAGAGGGTGTTCTTCTTTGTTTCATCTAGCTAAAGAAGATTGCTCAGGATTCTTTCACTAGCTCTCCTAGTCTGCAAAACATCACAGGCATTGCTTTCACTGAAACGAATCTCACTCTGAAAGCTTTTGTCCTTATTTCCTTGCTTTGTCCCTGGGGCTGGCTCTCAAAGTTTTCCTGTATCTCAGACCTTTGATACTTAAGAGAAATTTTAAGACACTTCCTCAAGAGTTATAGATGGTCCTCCACTTACTTGAGGAAATTATTTTCCCTGGGAATGACTAAATACAATACATTGTTTGATCTTTGTGGTAAACAAAACACAGCAATAGCTTTTCTGGTTCTTAAATAAATTCTGTACAGGAAATCTTCCCTGACAGCTAATGCCAAGTCATGGGTTTCAATATCTGAGGATATTTACAGAAAACTCTAAAATTCAATATATTAATAGCAAAGTAATGAACACAGGGGGTTTTTAGCTCTTGATCCAGACAGATTCTAGATAAAACTGGAGGTTTAGTCAGTACAGGCTAATGATTGTGAATAGTGGTTTTGTATAATACAGTGGCAGAAGCATTACTGCATCTTTAAAAGTGGTGCTTCATAAAGCAGAAGAGCTATATTCCTTTTGGTGTTTCCTTGACCTGGAGTGAGCAATGATCTACACCTAAGGTTAGGCTCTGATTTATATCCCTAATAAGTGATATAATTTAATCAGTCCCAACACTTTCAGCACTATATGAGATGTGTTGGAGTCTGTCTGGGACATTCAGTCAGAATTCTGTATTTCAAAGATGTGTACCAAAATTATTGCTGAGTGTATGGCAGACGAATAACAACTTATTATAATTTCTAGGTAATATTTGAAGTGGCTTTCAATAGCGCCAAGGGAGGTTATGTTGCCCTTGATGACATTTCTTTCTCTCCGGTTTACTGCAGCAATCAGACAGGTATGATGAGCTCTTGCTGCTATTTATCTCCCTTGTTTCCTCCCTCTGCCTTGCCCCTCAGAACTGTCTGTCAGTATTTGCAGTTTTGGTGCTACCTTCTCAACTGACCAGCACCACTGGGCTCCTCTTCCTTCAGAAGACATAACAGCAGATAACACCTGTGCCATTCATTTTTTTGGAAATCAATTCTTAATGCTTCCTTCCCAAAGACCTTGCCTCAGGGTTCTGCAGCTGGAGTGCTGGACTGAGTGCTGTATTTGCATCACTACCGGTTTTAAGAAATTACCACTTGCAGGCTTGTCACAGAAGGAGAGGGTGGATTTTCCCAGGTGTGATGGTATGAGGAAGAAACTGCCCTGGGCTTCTCATTAATGCCAGTGTAGGCATTCTTCATGCCACATGCCCTGAGGTGTTCTACAGAGCAAAAACATGAGCTTTGCCTCCCTGTCTTCACTCCTCCAGGAGATATTACTCATCTCAGGCAGGGCGTGTCCGTCGAGTATTTGTTAGGTTTTCCCAGCAACAGACACCACCTGAATCCCTGTGACCTCTGATGTAGAGGCACTTGGCACAAAGGACATTGGCATTTGTGAATGCAGCCTCTTAAGTAGCTGGTTGCTGGCGTTTTACTCTGGCACTAAAAGATAGTCAAAAGTAGATGCCATCTTTTCCTTTGGTCAGAAGTTTGAATTTTTTGGCAAATTCTCTAAAGTGATCAATGAAAAAAGGGCTGTTTTATCCCCTTTTTATCTCAGAGTATCTGCTAGCTCTGCCTCCACTGCTGAAGTATCACTGCTGAAGCAGGCAGATGCCAGATACATTAATCATTACTAATCCACAACTCATGGCTGGGTAAATCCATTGTTTCATTATCTCCTCAATAACTTTTTGGTATTTGCTTTATTTTGGAACAAAAATCCTAAGTTATGCTTGCAGTTTTCACAGGGTTGGAGCTGCTTATCTGTTTTCTCCATTTTAATTTTCGGACAACTAATATCTGTTGAGAAATGGGATAAATTTTATAGCATTTTCTGCCTCAATGGTTGAAGTTCAGATCTAATCTGAATGGATCAGAATCTGTTCTGAATATGATAGGTTCAACTAGAACTCCACCTACTAACTTTGATTTTGAAGGTTTGTTTTGTGGTAGTTTTGGTATTTTTGTTTGAGAAATGAAAGTAAATTATTTGCTTTATACTCTTTTACATACAACATATACAACATATACTGTTTGATCCTTCAGACTTATCAATTATTGTCATCTTCAGTTCTTCTGAGTAGAAATGTTAAAAATGTTTATTTTTTCCTAGAAGTTTTGTTCAACAAAAGTCTTGATGTTAGCCAAATGGAGGAAAAGGTACCAGAGTACTTCCTCAGCAAAGGCTGAGTCAGAACATGGGTTTAATGTCACATGGAAGTGCTCCACCTGCCTTTTCTTTAACTAGGAAAGCAGAGGTGAGAGGCCATGGCTGCAGGAAGAGTTAAGACACATAGGAGGGCCTAGATTTGGCCTATCTGAGACTCAAAAGACCTCAGGCATCACTCCAAAGCCACAATTTTTGTTCTCCTAAAGCTGATAGCCTGTGTACCTGCCACTGGTGTAAAAGCTCTCTTCGTCTCCATGAAGAAAGGTCATATGTGCTGCTGTAGAGAGATGTACACAATGTCCTGTGTCTGGGCTCCTGGCAAAGCCAAAATTTGCAGGATAGCTTTGGGTTCTGCCTCTCCTTCCCCAAGCACCTTCTATAAGCACCTTCACCTCACCTATGGTGAGGCCTTTGAAGAAGTAGAAATGTTTTACTTACTAGCATGGCCCATATAGTATTTTTTCAGACTGAGGCAAGTTCTGACCCATGAATTCCATACTGCAGGTCTAGAGAGAGCCATCTGCAGGGCTGGGCAGGTCTTAGCTTTGCTTTTAATCAACTTTACTATAAATGGTTCAGCTTTTTTCTCTGCAGTATTAGCACTGTGTGAGGCGAGCTCCAGAGCAAAGTTGCCATGAGGTGGTACAGGAACTAAAAACAGTTTTGCTTATCTACTTCGAGCATGCACATGCACACACCTAACTATACAAAAGATTTTTAATAAATGCTCTTTAAAAAAATACTAAATGTTGATGTTCAGTGCACACACAGGCACATGGACGCACTCATTTTTTCCGAATAATCTTTTGAATGAAGGAGCAGATAAAAACAAATGGTCTGAATGTCTTTGTGAATTACCTATCCTGGAGGAATAATCTGATCTTAGTATCTGGAGCTCATTTGTGTTTTAGGGGGACTATGAAGCAAGGTTTCTCCTGGCTCCAGCAAAAAGTATAAGAAGATAAGACCAACTTGCAATTGAAATTTGATAGTTTGATTTCATCATGGCTGTGCACTATATGTGTAACATCTTTGCACAGGCTTATCGTCAGTAAAGAAAAGCAAGATGAAGCAAAGTATGCTTTGGCATCCTTCTGCATCAAACCTATATTTATCACACTGTACTCATCCTAACAGAACATATGCATCTTTCTTTTAGGAGCTCCTTTCAATCCTGTCAATGCAGGCTGCAATTTTGAGGAAGATCTGTGTAATTTCTACCAAGATCATAAAGATGGCCCAGGATGGAGCAGAGTGAAAGTGAAGCGCAATGTGTATAGAGCAGGAGATCACACTACTGGATTCGGTGAATCAAAACTGCTTTCTCCTAGAAGAGTCAAACTATATATAAGTTGTATAAAAGGTTAAGGTTAACCTATTGTATCATTGCTCACTCTGTTAAGTCATATCACTGCCACAATGATTAGCTTGTCTCAGTGCAACTCTCTGCCATTAAAGATCAGCACTCACAGCTTGGTCCTGTCTGGAGCTCTGGCTGTGCTTCCCCATGTGTAGAGGAGGAAGGTCACCTATTGAATAGTCAGGCAAGACCACAAATCAGAGTATCTTCACTGTACTGCTCTCTAGTTGCTGGAGGGATGAATCCAAAAAAATATGGATGTAAATGTAATAATAGGTTAATGCATTTTTTTTAGAGAGCAGAAGTGGTCATTTAGGTTTTCTAGGCTTAGAATAGTTGGCTTTTTTAAGGGAGAACATAAATATTGTGTAGTGAAACCACATGATGAAAAGACTGTTAATAAATTCTGAAATTCAGACATCTCTTTAAATAGAGTATTCATGGTTATTAATCATATGCGCTAAGGTCTCAGTTCTTTATACTTGGTGCAGCGAATAATAGGCCTTGTACCCCCCCCTCCTTTTTTTTTTTGTCTCACAGTGGTAACCTTGAAAACCCTCACTAGTTTTCCAGTGAGGCCAGCAACCCAGGGAATTTTTCAGTATAAATTTGATAAGTGTTTATTTCTGGTAACTTACCCATGTGCTAGTTTAGCTAGAAGCAGACAGGATGCTTTTGGAAAAAAATGGTTATTTCCTGTCAGAGTGTGATAATCTATTTCTTGCCAGTTGGAACTGTTTTTATAACCCAAGTCTGATGCAATAACAGAAGCTGCTTTAATAGCAAATCAGCTGTATTAATACCATATTAAATACAATAATTATGCTGTCTTGCAGGCTATTATTTGTTGGCAAACACAAAGTTTACATCACAGCCTGGGTACATTGGACGTCTGTATGGCCCGACCCTGCCAGGAAACCTGCAGTTTTGTCTGCGTTTTTATTATGCCTTATATGGGTTTTTCAAGATGAGTGGCACTCTTGCAGTTTATATTTTTGAGGAGAATTATGTTGTTCAAGAGAAAATCTGGTCTGTCTTGGACTCTCCAAAGGGAGTTTGGACTCAAGCTGAAATCTCCTTCAAAAAGCCTATGCCTTGCAAGGTAAGACTCTTCAAATTTTCCAAATTCTGAGAGGAGATTTTCCTTGCCTTCTCAGAGTTCTTTGTTATAGGATTAATCCTAAGTGAGCTATACCTGCAAAGTGAATTAGCTGGAGATTTCACCAGAGGAGTTCTACCAAAAGCCATTTGAGTCTTAGTTTCTCAGCATGCTCCACATCCTCTCATTTTCGTTTGTTTCCTATGTGAGTCATATTATCGTTGCACTCAGTTGCAGATTTTAATTAATCTAAAAAGTACTGGTAAGTTCTGGTCAAAATGGGGATCTGTTCCTTCCCTAAACTCAACTGCTGGGTTACAGTATGAAACTAGAAGTCAGTGTAAATGAGAGCAATGGACTTGAAGAATTAGCAATGTCTCCTTGGAGAGGTCATTACATTATCTCAGCACATTAATAACACATTGGTACTTGACATCACCTCCTGAGTAAGTCCTTAAGCCATTGTAATTCCTTATCTCCCCTCTTTTTTCAAAGACTGACTTTTACACAGATTTCTGTAAGTGCTACTTCTGTATTTATCCTGATTTCTGTAACAGATTTTCACTACCAGTGAGTCATCTACAGAGAACCAGATGGATCACTACATGTTGACCAGAGTGTGACAATATGTTGAACATTTGAATGAAAACTTGTCTTGCAACTCTCAGTATTCCTAAATTAAAGACAAACATAAATATTTTCTCCACTAAAAATTAGTTTTTGAAATAACAGCAGTTACTGACCATAAAAGGTCAAAAACCAGCTGCCTAACTGTGTTTACAGGCAAATTTCCATTTAAAATTTCAGTCCTAGTTGTGGGGAAGTGTTTTATGTCAGACACCTGATATCTTAAAGTTTCAATGGGTTTTTTATGTGCTTTATCCATAAAACATAACAGAACTTGTAATTCCCTTTCAAGTGTTAGAGAGTAAAAAAAGAATTTTATTAGTGCCCAGCAAGTGCATAATAGAAAATTTTCTCATAGTATCATCCCAAGATACTTGTAGAGAAGTTAAAATTACAAGCTTATAATTTACTTTTGTCATGTCCTGTTTAGGTATTTCTTTATTACTTCTGGAAGGGTTTAGTAGCATAATCAACTGCATGAGTAGTGGTGACATCTGAGCATGACTGTTAGAACTGGTTGACAGTCATGGAGGTGGCAGGTTTTTAGCATCAGACATATACATGGAAAATCTTTTCCAGCATGAATTTGTGAAGAACAATTTTTGTTTTCCTAGAAGTCAGGATATGTAAAACAGTTGTGAGGAAGCTTGCCTCCCTGCTTCTGAGTATGGAGATGTGTAGGAGGGGGAGAAAAACTATGTTTTGCAGAATGGTTTATTGGCCTCTGTCAATTCTTAAAAAACTTCTCTGGATGCTTCAGGTCTTGTGAAAGTCTTCCTTCCCATGGAAACAAGTTGCAAAAGGTTTCTGTTGAGGAGGCATTCCTCAAATATCAAAAAATATTGGGAGATTTACTGGGCTTTACATAAGTCAGCATGTGTTCAGTAAACCATAATTTAGGCACCCCTTAGCTAAATAACTGTATTTGACAGGGGGTTAAGTTCATAAGGTTTTCCTTAGATAAACAGAACAAAATGGGTGAAGTTCTGAAACATATTAAATGGAAAAGTACATCAAGGTGTATTACAGATGAGAAGGTAGCATAAAAAATACAAATATTGCCAAAGTTTAAGCATGTCTGCTTAAGGCAGAGGGTGAAAACCTGGTGTAGTTACAGGCTGTCTGCTCATAATATTTAGAACTAGGCTCAAATGCAGTTGCACAGTGAATTTGATTCTGACTTTTCCTTGCAATCTCATGTCCAGCTCTTCAGCCTTAATACTTTTAAAAGTCTTTTCATGCTTTATTTTGTTTGTTTCTTCTTTTCCAAGGCAACAGAAGGAAACAAAGTATTACTGTGTGGTACTGTGTAAACACTCAGATTAGTTTTCTGTGAAGATGTGTCTGCCTGGTGGTGAAATAGCTGGCAAAAACCACGCTACACATTTCAGTGTGGGGCAGCTGTGGAGGTGCACCAGTTTTGGCTGGTAGAAAGGAGTGGTAGGAACGAGCAAGTTAGGGACTACGCTTCTGTCTCTGGAGGGAGACAGTGCTGAGAGACATGACAGAAGCTTGACCTCGTTTGTCCTGTCTCCTGCAATCTGTCCTTATGTCTCTTGCATCTTCACTGAGGCATCTTTGTTTTATCTAACCTGTCCCATAGGCAATGAACCCCCCCTCTGCCCCCCACCACAGTCCTCATCTTACTCTCATCTCTGGACAATCCAATTTTTTTTTCCCTGTAATATTATTCATGTTCCATTCTGTTTGCCCTGCTTGTCCCATTTTTTACAAATTTTAGTTTCTCAAAAACTAATGACTTGACAGAAAAGATAGCACTGCCATAAAGTTCAGACTCTTGACACTTTTCTGCTTCTACTCCAAAGCCTTGGAGTGCTCAAGCTTTTCACAGAATTTTTTTGTTTAATAGGGGCAAAATAAGCCCTTTTTCCTAGCCTTGTTCTCGGAAATGATGGAACTGTTTTGAATTAAATCTTCCAAAATAAGGCTGTACCAAGGACCTAGCATGGAAAATCTGAGCTGAGATCATTGTGTCTTGGCAATGTTATAGACAAGTGAAAAACAGTCTTTCAGTGGAGAGAGGTGGTCTCAAAATAAGATAGGACTGCCACCTTTCCTCTAATACAGATGTAGTGACTGATGAGCCTATTTTATTTTTTCCTGAGATGTATCATATGTAGACTTGGATGGTAAGAAGTTGTACAGTAGTTTGGCTGAGCATCTTCTTGGTTACCAGGAGCCACTTTTGGATCAAGTCAGCCCATGTGGAAACAGTAAAGAGTCTCCTGGCTCTTCCTTAACAGCCGGTCAAGTCAACGATAATGTGTCCTGAAGGTCAAAATTATTTTTTCAGCCAGAAAACAATTGCTATAAAATAACCAATTACTCACATCCTTCATCTTTTTTCTTCTACAAATACTACTCCCAAAGCTTTGAAAAATATATGAAATCCATTTGATACATTTTAATTTTGATAGCATATTTGTTTGCACCAGGACAATAAAAAGATGCAGATTTTCAGTTCTTGGTTTCTGTAATGGCTTTTGCAAGTTCTTTTTGAATTATATAACTGCAGTCTGGCACAAGTTGATGGCTTGAGTTCTGTGAGCAGGAAATATGAAGCTGGCCAGCTGGCTTTAATATGACATTTTGAAAATAAAATGTTTTAAAGGCTAGGCAGGTATGATTCAGCTAAGCAAGTCATAAATGTCTATACCTACATACATATATGTGTGTTTGTGTGCATATATATTTATATTTATATATAGGTGTGTGTGTGCACATACTGTAAATACACATGCTGATAATGCTAGTGAAAAGGCAGGGAATTTAAAATCCTGATTTCCTAATTTGTACTTGCAGCATTGTCTCATTATATTGATTTATAATGTACCCAGGGAATCAGTGTGAGAAGAAAGAAATACAAAAAAAATTCTAATGTTTTTTGACATCACTTAAATCCTTCATGGTTTATTGTATAAGCCTCTTTAGGGGCAGCATGAAAACCTAAATCTGAATTATATAGATTATTTTCAGTTGATAGAATGTACTGAAATTGATCTTCCATGCCAATACATGTCAGGAAAATGTAGGAGCTAACTGGAAGAAAATTTGTCATGTCATTTGCATCCTTGAGAAGCTCACATGAACTGTGAAGCAAGAATCTACATTTTAATATTTTGTGTGCATGTGTGTAAACATGTGGGTAAACACCAGCGTGGAAAAATATTTTTCTTATGCAACTTCACAACGAAGTCCAAATACCTAGATTAAAATGAAGGTTTGAGTTCAGTTGGATCTGCTTTTATCAAATCTGCTCATTTTTGCTAGATTTGGGTTACCATTCTGAAGCTCAGGTTTTTGAAAGCAAACATCTTGTGGTTTTTATCCATCATGGAAGCTTTTGCAATATTACCTGGTAAAACAGTGCTTGAACCTTCCAAAGAGTTCAAAATCAAATCCTCAGAAAGGTAATTGGCATAACAGTCTATCCTACTACCCTATCTAGCTGTGGCTGCATTTTTGTTTTTTCATTGCTTAAGTATTCTCTTATTGCTCTTCGATGGTTTTTTCCTCACTCTCTTTACTTGAGTTTATCTGCTTGCTTTCTCTTATCCTCCGCAAGTAATTTTAGTTGCAATTGTGAGAAAGGAAAATCAAGTGACTCTGTGTTGCACTTGAATATTTACATGTTTTAAAACAAAGAGAAGAGAAGACTTTCTCAGAACAATAGTGAGAAACTTTCCTGCAAGATGCTGTGGAGGCCAATAGTAGACATATATTTTAAAAAATAACGGAAAATGGACCTCACAGTGACTGTAACCACAGTGGTCCAGTTGTGACCTCCAGTTCAGTAAGTTCTTCAGCTTTTTTTGGGTCAGACATAATATAAAAGCTTTAGTGCTGGTTTGTTTCTTGTACTGTTTTCCCTAAATATCTGTTATCACCCTGCTTCCTTCCTGGTACTTGATCTGAGTATCTTTGGACCTTTCTTCTCACATCATCACCATGGTGATGCTCAATGTTAAATTATTCTTGCATTTATTTCTCTTTGCTGGCAAGAAATCTGTGTTTCCTGCTTGTCCACCCAAGTCACAGGTAAATGACTAAACTAATCTTGGATAAAAAAACCCCTAGATCTCTGTGATCAAGTCACTAGTGTAAAAAACACAGTTCTCCAGTCAGGTGCCAACTGAAGGAAGGCAGACATCCTCCTCCTCCTCCTCCTCCTCCTCCTCCTCCTCCTCCTCCTCCTCCTCCTCCTCCTCCTCCTCCTCCTCCTCCTCCTCCTCCTCCTGTTCCTGTTCCTGTTCCAACAAAACCTTTATTGGTCTTCCCACAATAAGGTATGCACCCTAAAGAGGCTGGAATTAGCTGCAGTCTTATAGAACAGTACTGTCATTCCTTCCCTTACCTTTTAAAATGAAAAACTTCTTGAAGGACAGTCACCAGAAATGCCTAAAATAAGAATGGTAGAGTTAGTTTGGCAACAGTAGGATAGTGCTGTTAAGTGGGAACCTCAGTTCCTGTGGTGCTTAATACGTGGTTATGGAAACAGCATACTGGAAACTGAAAAAAGTTACTTAGGTTAGGAAGCAGTGCCTAAATGGCTTGCATCTTCTTAGTTGCTAAGCAAGGTGATATGTTGCATGAAATATTACACATCTCCTTTTGGAATCTCCAATCTTGAATAGTCAGGAAACTGTTTAATGGGAATGAGGATAGAGCCCTTACAGTAGATTTGTGGAAATCTGTGAGGGTGGTCAGGGACAGATGAGAATATCAGTGTCCTGTGTATATTTGTATGCAGGCAGTGTTCTCTACTGTGCAATCCAGCAAGAGGAGATGTAGGATAAACAGCCTGTGGCACTAGGTTATTTTGTTAGCTTTATGTTTCTCTTTCATTGTTTGTTTCTGCCCTTGGACAAGAAAGGTTTTCAAAAATACTTGTTCAACTGTCACAAGCTTATTACCAATGTTATCCAATTATTTATGTAGAAGCTTTCATATTACATTATTTTTCCAATACAAGCTCATTGTATTTACATGGCAAGAAACTGAACTTGCCTGGCAAGTGCCATTTTAAATCAATCTGTTTTAAATGACAGAAGCTTGCAGATGTTCTAATTTTGGCTTACTTGAATTCTTGATAAATGCGTTTCTGACTGTTTAGGCCAAAGAAATACAAGCCACTTAAAATCTAGTTTTATTTAAGCTAGCTATGAGTAATTTGGTCTACACTTAAAACATCTGTATTGAAAATCCCTGAGACAGTCAAAATGGTTTTCCCATCCCCTGTGTGGTCAGTCCTTGGCTTACATGCTTATATGTAAGCTCTTTATTTGCATAACTGACTGAAAAGTCAGGCTCCCTATCTTGTGTGAAAACATCTTGACTGCTTATTCCTGTCAGGTCACACTTTTGTTTCTAGTGTTCAAATTATTTTTTTATTTTGTAATACTTGTGTCACTGTGAAGAAGTTAAAACAGTAGCTTCTCAGAAAAAAAAAACATGTCAGACTCCACTATAACTGTTCTTCTTTAGGAAATTGAACTTTGAATGTGTCTAAGTGGCAGACTGACTTTTGTGTCTACACAGATTTACAGTGTGTCATTTAAACTAGGAATATTCATTAGGACAGAAAAAGTAAATTACCTTGCTGCAGAGGCATAGCTTGCTTTTAAGTCACCAGTTTGGACTATTTGCATATTTTTCTTCTGTTTGGCTGATCTGGCTCTCTAATTGAGCAAGATGTATACGTTCTGGGATAAACAAGGAGGAAAGAAAACACACAGAACATACAGGGATCCAAGGGAACATATAGGCATCTTCTTTTCTCCCGTTCTCAGTCCAGCTCCCACTAAACCTTCTATGGCAAGCTTCCCACTACACTGAAGGTACCTTACTGCATGTCCTTCTATTTCTTCTCCTCTAAAAGCAGATTAACTTTATAAGTGTGTGAGTTTTAATTCCTTGTAGAGTCGCTGAGTGCTAAAGATGAGAAGTCCCTTCTACCTCACCCAGTATCTGCAGCACAGCCCAATGTGGTGTCTTAGCAGAAGCTTGCTCAACCGGCCGTTTTCATCTGGCATTGCTCATATCTCATATCATCCAGGATAAGTGCTAGCAAAGGATTATTGGTATTTTGAGACTGAAGGCCAGGACCATTGATTAGGCACTGCAAGATAAACAAACCAGCTTCTAAGCTGGGGCAATGGTTTGGAAGGAAACTGACTCCCTAGCCCTGTCCTGTTATTGGAACAAAAAGAAACATGAGAGATATGTTTTATTTTTCGTAACACGGGTAACAACACTCTTCACTGGATAGTGTTTTTAATTTAGCATCCAAAATAGTATGAGAGTCCAGGAATCTCTGTTACCTAGCTTGAAACAATCAGTATGTTGTTCATCTGCCATTCTTTATGACAAAAAAAGCTCAGCACAAAGAATCCCCTATTGTCTTCTCCAAGGCATGAGATAAAGTCATAAGATTTTATTTTGGAAAAATTGACCAAGCAAATATTTTAATTCAAAACAAGAACAAATGCAAAGCAACTTGAGATTAGTTCTATTGAGACTGCAGGAAGGATTCAGAGATCTGACTTAGTGTGAAAATGAGTAGTTTTGTAAATCCAAGTTGATACAGTTTTGGTAGGTAAAGTTCAAATACTCAAATATTTTGCTTTATGACAGAAAAGTATATTTAAAACAGAAGAAGAGTGAATAAATTTGACCTGTGAATAAAAATGTTCTAGTCCATTGCTTAAAATTAAATCAAGAATGTAACAACAAAATAAAATGAGGGGACTGTAACAATTTCAGTAGATTTGCTATAGCCAGTACTGAAAACTCTGCACTCACAAGTACACGCTCCCAAGTAGAAGACTTTGTAATTTCATCCCTGAAATTACGGAGTTTGCCCATGGCAGTGCGTCCCTCAACACCACAAAAATCAAGTGGAAAACTAGTGAAGCTTAAGCTACAGATGGCAAAGCTGAACAAGTCACTGAATCAGATCAATCCTTTAGTTGTACAAAGATTACTGGTTCAATGGTCTTTGAGAGACCACAGTTATAGTTGCGATGCTTTTTAAATGGAGGGCTTTCTCCAGGACCCAATGGGTAGTTACATACCTTGTATGGAACAAATTACTGCAATCTAAGAATAAAGAACTTTATCCTGCTCCCAATGAGGTCAGTACTAAAGCATCGCTTAAAACATGACTCCACAGTGTGGAAATGTTATTTCACAAATGGGGACTGACTTCACTCTTACATGCGTGGTTTTCTGAAGATTCATGGATTTAGGGCTATAATATGTCTTTAGTTCATTACAAATGTTCACCAGAATACATTTATTAAAATTTTGGCCAATGATATTCACCCAATGTCAGTATCTTATTTATGCTTATTTTATGCTTTTTCCAAGAGATGCTACTGTTTTTAAGGGATTGCCCCTGTGTCCTGACAATGAATTTATAAAGTATGAAAAAATTTTTGTCCTGTTAAACCTTGAGGCTAAGATACAGTTCCACAGTGGGAAGAAAAGAACAAAAAAAGGTGTGAGGTTTAGGCCACCATATGCTGAGCAGTTTTGCATTCTGTGCAGGGGCACTCCTTAACTCCATACCAGTGGTAGTTTACAAGACAGATAATCAATAATAATCAGGCTTGGGAGCACTGAATTGAAGATTTTCAAAAATTGCTCCTCCCTGGGCAGCATAATGCATAAGCCCTTCCAAGTTTTTGGTGTAGTTCCTGTTATTATAAGCAAATGAGTCAATAAATACTACATAGCAAAACAAACTGGCAAAATACTATGTAAGTACCATACTGAAAGTGTTACCGAGGCTACTAGAAGAGAACGTACTAAATAATGCTCTAACAACTTTTGAATGCCATTTTGTACCCATGTGAAATTTGTCAGTCAGCATTTAACCTCAAATATGCAACTGAGGTGTTGTCCAGAAGATTAAACAGTTAGAAGTGACAGTAATCCATCTGCTCAACACAAAGGAATTGTTTTGAAAAACTCCTCCTAAATTATGGTCATAACCCCAGTGGTCAGACAGATGGTTTGGTGTAGTTAGGACAAGAAAACCACCAGCAGTGTTTTCATAAAATAAATCCTAATGTGTCTACTGTAATTCAAAGAAATCTGTGTCAATTTTGGCAGAAGGGCAACTGAGAGTCTTAGAGTTTCTTTACATTTTATTTTACTATCTCATGAGTGACTTGTATTTTCCATGGCAGAATTAATGTTTACTCAAATCAATGATCTTGGATGTTTTTATTAACCTCCACAAACTCAGATGAGCACTGTGAATCATGCATAACATTTCAAGTCTCCTCTGCTACAATGTCATGGCACTGAGTCATTTATGAAAAATCCAATTGTGTGCAGTAGTTTGAGTTCCTCTCTATTATTCTTTGCATTTTGCCACAGCCTTTTTTGTCCATCACTCCACATTACTCCTTTAAATTTATTTTTCCAGGGATAAAACCTCCTAGTTTCAGGATAAGATAGCTGAAGATATTTGAGCTGTTCATGTTGGGTGTTGGGCAAGAAAAAAACACAGCCTCAGTGAGTCATGTTTTCTCAGAGACAAAAATACTCTAGTAAAGTGGGAATTACATAGAGATATACATAATTTGCCTACAAAAGTGAGAAAATATTTTCTTTACATTGAAAACATACATTTAGTCCCCACTAGAATTGACATTTCAGTCATTGGCAGGATGTGCCAAGGCAAAGTGCATCCATTATTCCTGTTCTGTAGATTTTAAAATTATCTGTGCATTTGGAAAAAACACTTAACATTTCAGACTCTTAACAGTGCCAGGTTTTATACATGACACTTCCTTCCTGTATCACAGGTTGTCTTTGTTAGCTGGTGTAAAAGCTTCTGGGACTGTGGACTTGTGGCACTGGATGATGTATCATTGAGCCTGGGAAGCTGCCAGGCTGCTGGTAAGACCATGTGTATTTGTCATCCAACAGCTGCTATCCTTTTGAGAAGAGTTCATATACCTTCATTTTCCAAGCCTGTCCTACAGCTGACTTCATCCTATTGTGTTTCTTGTATTTTCTTTTTTTTTTCCCCAATAAGTATTGCATAAATCCTATTTTTACAAAGTAGCAAACATCCAGCAAGGACCAGTTTTTGCTCACAGGGGTACCAGCTAACTCCTAATCAATTTCAGTGACTCCAGAGCAGTTGCATATAGGTGAAAGGTCCTTTGACGGCATTAAAATAAACTCACAGTTCAACTGAGTGAAAAGTAGTTTTCAAATGGTCCTTAAGAAGCCAGGAATGAACCCTGTGTTTTTCAAAACACAGCGTAATTTTTTTTTTAGGCAAGAAATATAGTTGTGCAAGGTCAAGGCACAGCCTCACCTGAGCTGCAGTTCTTTGATAAAGACATAGAAAAGCAGTCCAAGACTCCCACTGTAGTGAGAGAAACTGAATGGTTTTCAGCAAAATTTTACCCTCTGACATGCACAGGCCAACCTCTCTGAACTCACCAAACTTCCCCTTTTGTGGCTTTGTGAGGTTTGACAATGCAACAATTGTATCCTGATTTTTTAAAAAAGTTCTCATGAGGCAGGCACAATCTATAATCCCATTCCTCTTTGGAATAAAGTCATGCCTTTGCAATGACCCTAATAGCTTTTTAATGACCTATCTTGATTGGATTTTATGCATTCAGGCTAAAAAACAGAGAGAAGTCACATGTACAAAACAAGATGCCATTTTTCCAAACTATTTCCAACAGTTGTCTTGCTGTAATTTTTAAGTAATTGGAAAAGGAACCAAAGCTGCAGAACTGGTATCTGGGTGTAGAGTCATGCCATGGCTTGTCTCTGATGGCAGCAAAATAAATGCCTGAAAAATGCCCCAGAGGTATCAAGGCTTCCTCCTCTTCAAAAGGTGTAGGCAGCTCAAAATGTTTACTTCTGAATGACAAATTAGGATTACCTGACAGAAGCTTCCTGGCATGCACCTGAATTATATCACCTTTGGTATGATCTAATAGAATTGAAATAATGAAAATACTCCAGTAATTGCAGCTCTGTGGTATGTTGTAGGCTGCAGTAGAGTCTGGTGCCAAAGGAACAGAGGACAGCTAAATGTGGCATTGATTTCAGTTCACAGAAACTCCAGTCTTTGACAATGCTCATTTATTATGCATGTTATACGTGCTGGGACTTATTAACCTGCTTGGGGTGCCAAAACAGTGAAGAAAATTACACTGGTAATTCTATAACAGTTATAGAATCATAGAATTGCTAAGGTTAGAAAAGACCTCTAAGACCATTGAATCCAACCATTAAAACCAAAAGACCTCATAAGATCATCTAGTCCAAAACACTATTGTGAAGACTAATAAACTGTTTTAAAGAATCCTAGGACTAGTGAATCCTACTTAGTGAGCTAGACTAGGGCACAGATTTCCCCAAAGATGTGAAGACATTTAAATTAAATTTTATACAACAGTTTGAAGGTAGCTTGTATAAGCTTGTAACTATTGTAAGCATTGCCAGGTAGCTGTAATTGATGTCTCAACAGGTGAGGAAATGCAATACATTACTTGTGTAATCTTTCCATGCATCAGTCTAACGTATTTGAAGTTTTAAACTATATCCTCTCCTTACAGATTTGTTGCTGCCCACTCCTGGAGAATGCACTTTTGAAAAAGATGAGTGTGTGTTCACCCAGAAGAAGAGAGGTCGTGGTAGCTGGCACAGGAAGAGGGGTCCAACTCCCACTTCTTACACTGGACCAAAAGGAGACCACACTACTGGGGTAGGTGAGTTAAATTCCACATTGAACTTTCAGAACAGAGTTTGGCAGTTAATAAAAAGTATTAACAAAATATTTTAAATGATAACCAGAAGATAGAGAAAGCTTTTGCTTTTCTATTCAGAAAAGTTACTAATCAAACGAAATAAGCCCATTACACAGGGAACTCATGCGTGGTTTTGAGAATATGACATTTAATCTGAATTATCTCTAGGCCATGTCAATAATTTGATTGTCATGTCCCAAAGTAGCCTTTTCCTTAGGAGATAAAAGAAGAGGATGACTCTCCAGATCTCACAGAAAAAGCTCCTTCCAAACTCCCGGATTACATGAATATTCCCTGAAACTGACTTAAGATCTATTTTCAGTTTACGTGGATCATTAAGTAGTCTGAGAAGTGAGGCTGATAGCTTGACTTTAAAACTGAGAGCCTTTTAAGCATGGTCTGTGAATGATTATTTCTTAGTTCATTTCTTAACAGCAAGCTGTGCAAGGGGTTTGGATTCTTCTGTATGAACCCCTTTGGGTTCAAACTTAGAAGAAAACATGAAGAATAAAAGAGATCCCACAAGCCTTTATCTTGAAAATGTGCTCCACAAGCTCACTAGTGCAAGTTCAAGTATTTAGGACTCCCATTAGCATGACGGCACAGAAAACTGCATCACCACCAACCATAGCCTAAAGCATACCCTCAGATGTACCTGCAGCTGTCTCAGAATTCCAATGAATCAACCTCTATCGGAATGCAATTCCTGGTGTAACAGCAGCTGTAGTATATTCTTCCTTTGTATTCTTTTCTGTGGCTACATATTTCAACAGATATAACCAAGTTTTAAGGGTTCAGGCCATGAACTGGTGGAAGGCAAATTCATGCCCCTCATTCCATCACTCAGATATCACCAGCTGGAGCAAACTGAAGTGTGTGAGAAGACTGAGGAGCATCCCCACATCCCATCTGCTGCATAAAGCAACTGTTCTGTTTCGAGATGTACGCTCTGCCAGCAGACAGTGAACTCAGATAATGCAGGAACTCTTCATGCAGTCCCAGTGTTCCCTTTTTGTGGTCTGTCCCTTTACCTGCCTGTCTGTCACCAGAAGTCGTGGGGGTGAGATTGCCTTCAGAGGGAGTGGGAATTCCCAAGGATCAGTTAGACAGGCAGAATGCTGAGAGCAGCAACACCAACGAGTGGACACTTGAGAGTACCTTGTGGTACTCAAGAGTCCTATTTTCTGTGCAAGCCCCTAGTGAAGACATCTCCTCTCAGCAAGGTTGTAGTTTGGTGGTGAGCAGCAGTAAAGAGAGAAGGTGAAAAGGAACATTATCTACAGCTGTAGATCCATAATTCATGCAGTGTATTGGAGAATTCCCAGGCTGGTTTGTACCAAACCTAGTGCAATCCATTTCAAATATTTTGTTGTTCACTATGCATAGAAGTACCTTCAGTTAAAAATCAAAACTTAAAACTCATATTACAGCATAATAAAATAACTTGCCTTTTTCTCTAAAGACTGAATCATATTATAAACTTCTTATAAAGACTAGATCTCTTGGCTTTATGAATTCAAACCCAGCGTTATTACAGCACACCATTATTACAGTATCTCAAATATTACAGTTCACAAATGCAGAAAGTCTGTGAATCATTAACAAAATAGTTTCAATCATGGGGTTTTTTTTTATATAATGAGTATATTGAGCACAATGAACCTTCCAACGTAATGTATCCTACTTTGCTAATATTTACTTATGTCTTTTAAAGGATACTACATGTATATAGAGGCATCTAACATGGTCTATGGACAGAGAGCATACCTAGTTTCAAGATCACTAAGAGGAACATCTGGAAAACAGTGCCTGACATTTTTCTATCATATGTATGGAGCTGGGACTGGATTATTAAGTGTTTATCTAAAAAAGGAAGGGGATGATGAAGAAATACCTTTGTGGAGGAGGACAGGGGAACAAAGCATCTCATGGCTAAGGGGACTGATAGAATATGAAAGTGATACAAACTACCAGGTAAGAAAAAAAAGCAAGAAACAGTCAAATTGGAATATTGAAATGAAGTATGTACTAGAATCCAAGTTTTGTATTGTTTAAAAAAAATTACAATAAAATGTTTAAATGTAGGTGGCATTGAATGGATACCTGAAGAACATGAAATAATGCAATATTTTACAAATGAAGTTAGGGAGGGATTTATTAAAGACATGAATAAGTTGCAAGTAGGAAAAGAGTTATGAATTCAAATGTATTTAAATGTATTAAATGCTATTTTAAAGTACTTAAATTTAGATGCTATCATTTTTTATCAGTAGTGGTAGGACTTTTTCAAGATCATTTGTGTAATTTCTTTTCCTTCAGTTGTCTGTAGCCCTGTCCAGATTTGACACAGCTACTGAGCTGTGATGAAATGGCAGCTTCTTGTAGGATGATCTTTCTAAGGGGGCACCAAGGAGAAGGAATGATACAAAGCCAGAGGTCTGTCCAAGGAGAGGGGAAAACAAAAGGCAGAGGAAAGTAGAGGGGAAGGGAGAGCAGAGGAGGGGATAAAGGGTATCCCTTGAATAGGTTGCATGGGTATTATTTTTTTCAGTCCTTCCACCATTTGGATTAATGAAAATTTGTGTTTCACTTTACAGATTATTTTTGAGGCAATCCGTGGTGTGTCAATAAGAAGTGACACTGCTATTGATGATATTCTGTTCCAGGCAGGACCTTGTTTGGGTAAGTTTCAAGATACTTTGTAAGAGACACCTGAAATTCCCAGTGCTTGTTTGTGGGTAGTGATGTTTCCCTTGAGTCTCCATTTGAATTTAGTATCAGGCTGCTGGGTTAGTGCAGAACTTTTGCCCTCTAATAGGATGTGAGATCATCCTCAGAATCTCAGCTAGTAAACCAGTGGCTGTAAACTTTTTAAAAAACACATGACAATACCATTTAAATCCAGCA